>NC_055668.1:15438312-15773471 GCF_017976325.1 Chelmon rostratus | reverse complement strand
CAAGGACAAAATATTTAATGTTAGACCTCGTCAACTTCACTGATTTTTGTAAATATCTGCTGATTCTGAATTTGATGACAGCAACACGTTTCAAACAAGTTGGGACAGGAACAAAAAAAGACTGGGAAAGTTTTGGAATGCTCCAAAAACACCTGTTTGGAACATTCCACAGGTAGATTGGTAACAGGTGATAGAATCATGATTGGGGATGAAAGGAGCATCCTGGAAAGACTCAGTCATTGAAGGATGTTACTACATGGGCTCTGGAACACTTTGTAAAACTGTTGTCAGTAAACACAGCTTGTTTGTGATGATTACATTCTGTATTTATTTGCATTTTACATTTTACACAGCATCCCTACTTTTTTGGAACTGGGGTTGCAATTATCGAAATTTATATAATGCTTTTGATTCTGTTTTCTTTGTGTTTGTTTTTTTTCACATTACTGCCTTCAATCATCAGTCAGGGCACAAAAGAGTTTCATAAAAACCAGTTGCAAAAATGGATTATAAAGAAAAGCATCCATTAAGGTTTTCTGCTTTTTGGGTTAAAAAAAAAGAAAAAACAGCATGTGAGCTGCTAGCCTTTTTACAAAAGAGATTACCCCATGTAGTGAACATGGAATACAGAATTAGCAGGCCTTCGATCTGCCCATCAGGGGAACGTGTGATGAATCAAACATTTCATCACTCTGGAAGGGAGGTATGCTAGTAGACCATTTGCCTGAGGGCATGCAGGGTGAAACAAACACATGAAGGGTATGTGGGAGAAAGACAGAGAGGAAAGGAGGCGGAAAAACCTGAGCACAGGAAAAAAAAAAAAAAAAAAGGAAGCGATAGGGGACAGAGGCCGCATTGCAATGAGTGTAAAGAAGGTAACAGAATCTCCTGAGACGGAGAGGAAAGATTAACAAGAAGAGGCCAAGGATTGCAAAGTATTAGAGCTAACTGCAGAGGGAGAGGAAGTCGGAGAGAGAAGCACAGACAAATGGGGCAGGCAGAAGGTCAGAAGGATGGAAAAGGAAAGGAGAGGGTAACAGTAGTTGACAGTCCCACAGGCGGCGGCCCTAGTTAAGGATTGATTGGTTCTCTAATTAGCCTTTTCCAGTGTGCAGCCGAACATCACAGTGACTACTTTATCATGCTGAGAGGATCTCTACAGACATGTGAATGGACAGGTCCCCCAGAGGTTGGCTCTCTTCATTCAGCACAGGCCTGCCGGGGATCGCGGCCGACGATGTAGCCGATGCTTCGAACAACACAAGAAGATGTTTTTCACTGAGAAGTGCCAGGCCTCGTCAAGTCTGCGTTCAACTGTATTCCATTAAAATGAAAGGATTTCCTGAAGCCTGCCTCAGTGTAATATCCAATGAGTTTAATGTCATGTAATGTTGGTTTCAGTGTATATATTTCTGTGTGCCCCTCGCTGGGTGTGACAATTAGTCATTTTCTTTTCGCTGCATCATCTGTTAAGTTTATATCTCACCTTCATTCATCACTATACGTATTTCCTGTTCAATACACCTAAAAAATAATGTAATATTTCACATCAGATTAAGTCACTGGAACAACTCTCTGAATATGTTTCATCAACAAATATGCGATCATCCTTCCTGAACACTGCAGCTTATTTCGCTGAATTTGCATACCTTTGGGAAATTCTCAACAGTTATGGTAATTCTCCCTCATTTGAAAAAAAAAAACATCGAGCATTATAATTTTTGCTTTTGCCTAATTTGGCTTCTGCACGAAGCAACAGCATCCTACATGTTCATGCTCATCCTTATCTTTGTGAAGAAGCAAAATCAGCCAAATGCAGCAAGCAAATGGTGGGAAACAGACCCCGGGGTTGTGGGATTTATACATGTTGGTGTTTAGGATCATTTAATTAAAGTAACTTTGGTTATGAAATGTTAACGTTAAGATTACGAACTGAAATAACCTGATGAACGGACTAATCTGCTAACTCTGGGGTATACTTAACGCTTTCATTAGCAGTTCAGATAATTAAAACATGGAAATGAACCGAGCCAAACTGATACATGCAAGCATCTTTTATGTTCTAATGCAAGCCTCTGAGCATACTGTACAGTCAGTGTTCGCAGAGCTGAGGACATTTCTTGGCAGGTGACACTAAAATTTGATTTGCACACAACTTGTTCAGTAATAAACCATTCTGTCCCTGAAAAATCCACACAGTCAAAATTCTTTGACTTGGCTAAAGCTTAGAAAAATGCTATAAATAACGGTACAAAAAAAAAAGATTCAGAAACAACATAAAAACAGGCATGAAGATGTATAAATGGAAATAAAGAGAGACTGGAGACACAGAGGAAAAAGTCAGAATACTGTAGACTGAGAGGAAAGCTGTTCACTGAGCTCTGCAGCGTTTGGGCTGTTCGAGTTCAACTGGCTTGTCTGCTGAGCCTCCGCCGCCACGTTCAGTCGACTCGTCTTACTTTCGGTGCAGCTCAGACTTGTCGTTGAGTTGCTTCGGACTGCGGAGCTGGAGCTGGTCATTTTTGGCGTGCTCTGCTCATCCCAGGGATCGGAGCTCTGCAGTTTGTCAGCATCCTCGGCTTCTTCAGTCACTTGTGGCTTCTTGTTAAACTTGGGCACCTTGCAGTTTTTGTCTACTTGGCTGTACAGGTTGGCAACAGACCTCTCTATGTCGGCTAGATTCTGGATGTTTTTCAGGATCCCTTTCAGCTCCTTCTTCTTCCCGCCGTCAGCTTGTGATGGGTCAATGGGAGGAGGGTGTTTGCGCTCTGAAACAGGGCGAAGCGAGGACACGGGGGGCAAAGAGGCTGGAACGAACTGGACGACTGGGCGCGGCTGATCGCTAGCAGGTGAGGGAGGGGGAGGAAGAGGTGGCGGAGGTGGGGGAGCAAGCGGTTTATTGACAGGAGGAGAAGGAGGTGGGGTATTCTGAGGTTTACGAAGGTAGGAGGGTGAAGGTGGAGAAGGAGGGGGACTAGAGGGAGGAGATATGGGTGGGGAAGGGGGCTGTGGTCGCTGTGGAGGAGGAGGCGGTGGATTCTCTGGTGGGTCTGGTATGATCTCCACAGTGATCTGACAAGGCTGAACGGTCATGTAGTTGGAGATGCTGGAGCTGAACTTCCTGAGGACAGGTGGAGTTGGTCTCTGGCTTGCCAGGGGCCACGTCTCTTCGCCCTGAGTAATGATGACGCTGGGGGGCACATCTCTGCCCACAGACACGGGGCTGTAGGAGTAATCCATTATGGAAAGCAGGGTTTCTGAGGTCAGCTCTAGCATGTCATCGCTGTCTCTATCCCTGACAAGGATGGAAGCGAGGGAGCCCAGGGAGTCTCTGTTTTGCTTGAGGGTTTGTTCCTGGAGGGCCTGTTGCTCAAACTGCCTGGCCTGCTCACGGACCGACAGCTTGGTCTCCGTGCTGCCACTCAGGTGAAACGTGCCCAAACTCTCCGGCTTTCCCCTGCCTCTCATGGCCGCTTGCGCTATCTGCAGCTCCCAGTCGTCCGGGTCCATAAGAGCTTGTCTCCTTGGCACCTCGTAACTGTGCTGCCCTCCGTGAATGCGAGCAGGCATTGACCAGACGCACCCCGACTCGGCTGAGTGGGAAGGAAAAAAGGAGAACCGCTCTCTCTCGGCCCGTGCAGAGACATCAGGGCTGCTGAGGGGACTGTTGTCAACGTAGACAGGGTTGTGAGTGGTGAGCGGGTTGCGGTCGGAGAGGAAGGTCACGTTGCTCTCCGACTTGGGCAGGTTGACATGCAATGCTCCGTTGCCGCGGGCTGCAATGGCGCGACAGGCAAAGGTGCTAAGAATCCTCTGGTGGTCAGCCTCCTCAATGACAGACTTTTTAGCCCTGCCCCGGTAAAAGGTGGAGGTGAAGAAGAAAAAAAAGACTTGAAACAGGTGAAGAATGATAGTCTAAGTGTGAGCGAAGCAAAGAAAAAGGATGAAGCAAAAGCAAAAGCGCTATCATTCACTCCTGCATCTAAACTGATTATGACTCTAAGTACTGTGACTGTTGCTCAGATTATTGATTTAAATATCTTAATATATGGTTCGGCTTTCAACATCTGCCAGAATACAACAACAGATGCACATCTGTAGGCGAAATCGAATGAAAAAGACTGCTTTGTAAAACTTTCTACAATGAGTTACAAAGATGACGCGATTAAATATTGAAATAGTAAAATTCAGACGCCCACGGATATGCTGGGCTTTAGTCCAAAGACAGTGAACAACCGGCATTAACCCATATTGGATGCATTAGTGCAATCAGTCACAACACGAAGAGATGTGACAGTAAGGGCGACTGGGCACAAAAGGAGACGACTGCCTAATGGGAAGGGAGAGAGGAGACAGCTATAATGATATCTACTGAAGTGTGCTACCTCGGAACAAAGGGAGCTTCCTGACTACATGAAAGTAAAGAGACTTCACTAAAAAAACTACAAAACTTTCCAACTGCTACCACTTCTCCAAGGTAAATGAACAAAACAGGCTTTGCCAGGTAAAAAATGCATTTACGCACAAGGGTATTAATGATAAAAGAAAAAAAAAAAAACAACAACTACCATTTGAATCAAGGTTAAATACATATCAAAATCATACCCACATATATAAAGTCTATGCTATGCATAAGCTCAACTGCGATTGAAAAGGGAGGGAAATGAGGGTGCTGCTGTGCTGTATTCACATATAATGCTGATCATATTCATAGACCTCATACGTCATGTGCTTTGGGTTTACTTACTGCAGTCTGAATCCAGAGAGACAGGGGAATATAAATGATGGGGAGGACAGAAACACAGATAGATGGTAAGATGACTAATGCAGTAATGTCAGAGGCATGGATGAACTTTAGACTCAAGGGTGCATCAAGTTTTTGCATTTTGAGGGTAAGTCCTTTATTTGCTGTGTGCATCTGAGAGTATGGCACAAACGCAAAGCACACACACACATACACACACACACACACACACAGACTCACGCACACTGTACCTTTCTGCATAGCGAGCGTTTTATACATGGACTTTCAGAGTGTTTTAATGGGGTTGTTTATAAGAGCGACTCCTCTTGCTCCTTGTGCAGGCTGGAAAATAACCCCCAAAATAAACGACACTCGGCTACAAAACAATCCCCACGAGAGCTTTCCTCCTGCTGCAGAACCAGAAACTTCTGCTTGCTGCTGAGCGTTGGTCAACATCTGTTGTAAACATTGCGAAAAGGTCTTTACAGCTTGCCATTAAATTTCCATTTTCTTTTTTTAACAGCAATTGTGGTGTTAGTAGCAGTATTGCTTTAACATGCTGTAAATCAAAATTATTAAACCCAGCGGGGCAGCTGTTTGAATTCAGCCTCATTTAATCCGTGAGCATTAACATTTCATTACACGTTCAAGGTAGTATTTAACATGAAAGGTGAAATCTGACTGTGCTGATGGCAAAACACTTTGGACATAAAGGGAAGCTCAGGGAGCATTCAACAGAGGCATTAATAAAAGGAAGCTTTGAAGTAATTAATGACCAAATCAATTATTAAGCACAGGCCTGATTTTGTAAACTATATTTTATGAACTTAAACACGATCTTACCTTGAGAAAGGGTCTTGCAAAAGTCGAAGTCAAATTAGAAAAACGTACATAAGCTAAAGTCTAATCAGTGGTTATTTCAGAAGAGAGGGAGTGATATGATTTTGAATCCTGCACAAAGGTTGGTGTAAAAAGCAGGAAAATACTTAGACAGTAGAACTAGAATTCAACCTCAAATCATTCCTTCCAAGTTTGGATCTGAAAATCAAAGAAAGGAACCCAAAGAGCGAGATCTAGTACCTGCTTGTCTTGGGAAAAGGTGGAATTGGTGGGATGGGAGATGGGAGCGAGATAATAAAGGGTCAGGGTTGACTCACATGCTGCTGTCGCCCAGCTCTTCATAGAGGTTAGCAGTGGGAGCACCCGCTGGAGGCGCTTTGCCTCCTGGTGGTAAAGCCATCTGAATCCTGGCAGTTTTGGCACACTCTGCCTGTCGCCTGAGAGAAGTGTTAACAATTACAGTCACAGAGATCTGTGATTCTAGTCCATATGCAAAAAGACATTAAAAAAAAAAAACCCTCAAACACAAACTTACAAAGAAAAATCAACCCAAGACGCCAGTCTGTGCTTCTTTCACACTTAATGTAGTTAAGAAAGAACTCAGTCAGGTTAAAAAGTGAGCAGACACATCACTTATGCATGAAGTCTCTCACATGAATTAAAAATGTGTTTTCACAAGGTAGTTCTGGGAAAAAAGAGGCACCTGCTGTAACTGGTGGTAAAACTAAAAATACTGTGATGTTCAGCCATGTCTAAAGAGATGCTGGGAATAGGAAAAGCATATTTTGGGATAGTGGGATGAGGTAAAGGTAGCATCCATTCTTATTTCATGTCAACACAAAGCTTAACTTAATTTTACTATAAACTAATTGAATTAATTTAATTTGCAGCAAACAATTGCTGACAACATGGAAGTCCAGTATTCACCGACATTTCTGTCCTGGATTGTTACGCCAAATATGCAGCTCTTGTTAGCTGATTCAGCTCTCTTCACCAGCTATTTGCATAAAGTTGCGTTGATTCTCAGTGGGATCGACAGCACTAGCAACCCTTTCACCTTTGAGGGAGGCGTGGTCCAGTGTTAATACCAAAAATATTGCTTTAATGGAGCTTTGAACGCAACCCAAGAATGCTTTAGATTGCAAGAGAGCCGTGAAGTTATAATAGCCAAAGATACCTGCTGTTATTATAGAAAATGGCATGTGTGATTATACTTCTCTTCACAAGGAGGTCTAACATTAATGCATGTGCAGTTTCTGCGTAGGACACCTGAGAACTGATGAGGAACAGATCAGGCTGCTTTCTGCTGAGTGATGAGTGGAACGTTAGAGCTGAGCGAGATGTTAGGACAGAAGTCACAGAGTCTCCTTGACTTTGGGTTGATTTTTCTTTTGAACTGCAGCAGATTTTCCACATGAAGAGGAACTGTTCTGCCAAATTAAACATTCATTCTGTAACCTACAAGACGAACCAGTGTTGCATTTTTTTGTCATTGTTCTTGAGACGTTTCAAAAGGGTGGCATTAGCTGCCATGCATTTTGTTCCAACTTCACATACTCAACTCATCTTTAAATAACTAAAGAATAATTAAGATGAGAGACACTGTACTTCCCACACACACTTCACACATCGAGAGCTTGTAAAACACGAAGAAGAAAAGTTACTTACTCTTTGAACCTGGTGGTTTTGATTCAGACGAAAGCAGGAAGAGAGAGAGAGATACGGGACAAAAAAGATGAGTAACATGAGAAAATTGGGCAAGACTGTAACAGCAAGATATTTAACATTTGGGAAGTATTTTTAAAATACAGACACATGGAGCATTATTCATGCTATCCGTACTCAGACAGAAGAAGATCTTTTTATAACACACTATGTTTAGAAGAAGAAACAGGAAAAAAAAACTTTCGGTGTGTTTTCTCCAATTTCTATGCAAAGTAAGAAGCACTCAAGCCTCCAGCAGTGACTGCAGGGCTACATGCAAGGAGCCACTGCTTTTTCCTTAAGTGAATCTTCTCTGCTTCATGCCACCATTACTTATTGACAACAAAATAAAGTTATTCAAATGTCATATTCATTCCCATATTTAGGTGACAGTGAATTCTGTTGACGCGCAGAAATGAGGATATGATTCCCTAAATCATTTCATTTTACCAAAGTAATGTCGCCACCGACAAAGCGCCATCTGCTATGACAGTTTGCGCGTCAGGTCTAATGTCACCATCAGCAGATTACCGTTGTGTGTTTGGTCTGTGCATTTGCGTGAGGACGACCACTCGGCCCATCTGCCATGAATAAACATTTCCCAAGCATCACCGTTTACTTGCAGCATACCAATGATTAGAGGGTATAAGAATCTGACTCCTGCCAACCAAGAGTTCAATAACCGAGACGATCTGAACGGTGCTTTAAACAAAAAAAAACGTGAAGTGCTCAGTGTGTGCGTGAACGAGAGAGCAAGCCAGACAGAGAGAGCGTTGTTTACTGTGTGTGTGTGTGTGTGTCAGGCAGAGATGATTAAGTAGCGTGAAGACGCACTGTGACGGTCACAATTGGCTGTAGATATTTGTCACAAATGAGTGTTAATTAATCTGCTTTCACAGAGCATGAGCAGGGAGATTAGCCCAGCAGAGTGCGCAGTCAGCATGTCTGATGAGGGAGAGAGAGGGAGGCAGAGAGAGGGAGAAAGAGACGAGCAAACAGAAAGACAGCAGCCAAGCAAGAAGTGCTCTCGCTTTATCTTTAATACTTGAGAAATACAGTTTTTAGCAGTGCTGTTTGTGGCTTTGCCAGCGCTGTTCTAACAGGCCGCAGGTTACATGACGGGAAAAATTGTTTACAATCAAACAATAAATATCTGATTTGCCTGTGAGGAAAAACCCTTTCGCTAAAAAGTGGAAGACAAAGATAAAGCTCTGCGTAATTAAAATATATTTCCTTCTTAATTTCCTGACAACTGCTTAAACCTGATTAATTGATGGCAGCAGGGCAGCGATCATTACTGGGGCGAGAGGACTCACTGTTTGTAGGTGACCATGACGATGAGGATGGCCGGGATGCAGCAGAGGATGATGATGATGGCCAGGGCCAGGAGAGCTCCCTCTGTGTAGCCCACAGCCTGGGCCGCCTTCTTCACACTGGCCACGATGTCCGGAGAGCGAATCTCGAGGATACGGCCGCCCTCGCCCAGGTGCGGCTGGAACTCCTTGTTGATTTCCAGCACATTCCCGTCCAGAAATCTGTTGTTTGTGTCACATGATGAGAACAGGAAAATAGGCTTTCTAGCAGCACTGTGCCTGAGTTAGTGATTTATCTTGATCTTGCAAACTCTTGAATATCATATTTAGCTTAAAGCGGCTATAATCCATATGTTTCTAATAACAGTGTATCAAATAATGAGACAAATAATGTGACGATGTGAAAGGCATCACTTGTATCACTTGAATTATCACCTGAATCACCTGAGCGTTCTAACAAGTTCATTGTTTAGCTGTCCAGCCAGCTAGTTTACTGCTGTTTTTGGCCACAAGATGTAGATGTTTTAGGGTAAAAAGCCCTAAAAACCCACTGAACACCACAGACTCAGGACCAAACTGCAGACAGATACAGTTAGCAACTAGCTGGTGAACATAGTGGAGCATTTAGCAGCTAAAGATAGCCAGATATTTCCTTCATTAGACATGGTAGAGACCAAAAACAGAGCTTAAAGAGAGTGAATATCTTATTTAGAAACGCCAGAAACAGATGAATGATAATGTTGATCTGGAACTCCTGGATGTGTAAATAAGCAGCTGTTTTTGCACACAAGTTCAAAATATCATCATAAGAGGTGATGTTATGTGAATGATCTGTGTTTAAAACTTGTTTCTGAAGCCAAAAAAAAAAAAAAAAAAAGATTTAAGTGTCTCATTCGCTGAGAGACAATTATTTCAAGATCAGTGGCATCTGGTAATTTAGATCACCACAATATGAAAGATGTAAAAGTGATTGGGGATCTGCATGCTCCTCATTGAAATTTGTCTCTTAATTGCAAGTGATTTGTCAAAAGGAGTGCTTAAAAAAATGAATTAAATACTTGCTAAACCTGTGGCAGATTCCGCATCAACGTCGCAGTAAAATGAACATGCATACAAGCAATGCACCCACTGTTGTTCCAGTGTTATTATGTAACAACAAGCAGAGAGGCTTTCAAAAATTCAGCATCACAAGAGTGAGCACACTGCCAGATCCAATTACTGTCAATTTTTTTTCTATAGGTGAATAAATGAGTGGAGATGAAGGTTATTAAATGGCTTCTCTGGCAATCTATCCTCTAGAGAGCTCAAATGGTAGCTGCATTCAAGGTGGAATAAGGACACTCGCATGCACGAATCCACTCGCTGTTGTCTTTCTCTTTCTCCCTTCTGTGATCTTACAGCAGATATATTACATGCAATTACCCCACAACACTGTCAGACGTGTACTGCATACATAAAAAGCTTTTCTCCTCTAAACTAAATGATTTTCCTGACGGTATCTGCATCTAAGGAAGCAGATTCATATTAAAGCAGGGATGTGGGAAGTCTCTTTTTAAATTAGCTCAACTCTTTCAAAAGCTGCCACTTGTGATAACAGCGATAGTCACCAGTTGTGGCAAAAAAAAAAAAGAAGCTGTTTATATAACACAAGTGCCACCCTTCCCATGCCTCCAGCTTCAATCCCCCACTTAAAAAAGGCCAGCGGAGGCTCTCAACTGATGGTCAAGGACACTGAGATAATGTCTATAGATTAATTCAGAACATACACAAAGCACCTCTAAATGTCATCTGAGTGGAGCATTTCCAAATGAACAGAAACGGTCTCATTGCAGGCACGACGTTTCTTAGCAGCCACACGCAGAATAGAATTGGCAGCAACCAAGCATGAAGAGAAATAAAGGCAGAGGGCGTCAGATAGGTCAACGTGAGATAAGCAGGAGAGCAAATTGGTAGAGAGTGAAGGGGACGACTCTTTTGATTGGCGACTCTCATGCTCCGATGGAGTTGCCTTTTTAAGATTGGTGTCTGATCGATTTGACAGAAGGGCTGGGAAACCTGAGAAAGGTGAGGACAGGATTGTCCTCAGGTGCCCAGCAAAGGCCACTTGCTTAATAGCATGCGAGCAAGGCCTCTCAGTGGTCAAACAGGGTTTTAGCACCCAGAAATCTCTCTCTATATATGGCTCCAAATGAAACGACTGAAATGTATTGCAGCCGTATCTCCAGGCTCTTGGAACCGCCTCTGAGCTTGGCTGATGGACTGATTGAAATGCCCTGCTTCACTCTCATGTTGTCACTCCCTAACGTCACCCACTCCTGTCTCTCCCATATATCTGCCCCTTTTCTATGACATATGCACCTGCGGGATTATCAAAGCCTTGTAAAGAAAGTGAAGGCAGTGAAGAAATGGAGGCATGGGCGCCCTGAGAAAGAGACATGTGCTGACATGGAAAGAGGGCAAAGGGACTGCAGGGAAAACATGCAACACAGCAGGAACATTAGGACATCAATTTAAACCAAATGATGGGCCGTGCTTCTTGTAATAAAATTCACCCACTCACTTGAAGAGCTCCTTGGGCGAAATGGCCCTGTTCGTCAGCGGGTCAATGGCGTACACCATCAGGTCCGACTTACTATAGTCCTCTAGTTCATAGCCATCGCCATGACGACGTGGCCCGATGGACTCTACAATCACCTTAGCGCCTGGAATCTGGTCCTGGACGTGGCGCTCCAGAATACTGAAACAGACACAAAAATGTCAAACTTATACGAAGAAAGCACTGCAGGCGTAAACACTAAAAAGCAGTTCATGTCTAGACTGAGAGCCAAAATCCAGGTTCACGTTAGTCATTTCTGGCACCTCTGCCCAAAGCAATATGAGAGCCACCAATCTTAAGTACTCCATTCTGGCAATGAGTGTTCCATTGGGCAGCAGTTTTCTTCTCCACACTGGGCTCTTGGCAAAGCAAGGCTCTGATGATCCTTTTCAGGCAGAGAGAAATCCACACCTCAAATTAAAGCCAATAAAGGAAACCCTTGCCGTTTGCCTTTGCCAAAGTGGATAAGCAGTTTGAGCGCTCAGGTAAAAATGGCCCTGGATCATCACCAGCGCTGTGAAAAATTGCAGACCTCTCAAATGACATTACTGCAAGGAGCTCAACATGACTAATGTGTGTGTTTTTCAGCCTAAAGAGTAGTGTCACTTGTGTGGAAGAGACACAGCAAGCTCTGGAAAAACAAACATTAACGTCCATTTGCCTTTCAGATCGACTAATTAGACTAATCGCTGCCCCAAGAGCTTCAAAAAGATGTTTCATGAAACTCTATCATTAATTAATTTGGACTGGAAAAACAGACTCTAGAGGATGGACTTGACTGTTTCACTGGCTAATCCATGATCTTAATTGATCAATCAATGGTTACCGAACAACACAATTGAACAAACGTGTGACGTAGCGCTTCATTTTCATTAGCCCGTGTTTATTTTCATTAGTTGTTTGGCGCTGCTGGATCACATGCGTCACTCCAGCCCTTCAGAATTCATTTTCTATGCAAATGAAGGTGCCACCTTGAACCAAGTTCACCTCGTATCACAGTGGGCAAAGCACTGCGCAAAAATATGAAATGAATGCTGCAGTGTCACTTCAACCTAAAATCAATCAATGTAAGGAATATTAGAAGGCGAGGAAATGTTCAGGAACATAATAAGCTGCGCGGACGAGACGAGGCGGAAGAGATGTGGTGACGGGCACCTGTTCAAAGATGAATATTTGATGTTTTTCTCCTTATTACACAGCAGCTTGCTTTATAAAATATTAACACAAATATTTACTCTTAGCATTATGCAAACAGACATATTGGCTTCTTCTCATTCATCAGGCAATTTGGTTTTACTTTCATATTTCATGTTGCCTTACTTAATGAGCTGCTCCTTCTTCTCCTCCACTAAAGTGGGTGGGACAGTGGACACAACGACTTGCATGTCCAACGCGTTGACCACAGAAACCTGAGAGAGAGCAGAGTATTCCTTTATTGTCACACAGAGGAACCACATACAGTCGCACACTTGACGTGGTGAAACTTCTCTGCATTTTAACCCACCGCTTCAGCAGCGGTGTGCAGCCACTGTGCAGCGCTCGGGGACCAGGGTATAAATACCTCAGAGGCACTGACAGAGAATTGACCCAAGACTACGGTGGGGGAAACTGTAACCCCTGGAAGAAAAACCCATGCAAGCATGAGGGAAACTCAACACAGAAAAGCCCTCCCCCAGCTGGGACCTTCTAGCTGTGAGGCGACAGCGCTAACCGCTGAGCCACCATGCTGCAGCTGGGATGAAGGGCGAGAGGGAAAGGACCAAGTGGTACAAAAGACAGCAGAAAAAAGTTATTCACATGTGGCCAACTGTGAGTTTTGTCGACTCATTCAAATGCTTCCTTTGGTTGACCAAATGAGACCCTCTAATTGCCTGTGTGTATTTGCGCCATGCGGCAAACTTAACAGGACCTAATTCTGATGCCGCTGTTAAGTGCATAGGCAACAGCCTCTGTGCTCTGAAGCCAAATCTCCCATGCGGCTCCTGTGAAATTAGGTTTCCCCTTGAAAATTAACGAGCACCATGGTTAAGCACTCGCTGCTCTCTCATATCCAGGCAATGTCCCAGACCCTCCTTCTGTCTCGTTAGAGGCTTGTTAGCCAGACATATTTCACAGAAACGAAAAATAAGCCTGCCCACAGTCAGGAAAGATGAGCTTTGAATCGGGGGGGAAAGCTAAGCCCGATCTCAGCGGGTGTGCGGGGAAATTATTAGGAAGAAGACACGCACACAGAGATGAGAGGCACAGATACACATTTAGACAAACATAGTGACACGCGCACACACACACACACACACACACACACACACACACACACAGATGTACATAATGTGTACAGAGTTAATATGTATATCTGAAAGAATTTACTTGGATCATGAGCCAGTAGCAGAGGCCGCATGTTGAACGTCCTGTACCTACTGTTAATAATTCAGTAGACTGGCACCAAAACATTTAGCACGAGTAAACAAAAAAGCTTCATTTAAACTCAAAATGAACAAATTAGTACGAAGAAAAACAGAGCAGAGGCTTCTTCAGAATTAACAAACCTAATTTGCTCTCACATACACAGTTTGTGGTTGTTGTTCGTGGCAGGCATCTTTTCATATATTGCCAAAATGATTGTTATAACTGCCATTTGTGCCCGCTTCACCAAGCATTGCTCTATAAAACACATGTTAAGGGGGCTTGCCAGCAATTTAATATTGCACTTCCACGAAGCAGACGGAGCTGAGAGAGAAAGGAAAATGCTCAAAATCTGTGCAGCAGATTCCAAAGATATCTCGACTTTTACTCACCTCCAAGTGTGGGTCAAGCTCCAAAACGCTGGAGCCTACGCTTCCCGTAATGCAACATGAAATCATCACTTTCATCAGACCTTCCATACCTTCTCAAATTCCACGTTCACAATCCATAATGCAGACTATAAGAATAATTCAACATCTTGAGAAAAATGCTTTTTTTTTTGCTTCTGGCTCAGTGAGATGAGTAGATCAATACCACTCTCATATCTGTCCATCTGACCTTCAGACAGAGCCGGGCTAGTTATTTCCAGCTGTTTTCAGTCTTTGTGCGAAGCTAAGCTAACATACATATTACTCATCTAATACTGCCAGTAAGGGAAGAAGCAGCTTTAAACTTTTGCTTTAAAAATCCCAAAATGACAAATCTGAGATCACTAAAATGATGTCATTTGAGTCATTTATTCAGACTTGACAAAGCTCCTCCAGAGCCATTGCTTTCACAAGCTGAACAGCACTCCCCACAGACTACTAAATTGACTCTGACATGCAAAATTCGGGGAATGAACCTTTAATACGGCTCCCTGTATCAATAAATCGTAGACAGGTGACATTGCAAACCGATTCCACACTTCAAACTACCGTTCTCTGCAGAGACGCCACGATGTAGAAGCACACAGTCAAATCAATATGCCACCGGCATGCAGGTGACATATAAGCCGAGGACAGAACATGTTCACCAGCGTGTGCACAGACCAGAACATGTGCAGTACATATATTGATCATTCCAAAAATACACATATGGCATAGTAAGCACCATACTGTGTACTCACCACCACTTCGGCACTGCTGCTGAGACCTTTCCCATAGTCGTCTGTGGCGATAACTTGAAACTTGAAGTAGGACCTGCGCATGTTTCGAAACATGATGGCCGACTTGATGACGCCTGTGTAGGTCTCGATGACGAAGCTGTCCTGGCCCTCTGTTGTGGGTGGGATAATCAGCCGGTATGCCATCTCACTGTAATTCCCAGTGTCCTTATCAGTCGCCTGCAACACACGTGTAGCACACACAAACAAAGTTAGACAGGAAAACCAATGTGTTACAGTTATATAATAAGGAAAACAGGGAATACTTATTCAGAGAAAAATGTCTTATGGAAAAAATTGACTTTGTATTTAGTGATTTCCATACATCCTGAGCCATCAGCCACCAACCATTGCTTGAGCTCTTGCCCATGATGGTGGCTGTTCCGTTCCAAGCATATTGCACTTCTGGCCTCTTCCCAATCAGCGATATCAGAGGAGATATTTTATCTTCGACAGCCAATGGGAAACACCTGCTGTGACATTAGTGAATTGGGCCAGAAGGAACAATATGCTTCAAAGTCTACACAGAAAACACAGCAGACAGGATATTGTGTGCTTCGGCGTCGATTTACACCCAAAACTCCCCTGTTGTGTATCTATCTCGCTGTAATTCATCACACAATTATGAGAGGACAGTGCATCAGAGCCGCCTGGTTGTGAAACTGGGGGGTCATGCTGTTTGTTTTTTTCCTTTGGAGACGACATTTCCTTTAATGCATCCATGATTTGCTGCCATGGTGCCAAGTCATGATGTCAAAACCATTGATGGACAACCATTATAACCTTATGTTACAATACAGCGGTGTGGTGTGGAGTGGCAACCACTGACTGTTGGGTACATTTATATTAAGAAGTCATTGATCACAGCAGGCTGAAACAAGAGGTGAATGAGTGGAGCTTTTAAGTGCGCCCCCCTCCACATATTTGCTCATGATTCTTTTCCATGCAGATGTTCAGTAGAAGTAGCTGACAAAGGCTCGTAAGTTATCTCGAGTGGTTTGTTTCACACTGCTGCAGCTCTAACCATTGTTACCTGCTGTAAAAGGCTCAAGAGGAGGCAACATTTCCTGACATTTATTTGACTGTTTCGAACACTTTTAATTAAAGTATGTTGAATTGTTTGTTTCTTTTCTTTAAACGTGCAATAAGTCATTTAAAAATGTGTTTCTGTGAGCAGTACGCAGAGCCCCGGTCACTTTTCTGATGACCAGATGCCTGGTCTTGAAATAATTGTCTCTCAGTGAATGAGACACTTAACCTGGCGATATCTGATTTTTTTGTTCCTTGTGAACACAACACTGACACATTATCACCTTTCAGGCTGATATTGCAAACTGATTACCCACACAGCAGTTATGGAGCATGTTATCCTTCATTTGGAGTCATGCTTCTGTCCACCTGGTGACTGTAAAAGCAATATTCCCTCTCTTCTAGCTCTTTTCTTGTTCTCCACCAACTCCTGAGGGAAATACCTGACTCTTTAGCTGCTAACCGCCTCGCTAGGTTCACCACCTCGTCACCGACTTTGTCTGCTTGCCGTTTGGTGTCGGGCAGGGACTGTACAGTGATCTATTTTTCCCCTGACGCGACACTGTGAGAGCGGCGAGAGTGAACCAAAACAGTAAAGTTGCAGTCAGACAGCTTAACAATGAGCTGAAACTCACTATAAAGCTCAGCAAGGGGAGCTGCAGAGTCGGGTGATAATTCTCTGTAGGTTCATTGCTACCAGCCTCTCACATTAGACACTGCCATTTGATAAATTATTACAAAACTATTCATTATAGCCACTTTAAATTTGGAAATCTATTAAATTTTAGTGCCTACTTAGATTTTTTGGGTGATTTCGGGCCAGTGCTAATACCTTCTCTTCAGTGAAACGAGAAACTGACAGGCGGACCTTTTTATCCTGAAAAACAACATTTCATTTATGAGATTCTGCACGAAACCACTTCATGTCTTATTTGGCCAAACCGCAGAATTCTCGCCCTCTGAGGTGCAAGTTGTGACCGGCCACTGAGCTCACACACAGGCATCAATTTTCTGAGTGCCTGTCTGTAGCGACTGACACTGATAAATAGGAGCAATCTTTTTTTTTCTTCAGCTATTGGCAGAGGAGGGGAGGGGGAGCAAGGTCCCAGTGAAAGGGCTGCATAAATCAGCAGAGTGAGATATCCTCATTGGGTAAAGACAAACTTACTAAATATATGCACCAGCATTATATATCTAGGGCAAACCTTTTAAAAGTTATGGACAGTGGGGGAATACACCGAGTGAGGAAAAATGTATGGATCCTTGTGGCTGACATTAATAATCCTTCAGAACACCAACCTTCAAGCATCTCCTTGTTGTTCTAAAAGCTTTTCATTGTGCTTAAAACAACGGGCCAAGCAGTCAAGGAGGGAGCTGATAGAAAGTGACTGTCATTTGGCTACCCATGAATCCAATTACCTACTGATTAAAGAACAGGGTCAAGTAAGTGTCACAAGGAGCAGGGGGTAATCACGTAATCAGACTTTTCTTCTAAACAGCACACTTCCACCTCGTTAATGAAATATTTTTCGCTTAACTTTTCCGCTTCACTGAAATCCAACTTCGGCAGCGAGCGAGGCAATCCTGTTATTTGCTTAGAAAAATCCCAGCCAGTTACTGCTTGTGACAACGTTGTGTGGCTCCACTGGAGTGAAATAAGTGAAGGTCAGCAGTGTCAGAATATGGCAAATGTTGACGGTATTTCCATGGATTATCTCCAGAGAAATGGGCGCTCAGCTTCATTACTAATTAAGTCAAGTACAGACGCCTCGCACTAGCCGTACTCCAAAGAAGCCTTGGCTCCGGGGAAATTATAGATAGCACTTGACCCATAATTCTACACTTTGGTGTCTATTCCAAGCTAAAGGAAAGGCAGCAAAGGGATTCTGAATTGGTCAACCGGCTGAAGCGGCTGCACAGTGTTCATCAATGCTTCGCTATTCAGTGCCACATCTGAGCCTACACAAGATGGGCTTTACATGTGTAGAGGACTTGGGCAACAAGCATGAAGCAGCCACTATTTAAAAATCATCTCCATCACTCATGAGTCCAGAAGAGGGGATTCTGCTCTGCATTCCTTATCTGAAAACTACACTAACTTCAATCCCTGATTTTCAGATGGTACATAATTATTTTATACATACTCACGCACATACGCACACACACACAAGCACACTTCAGAGGACATTACATTGACTTACATTAATTTCCTGTGAGACTGACTCTGACCTTAATCCAAGTCCTCACCCTAAAATTTATAGGGACTTGCGTTTTGTCCCCAAAGGGAAGGCAAGTCCCCACAATGTGAGTGTGTGAGCAGATTTATGTCCCAACAGCGTCATACATGTCCACACACTGACATGCACATGCAAATGCACACACACACACATATAACATAAGATTTTAAATTGCTACTGGGAACGCAACTAGCACATATTTATTAGTTAAAAGACATTACAAGCAACACATTTAATGGCGTGTAACAGAGGTACAATTTGCAAGCAAAACAGACTGTTTTCACTGTATTTCATTGACATTTGGAAGGAGAACACAGATGTTAGAACTTTCATAGTGTGTGCATCCCATTTATTTGTTAATTTCATTAATTAGACCTGTGCTCGAAATATCTCCTGTGAAAAAGGTCCATCAGGATCAGTTTCCTGGATATGTTACAGAAAAACTAATGTGAGAGTGTGACAATGTGGGATGAGACCATCTAAAAGTCTCAACAACTTGAGTTGACATCATATGTAAACCACTTTAGGATGCTTGAATTTCCACAAAGTATTGTGAAATGTTTTTTTTTAATTTGTCTATTTGTTGCCTCTAAACTCTAATGTCATGTTGTTCTGGTTAGATGAGTTCGTGTACGCCTCAAGCAAAAAAAAAAAGGCAATTAATTAATATCATTTTCAGCCTGTAATTTCCGGCGTTATCTCAAGACCCTCTATCACAGCAGCTTTAAACACTAAGCTCTGGCAGGAGATTCATTTTATTATGGAAAAAAAAGGCCTGGGTTTGTTTGTTTTTTTTTTGTTGTTGTGTTTTAATTCACTCTGACTCTTTGTTACCTGAAGATCTGCCAATCAATAGCTGCATTTTCCATTGCCCCTAGAAATGCGCAAATCCTAAATATCGCAATAAATAACTGGTAAAGGAAACACCTATATTTAGAAAATCCTCTCAAATATCGCAAAAACATTTTGACGCTCTCATGAGGTGGTTTTTCAGACGGTCTATATAAAAGTGTATCGCAAAAGTGTAATGGAAACGTTTTTTTTTTTTCGCATTTACACGTCACCGAGTGAACTTTAAAGACACACGTGCGCACAGAATGACAGCACAGTGTTTGCCATTGTGATGAGTGTGTGCACCTCAGCTATGTGGAAGACACGCGTGCACGCCAAACACTTTAATATTTTCACATAATTGCTGATAGAAAATATGTTCAAAGGACTCTTCAGTAATTCACAGTCCTGTATTCTGCTGCTGCTCCGCCGGCGCGAGCATGCTGTCAGAGCCTCGCCTAATAACAAAGTGATAAATAATAGGCCATTAAAATCAGTGATCACTCCAAGTTAACAGATCATTCCTTTATTTCACCTTCAGCATTTGTGCATTAGAGTATGCGCAATCCTACAAGGCCAGGAGCATGCATGTGCTTTTTAATTGTAGGGCTTTGTGTTAAGTTTTACCGATGCACAGCACGCACACACATATCTGCTGCATGTTTTATGACAGTAAACTGTTTCCTTACATTTTTCTGAATATATATTTTAATATGTTCTGTGTATAAAAAAGATAAATAAATAAAGGGCTTCGTCCTTGAGCAACTACGCGGTGCCTCCGCCTTCTGTTCATAATAAATACAGCAACAGCCGTAGCAGCTCCCGAAATCAGTGTCCCGAGACCCCCATAACAGTTTTGGCCATCTTCCTCAAAATGAAATCTCACGGAATGTCCGAGAATTTACGAGAATTTCGGCTGGTTCGCAAAACAGTGTTCAATGGAAACACCTGCAAGTTTGCGTTCTGCATTTGAACTTTGCTGAAATTTCAGAAATATCGCTTTTATTATGCGAGCAACTGTAATGGAAACGCAGCCACTGACTGTGCCTCTAGCTAAGAATGCAAATAAAAAAACATGTTAGTTCAAATTAGGTTTAAACAGCATTTTTCACATCAGTTTAACGTCATAAATTTAAGTTTAATGTACATGTTTTGTTCTGCTACTGAGTGTTCAGTGGTGTTAAATGCTCAAATAATGCCTATGCAAACCTTTTTCAGGTTTTCTGCAGGGGTTGATGCCTTAAGCTGATTTTACTCCTTTGACAGGCATCTCCTATAATGTCTGCGTCTTTTCACATGCATTCATCTGTTTCAGACAGTTTTACAAAGTCCTTCAGGAATTTTTCTTTTCTTGCAAAAGCTTTTTTTTTAAAGTTATAAAGATTAAAGATAAGCTCATTTCCTGCAGTAAAAGCAGCCCCCGAGTTTTATTTGAGACCATCAATAAAATGAATATAATCCCAGACAGCCTCTGGTATTCCTGTCTTTTGAGCTAGACAGCAACACATTTCTTGCCTATTATATTTATTATATTAATAAGGAGAAGGATTAGTGACCTCCTCCATATCATCTGATGATTGTGGCTGATTCTTTCCATGTGGGAGGTCTGAAATATGTTTTTATGAATCTCTCTTCATGACCTTCGTACTGCTCCACTCGCCTGCTGGATATTACTCTCGCTTCTTTTCTTAAACATTCTCTAGACACCGTTGGATTGCGGCCAACGTCCATTATACTGCAAAGAGCTCCCGTGTTTCTGGCCAGGTCCCAGTTTAATCTAAAACGGCTACAGTTCCTCCTAATAACGTTTCCTTTCACCTCCAACTATTTGACGGGTTGTTAGTAAAACCAATAATACGCCGTTGGTCTGTGTTGTGCCGTGACCACAAATGAGTGCCACACAGCTCCAATGACAGCACCCTAACCCAGCGGAGAAGTGTCGAAGCAAACAGGCAGATGAAATTAGCTTTAAGGTGGTGTGAGTCGTTTTGGAGAAAGACTGTTGATATTGCCATGTCTCCTCTTTCACAACGCGATTACGTGCTAGCATGCCAGATATACCTTTACCCCGCCCCCTTGTCCTGTGCACAACCATGAACAGCGCATGCTGCTGATTGGCTGGAATAGTACTGTTTGCTTCCCATGTAGAGCCAGGGCTGTGTACAAAAGCTGGATTTTTTTCAGTACACATGCAGAACAAACAGCTGGCGGACCTTGAGGAATACTCACTGAATTTTAAATTCAGCAAATATGAACAATCTTTCTCCGGAATGACTCACCCTACCTTCAAACAGATGACAAACACAGCCTCACTTCCATCCATGTTTCCACTTGGACAAATTTCCTCTGTCGATTCTTATGTGGATGATACACATCTGAAAATCAGGTTAAAGGTAAGAGTTAGCCGTTCTGCAGGGCTGATTATCTCCCTATTAAAGAGGAGATGGTCACCCACTGATTGTATCACATCATAGATGCAGCTTAGCATTGGTCAGCCCACACTAAATCGTATTCTGGGGCTTGAAAAAAGAGAAAAACACCTACATGCACGCAGCTATAAAATAACGTGCCTGCTGATGTACAGTATGTGTTGTGCTCTCTAGCGCCACCGCCATTACTGTGGTGGCAAAAATGAACTGAACACATTTTCACTGACGTTGAAAAAGGAGTCTGGTTGATTACGGTATGCGGTGAAGTTATTCTATGTCTACGCCTCAAAACCCTAAAGCTGTGTCTGACGCAGTTTGGTATTAAATGGCATTAGAAAAGGCATTATTTGGCATTAACTTGCATCCATGATTTATTGAATTTTAATCAGATGAAAAACATCAATTGCACAAAAAACAGGAAACAGATAACAATTGGTAAAGTGAAATTTTGCTGACACATTATGGGCGTTTTCTTTGCATCATGACCTTTGGAATTTCATGGCAAAGCAGTAAAACTCTTGTAGCCCTTGACTAGCTGGTAGATGCTGCAGCTTTAATGGCGGCTCATTACCTTCTGCCCGCAAGCAGGATTGGTTGATATATCTCAGTTTAGGTCAGTTGTTTTGTCCTACCTGACCACTGCCTTCGCAAATCGTTCTTTGTTCAGTATACTGCATCAACGCTCATATGTGCAACCGTTGACCTCAGACCTGCCCACCTCTAGCTGCACATCACAGGCCTCCTGTCTACAAATACAGAGCACAGAATTCAGGATTCTCTTTATCACATATAAGACTCTCTCATCAAGCTCCTTCTTGCATTTGTGAACACTGAACACAATAATGTGGAGGCAGGACTTGAAGGCCATCTGACCCAAGCAAAATGGATGTTCCTCTCAAGGCCAAGGGTAACTGAACTTCTGTTGAGACCACAACAACCTTCCCATTGACTTTATAGGTCTGAAAGCAACGTGGGCTCTTTTAAACACATCAGAACACTCATTCGTACAGTCGGGCCTTTTATTGATATATCTGGGTCATTTACAGTTTTCACTGACTTGTAAAAGCACCGTTATGATGGTCACTCTAACAAAATGGACTCATTTTCTAGTTTAGTAATTCTTTTCTTTTAAGTATTAACTGTAAATAGAAATTTTAGCTGCAAAACAAATTAGGAAGTGCTTCTTTTCACACCTCAGTAAAGTCTGTAAGTATACCTTTATTCAGTCACGTGTATAGCCTAAAACAGTGGTCCCCAACCTTTTCTGTACCATGGCCCAGTTTAATGTCTGACAATATTTTCATGGCCCAGTCTAAAGGTGTAGCAGATAAAAACAAAATAAAATGATAAGATCAGCATTAAAAACTGTGGTATTTTCTCTTTAATGCACTTTTTAATCATGTCAAGAGGACCTGGCTGCAGACTGGCACTGTCAGGCACCTCCACAACAAAACAATGGAAATTATTTTTTCTTTCTGTGCAGCCCAGTACCAAATGACCCATGGCCCACGGGTTGGGGATCAATGGCCTAAAAAACAAAACCCAGAGCAAAAAAAAGTCAGCATAGCGCTCCCTGCACCACATGCTGCTGCTCCTCGATGTCATTACTTTGAATGAAGGTCTCAGCATTTCTATCAGCTGAGACCTTCTCTCAACTCGGTGTGGGTGGTTGGACAATAAGAGAGCAGAGAGACTTTTTCATGACAACTGTACAACAAACGCATGACTGTCAGCTGTTGTGCTGACATTCGAGGTACGCACCGCGGGCACTGCTTCTCAAGGATTTTGTACACAAATACAAGCTTACTTATACAGTACAACATCCACCCACGAATGATGAACAGGCATAGAGCGTCGTACACAGGATGACTAAGTGAAACCTTGGCAGAGCAGGCTGATAATCAGATACGATGTCCGGCCATGCTCCTGTGAACATAGTAGGATTACACCACTCAGCTCGCTCTGATCCAACCTGCTCGTGGACAGACGGCGGGGAGAGGGAAATCGAGGTGGATATGCAGCGAGCGATAGAGATGAAGAGATGAAACTGTGCCGCAAAGAGCAGATCGGATGAATTCTCCCACCACGGCTGCAGGGTAAGTTTTAAAGAAGTGGGCGCAGAATCGGGCACCTTAGTTGCCTGTTTCCATGTATGTTAATGAAAAAAAAAAGTAGAAGAGACCAAGCTGATGTGTTCTTACCACTATCTTGAGCACAGAGCTGAAGATCTTGGTGTCCTCCGTCACGCCACCTATGTAGAGCATCCTGGAGAAGACGGGAGGGTGGTCATTCTCATCCTGCACCTCAATGAACACCTTGGCTGTGTTAGCTGCAAAAAGCAAACGGCACCAGAATGCATTCAAGTCCCGTAGAAGTAAATCACTCATAAATACAGATTTAGCATAGCATAAGACCAGAGGCCACTTCTGCCAGTTCATGTGAAACAAAGAACAATTAACAAACACACAGCATTTACGTCCAGTCTGCGTACTTTAATGCATCTGGTTACTCAGGTTTGTTGCACCCTCACAAAATGAGAACTGGGGCACACAAGCCCAAAAAGTTTATAACACCACTCCTACCATCTGTAGAATAAACACATCTCTGAAGACTGGCGTCGATCAAATGTTACATAATTTAGCCTCAAAATTGTCACGTCAGTGTAATTTTTCCATGGTCATCAGCTGGTCCACAACTTCAAAAGGCCGCTTGAAATCACTTCCCAGAATATCTTGCAAGTCATCAGAAACATCACAGTACGTTGTCAAATGAGATTGGCTTGCCACCACCAATTTTATATAAAGTGCGTAGTTTTGTATCATCTGAGGACGGGCGGTCTGGCCAATTTTGAAATCAATTTTATTCATTTTGAAATTGAGGAATCAGATTCGGCAAGCTTTTGAAATCTAACTGAAAATAGTTTATGTGAAAATGTTCACTGCGAACTGAAATGCTATTTGCTTGATTCTATTTTGACCACAAGTGGACTCAGTGAGTTTAAGAAAACCTTTCTTCATTGAGTCATTATCTTCAGCTGCACTGCAATAACTATCTGAAGTGGACCGGTAATTGCTGCTGGAGAGAGCAACATGTTCCCTTAATCCTACATCAACCCTGCCTAATGAAACACCGTGAGACGCTGTTTTGGTGACGCTGACATCTTTGAGTCAATAATGACGAGGTTAATTTTGTTTTGATTTCTGCTAATATTTTCGAGATGGAGAAAAACGGAGTCTGAAGTATGCAGATGACTTCTCTCTCACTGTCCCCGATAAGTAGATCAGAAAAACAACTGAGCCAGTTTGCATTCTGTTTACCAACCAATTAGTGACAACACGCACACTCTGAGTGAAATATGGCTCTGTGAAATAATAAAAATGGTGATGAAATCTTGCCTTCTACGCCATTATTCCTCACAAAATGTATTGTTGAGAAGTCAACTTGATGCACAACAAGACTCTGAAAGTTTCACAGGCAAGCAACTTGCACATTACTGGGGATAATAATTTGAAGGACATCCAGTAATCAAGCAGCAAGAATTTCCCTGGAGTTAGAGGAGAAATAAATGGGGAAAGAGGCAGAAAATGCAGTATTTTAATACTAAATTTGCTGGTCCAGTGGCCTTTTTGTGAGGCTTTTGAAATATTCATCCTATGCCTTTAAAAGGAAAAACACACATACTGACTTTAAGCATTTGTCCCCCTTATTTGTCACAGTTACACCTACAGTGTGCAATGTACAGCATAAATATTTACGGTGCAAAATCCTTCCAACACTGCAGTTTAGGTAAAAAATATGCAGTGTCAAGGACCATTTTTCTTCTGGCGGCACAAAAAAATGTAAAGTCGTGTGGCATTGGAGCTAAGGATGCACCAGGGGAATTGGACAAACAAAAACACAGCACATCAAATTACAGGCACAAAAGCTGTAGTGTGAGACACAGAGGGAGGACTCCGGGGGACGGGGGAGAGGTCTGCACAGTTCTTCTCTCCTCCCTCTCTTTGTATATTGTATATTCCACCCTTAGAGTATCAGGACCTAAAAAACATAAATGCAGCCCCCCCGCCCTCCTCTCTCGCTCTCACGCACCCTCATAAAGACGCATGAAAGATACACTTCATTAAGAGGAGGGATTGCTTCTAAGACACAGCAAGTTTGAGTGTGCCTTAGAGCAAATTGTCATTTAGAAAACATGCTTAATTAAATCCTACTCTGGATTATTATATGTGTGCACATGCACACATATAATAATCCAGAGTAGGATTTAATTAAGCATGTTTTCTAAATGTCAGAGCATACACTGCACACATGTGTGCACAAAGGCCATGTGGGTGCAAACTATATACAACAGTTCACTCCAGTAATGTTATGATGAACTCAGTGAAGACTCATTAATAAGCAGTATTCCCTGTGGTGGAGCCCTGATTTGCATTAATTCAGGTGAGAAAAGAAACGGCTTCTCTGCACTCTGCCAAAAGAGGACGTTGACCTGTAGATGCCAGGGAAGCTCTCTCCCTTGTGTGGAAGAGAGTCCTCTGCTTTACACCCGCCAGATAAGAGATGTGTTTGTGCATGCCTGAGTATTGTGGGCTTGTAGTTGCCGTCATTAGTGTGTGAGAGACAGACGGCGTGAGAAGGAGGGAGGCAGGTGGAGTAGGTTCATTGATTATTCATTGGTAGCTCAAATGGATCGACGGCGAGATATGAATCCAACTTGTTGTTAGCACTTCATCCATCCGTTTACAAAATCTCTGTCAGTAAACTGTCCGTAAACAAGCCTCACGATACTGCAGCTGAGCCACGGCCAGTTCTCGCACATGCTCTTTTTAAGTACTTCCATCTCTTTTTGTGTGGACAAATGCAACTTCATGAAAGCTTTTGAGGAGAGGACATATTAATAAATCCTGTCCTTCAATAGGCAATTTAGAGGCAGTCTTTCCTGCTGCTAAATCAAAATCAGTGCGCTGCTTACTGAGATCTGAGTCCAGAGGGTGAACTGTAATGTCATATGTACAATCATTATGCCTGCTTGATGTATGTCTTCGAGAACTGTCATATGTGTAACTGCTCAGTCTTGATGGTGAGGATGCAAAATGAATTTCAGTGGGAACTGACAATAAAGCTGCACTGTATCATATCGTACATGCACCATTATCCCCTATTATACTGCGACCATGCGCAAAAGGCAGTGAATTCGGAGTTAGTGGGATGCAGTTGCATGATCTGAGGCCTTAACCACGGGAACACACAGAGAGCTGCCTTAACTGAGAATCTGTGGTGATTAATGTTTTGTCACCCACCCTTGTTTTGGAGGTGGTCTGCCTAAATTAAAACAAATGGGCCATTTCTGATTGTTAGACTCTCGCGACTAATTTGGACCTAATGTTTTTACGGATTTATGATATTGCTGCACTGTCATTCTGGGCTGAAGGTAGCGATGCATCATGTATTTAATATTATCTTTAATAATCGCTGTGACTGAAAGATGGGAGTTAAATATGCAAATCATTAAATGCATATATTACATGTTCATATTTTCATACCATGAGCAGCTCTATAGCAAGTAGTTGTAAATATTCACCATGTTTTGAAATTCTAAAAATGAATAAAAACTAATTACTAGTACTGCAACATAGTTATTGAAATAGTACGCCATCTCATCTGAAAATGCCACAGTGAACAAACCCCGTCTACAAATGATCAACAGATTTTGGAAAAAGCAGCTGCTGAGCTAGACAAGAAATACCAAACACATTACATCCTTACTCAATTTAAAATCCATAAACCAGCATTTCTGCCATCAATTATACACACGGATCAATGCAGTGAAGAAAGACAACAGTGCATAAAGCATAAAAGTACACTATGTCACAATGTTTATCTTGCTCTGATCCAAACTTGCAGCCTAACAGCATCGGTGGCACAAATAGATTTCATATGTCCAAGTCGTGTAATGACACGTTCATGGAGTTTCTGATGCAGACTGTGCTTTTGCTGTCATTTTAACGGCACAGCTGATGTTGCCGATGTGCGCCTTCGAGGCAGCGAGACAGCATGTTCAATATTTCTGTGAGTTTTCTTTAGTGTGGCGGAATTAAGCAGGTAATAATCAACACATACGTGCAAACATACAATGCAGAACAGCTCTGTGGCAAACATGAAAATAAATATGAAGGGTAAAAATAAGATGCGATAGAATTTCTACTGTATTCAATCAGAATCTGTCACGGTGAGGGATTACGATTAAATATAAATGCAACA
This sequence comes from Chelmon rostratus, assembly GCF_017976325.1. Lineage (NCBI taxonomy): Eukaryota > Metazoa > Chordata > Actinopteri > Chaetodontiformes > Chaetodontidae > Chelmon > Chelmon rostratus. Next base: position 15,745,880 of record NC_055668.1, on the reverse strand, counting down.
CCTGGAATTACATGCACCGTATTTTCATCCCTGCCTACGACACAACTCAACCTCCACATTCAGCCGTTTATTGGCTGCTGTTGCTTACTTTTAGAAGGCACACGCAGGTTGGACATGACAACCACCATAGAGTCTGCCTGGACCCGGAGGACGTAGGTGGTCACATTTTCATAATCCAGGGGTTTAGCTGTGGAGATGACGCCCGTGCTGCTGTTCACCTGAAAATGACCTGGAAGCAAACATAATCACAGCACATGAAAAGCTGGGAAAAGGACTAAATTAAGACACATGTAACAGAATGGATGGAAGCACTGGTTAGATGTACAGTTACACAGACTTCTGATCAGACACACATGCACTAGCTGTGCATGCACTCTTGGCACTATACACACCTTTACATCAACATTTAAAAGCCACTCTGTAGGTTTAACAATTCATTTATATTCACAGAATCTTCCCTTGTGGCCAATTGGTCCTTAAGATGCAACAACGTCGAGTTTAAGTATCTGCATGCCAAAACAGGTGTTAATCTTCAAACATGTGCTATAGAATACTTAAAAACAACAGGTAGTAGTGAGTGGCAGCACACAAGGAAATAAGGAAATGACAAAAACTGTTTAAATTCTATGCTGGATAGATTTTGCAGCTAAATGACTGTTCAGTTGGAGCACTGACAGAGTAAATCTCACAGAAATACATCCGATGTTTCAACAACTTTCAATGGCACGGAAAGACCCTCACTCCTTTGTGACTATGTAAAAAGGTCATGCTTCAGAACGCTTTTGCCTTCCCTGAGAATATTACTGCTCAGAGCCTGGAGGTAGATTTATGGAACTCTAGGCCTTGAGCCTGCAATTTCCAGGAGCATCTAAGAAAAAGTGACTCCAGCTCCTATTTCCACATGACATAGATCACTGCAGGAGCACTTGAGGTGCACGGCGAGAAGGGGCTCCTGACTGACAGATTCCTTCCCACTTGTCCCTCTCTCCAGCTGACAGGTATGCCTCCTACTTTCAGCTTAAACACCTGAGCTAACCTCACACCTGTCTGGTGCTCTCTCTCTCTCTCCCAGGGTGTAATTATGCTCTTCAGACATTGCCAACAGGTGTGAAAAGCCATCTAAGGCTGCAAAATTCTCTCACTACTTCTAGACAAAGATGGGAAAAACAGTACCTATGGCGATGGCATGCATCCCACAATTATCAAAATAATGTGAGAGCTTTTTCAGGAGTACTTTAAGATCCGTTTGCACATAATTTGATGTTAGTAAAAACAGCATTTTCTTCTTTACTGTGATGGAAATCTGGTTTGTGGACATCTGCGGCTGTCAGAGAAAGTGACACACAGGCACAACAGCATCTTTTCTTCGCATGGAAAAATAAATACAAACCAGAGACACTTTGGACTTCAAACACAGCGCATGTGTGTTTAGCAGGAGTGTTGGGGGAAAAAAAATCTATTGTATTGCAAAGTAAAAAACATTCATGCAGATGTGGACTGCAGGGTTAACTGATGCATGGGACTGTATGTGATCTGCAGTACCTAGTTCATTTCCGGCCACAATGGAGTAGAAGATGGTTTGATTGATAGCAGCAGCCAGAATCGTCCCCACTGGGGTGCCAAGCGGAGCCAGCTCGCTAACTGGAGGATACCTGGAAAGACATGGAACACAAATCATTACACAAACGGAACTAAGACTCAATGCAGCTGATCGACACAGTGGCAGACGGTCCAACAACAAAAGTCCAGCATAAAAAGGTTAAGATGAACACAAAAGTTGTCATAAAAGCTACAGTATATCTACGTATATTGTAATAAAAAATATAATGTTTGGAATAAATTCAAACTGATTAAGTCAGTTTAATCACTGGATTCCCACTTAATGCATGAAAAGAATTTGAACAGAATTGATTACTGCGAGTGTGTAAGTAATTGAACTATTTTTATGATAATTTTTTAATATTGTGGTAAAGAATCCACCAGAGGCACAGCTTCTGCACAGCACTGAGGTTTCCCATATATAACTTTATTAGCATTTTTTCCACTCTTAAGAATTCTGTTTGAGTGGGAATCATGTTGTTAAGGATTATTACTGAGTGTGTATTCTTGCTCTTTTTCTGCTCTTGTATTCTGCTTTGAATAAGATGTAAGTAAAAAAAAAAAAAGACATAATTAATAACATCTCAATGAAGCCGTTCAACAACAGCCACCTATTCTACCAATTATTTTGCTTCGCTTGATTACTTTGTCATTTCTTTCTGTAGTTTTAAGGTTCACTTCGCTCCAGCCTCCAGATAACAATGCAGCACATGCTTTTTTTCCTCACTGGTAAATGAATAAGTAAACGATTTCACTCCGAGGGAGCACAATGCAGTTTGGGAAAAGAAATATGACTTATAAATAAATCACCCCACAACTGCTTTGACGGCTGCCAAATCTCCCCACATACCCACTAGTAACTTAGCAGTGAGGATAAGAACACAGACTGCGGGTTAGGTGCATCAGCTGCAGTAACACTGGCTTTAATCCGAGCATGGATGTAAGGAGAGAGCTGAGCTGGGAAGCAAAGCTCTCATTTTTCTGCTCAGCCTTTGCTTCCACTCTCCGCTATGGCCGCGAGCTCCGGGTAGTGACCGCGAGAACGAGATTGACGATTCAAGCGGCTGAGATGAGGTTTCTCCGCAGGGTGGCTGGCCTCTCTCGATGTGATAAAGCAAGGAGCTCAGCGACTCAAGGAAACCTCTGTATCGAGCTGCTGCTCCTTTGTATTGAGGGTAACCAGCTGAGGTTGTTTGGGCTCTTAGCGAGGAGCCCTCCTGACTGCTTCCTTCTCGGGGGGTGTTCGGAAACGACCGCCTGGGAGGAGGCGCCGGGGCAGACCCTGTATATTATGGAAGAATTAGATCTTTCACCTTCTTGAGAGCGCTGGGGTTTTCACCAGGAGGAGCTGGAGGAAGCTGCTGGAGCAAAACGGGACCAGGACAAGCTGCTCTCAAAGCAGAATTGAAAATGGGTAAAATCATAAACATGCTTCTTTTTTTTTTTGAAAGTTTGGAGTTTAAATCCACAACTGATATTTTACTCGCTCACAATTTTAGTAATTTTTCAATTGCTTTGAATGTGATGATCTTCGAGCAAGTTTGAGCAAAAGGCCTTTTCATCCAAAATGCAACTGCTTTTTTAAAAGTGTCCAAAAAAGATTTGACAGTAAATGCAGCATGAATTGTTCTACGAACGGATTTGAGTGTTTTTTTTCCCCCTCGATAAGTGAGACTTTGTAACAGCTAACTATCAGGCTTACAAGTGGGTAATCATATCCAGCAGATATGATTGTCACCACTCTCCACAGAAATTACAGCTGCCATAAATAGCAGCAGCACCCTGTCTTGGTGGTGTGTCGGTGAGGCCTGATTTAAGCTGATAATGTCATCCCACTGCGACACCCTCTTGTGATACTGTGACTGCTCTCTCACTTATTCTCTCATCTCCACATGTGAGGAGTTTGCGTACGCGTTCAGCTGTGCACGGTGGTTATGCCTTCTCTGGTGTTTTTTCATTAAAAATGGGATTATTGTTATTCACTGCGGCTTAACCATATCACACCATAATCAGTCATATTCTATGCGGTGTTAAAGGGTATTTTTAGGAGCAGACCCCATCTTGACAAACAAAGATTACACACCTCCAACTTTATAGCACGTAATTGAATTCTTTCATCTCTCGTCTTCGCTGACCCCTCCCTTCCAACACATTCTACGGCATGAATACTAAAATCGTCCAAAGTTTCCCTTCTGGGTTGATTGTTATTTTATGAAGCAACTCCCCCTTTATGGGACTGCAGCTGTGAGAGTTTCCACAAGGACGACTGGACCAATTTGCCAGGGGTGAAGATGAAGAGCAGGATGAAATTAATTCGCACAGAAACCGAGAAGTTCATTTCCTGAAAGGATGCACATGTGTTTAGAAAATAAATGACACTGTCTTTGCCGCTCCCTGGAGTATGACAACAAAGTCGGTAACTTTTTAGACAGTTGGCAGGTATAACAGTCACCATAGAATATATTGCAAAGTTTCAGAGGCAAACAAAGGTTCAAACAGTACGTTCTTGAAGGACACTGAGTGAAAAAAATCTGTCTATCCATCCTGGGGGCTACAGTTACTATCTCTGGAGACAAACATTCCCCAAGGACATCTCGGGTTGAGAATAATTCTGGAAAATATGAGCCACTTTCCTGGGTAGAGGATGATATAGCATGCCATCCCGAGAGACAATATTGTTGAGCTTGTGCTGCGATGAAATGACTGAGCTGCATGTGCTCACAAAGCCTTTCATGAAACATACAGTGCTGTTATTGATAATACTAAATGACTAAATGTTCAATTTCCCTCCAGGTGCGCCGGTGGGCTGTCACTGAATAATTGCCATCTCTGTGGCATCCAGGAGCACGAAGCCACACCATGCTCCGCAGCGATGGGATCCAATTCATTAATGTGGCCGTCACATAAGTAGATTACCTGTTTGGCCCGGGAACAGGCTGACAAAAACACAGAGGCGAGCCCTTGAACGACTGTTAGTCGGGGGGCTCTAAATCAGTCACATAAATGAGCCATTCATTGGAACCAAGGGTGACACAACAGTTATCACTAAATGTATGTGCCTTCAATTTTAGCACGCTTTTCAGCAATCTCATGTCTGTTCTGGAGAACAGCCCAGAAGTGGGGATCTCATTGATTGGATGAGACTAATACATGTTTCACAAACAAACCCTGTTTATAATGCATGCCAGTGACCACAGATTCAGCTGGTGTGTGACTATTTAAACCAGATTAATGCTCAAAAGGTCAAGTACTGGGGTTGGTCAAAGCATTACATGATTATGAAAGAAACCCTCTTTGTCAGTCCTGCTGTTACTACTGCCTGCTGTATGCACATATACTTAAAATGTGCCCACCGTTTAACACAAGTGCAAGGTAGCATCAGCCTCATGTGTCACATTCACAAGGCCTGGAGCTGGGTTTTCTGCTCACCCCTTCATGGTAGTTTTGTGCAACCAAAGTGTGAGCCTGAGCAAATACTTCTTTCTGAGCCTTGCTGTTTGTTAGCGATGATTTCAAAATCTCTTCCAGACCCATAAATTGTGACATTAGCCTCTGAGACACCAAATTCATGTAATAAAAGGGTAATAGGCCTCATGCAGGAACATTTTCATGTTGTTATCCTAAACTTAGATCCTGATGAGACCTACTTCGGGTCAAATTCACCAAACTTTCTTGACAGCACGAACTTGAATTGCTTGTGTCACTCTGACACAAGCCACCTGTTCGTGAGGAGGTGTGCATTCATGAGATTGGATCATTAGCACAACTGGTGCCTCCACATTGGAATATAAGGTCACTTGTTCCACTCCATTTGTGGGCAAAATTAACGCACAACGATGTCACCCAAGAGTAAAAAGAACTTCACACTGTGGAGTTTCCAATTAGCAGACGTAGCATAACACATGCAGGGAACAGCACGGCATGAAGTCAGATGCTAACACAGAATTACAACCTTGTGGTTGTTTGCCTCCACCAACCGGTCAAGTTGCAGTTTACATCCATGTCTGTCCAAATAATAAAAGCTATTAAGTGTTTGTTGGTGAAATTGAAGTTATCACTATATTGAATTGCATAATTCCAGTGAATAATTTCCAGAGAGAAACATGTTGTCTTCATTTCAAGACTACTTTCACAGACGAGTACAGAGGTCTGATAGAGAGCTTCATCACATGGTGCAACAACAATCACCTAAAGAACAACAGCAGAACCAATGAGCCTGTGGTGGACTACAATGGATGTCGCTGCAAAGAAGCTACAGATCGTAAGCATGGATGCTTCACACACATCTTCCACCCAGCAGATCTCTGCAGTCAGCACATTTTCAAGGTGGACAGACACCCACAATGAGTGTCACCAATTCGGTATCTGACCAAATGTGAAATATGGTCACAATCTTCCCTTCGGTTCCTGAGTTATGGTGTTGGATAATGGCCATAAAAGTGATTTTTCAGACCATTATGAATATAAGAAGTTGAGTGAGACTGATCTTTGACCCTTGACCACTAAAATCTAATCAGTTCATCTTTGAGTCCAAGTGGGTGTTTGTGCCAAATTTGAAGAAATCAAGGCGCTTCTGAGATACAGTATCATGTTCACTTGAATGGAACGGATGGACATACAACCCCAAAAAATATAATACCTCTGGCCACGGCTTTCACCAGTGTGGAGGCACAAAAATGGTTTTCTAGGTAAACTGGTCCATGATGGGTGGAGGTCAAGGGGGTATGACAGTCATTTTTGTTCATACCTAAGAAAAAATTCTGGAAATTTCCCAAAATATTTCAAAACACTACGTTTTCTTGGCGCGCTCAGCTGTGGATAAACTCCGGTCTGGTGTAGCCGGCACTGACCCATTCATCCATTTTCCTCAGGTTGTTCTTCTAGTGTGAGTTCGGTATGAAAGCATGTGTGGAACTAGCGCCGGGCTGCACGGTGTGATTGCCAGGAAGAGGCGGAACTGACATGTTATCACTTCCCTACAAAGTGGCTCTGCCTGAGGGTTGTACGCTGAGGAGAAATGCCAAGGGGGGGGTGTGTGTGTGTGTGTGTGTGTGTGTGAAGGTGTTTGAAGTGTGCAGATTAGTATAAAGGTGTATCCACAAGTAGACAGAAAGGATGAGAGAAAGGTTAGATACAGCAGATACTGATAGGTAGATAGACAGATGGAAGGGCAGACAAAAGGATGTACTATAGGCGCATAAAATGTCACAGCGCAGTAAAAAGCTACTCGAGCACAAGCCTTCTGATAATATCCAGTAATTAAACAGGGGTAGTTATGAGCTGGCTGATATGCAGACACTTGAAGATACCAAAAAAGGTAAATAAGTTGTGAATTCAACAGTCAAGCAGTACCCAAATTCAGAGAGTCAATTATGCATAATGCAATACCATGTGCTACTGAGCAGGGCCAAAGCCACGTTTCATTCCTTTCATATTCAGATGAGCAAATAAAATCCCATCCAGAGAGAGAGACACAGAGAGATAAAGAGAAGGGGAAGATGCTGACATGTCTACAGGCAGCAGCAGAGAGTCCCGGTGTCAACATGAGAGAGGGTGAATGGAACGCCACTGAGAGGCGCGGGCGGCACACAGGTGTCAGCGAGCGCTCTGCCCCAGGGCCAATGGCGGAGTGATGCTTACGAGACAAGGCAGAGGCGTATACACCTCGTCGTGCGCCACAGGGGCCGCTGTTACCGTGTCGACTCCCTTTCTACCTCGCCTCGCCTCTCTATTCGTGCGTTGCATCACCGAGTGAACAAGCAGCGATGGACGCGCCGGGAGGTACAAGGAGTGACCTCACAGGGTGCAAGTTTGTGTTCTTCTGGTGGGTGTGTGGACGCCGTGCTGCATAAAGGTCTCCCACCACGACAAAGGCAGACATCACACAGTTAACTGCAATGCACTCGCTCCCAAACATCATCATGAGCAGCGTGCGAAAGCCCATAAATACGTTCTTGCAAATGTGTTGCAGCACATTTCTGCCTGACTGCTGGTATTACGCTGAACATTTTGTTCGGCAATTATGAATCAGGCTAATTCGATGACTGTTGAGGTGGATATGTGCATGGGAGTTTGCTAGCTAGCTGTTATGTCACCCTGGTGTTAACTTGTTTGTTCCTGCCTGGAAGCAAATTCAGAGAGCGACAAGCCGAGGCTCCTCTGACTTGAACCTAATTGCACATAGGGAATGCATTTCAGCTCCTCGACGAACAGGAGCAGACGAAAAGGGAAAAAAAAAAAAAAAAAAACGCTGCTGTGAATCTAAAGCTCATGTTCTGTATTAAAAACACGGTTCTAAGTGATTTTGACAGCCAAGGCAAAGTCAGCTCAGTCACACAGCATGATTTACACAGGAAATAGCCTTTTAACCTGAATCTTATTAAAGGTTTTCAAATTTCATTAGCGTGCTCTAAATGAATATGAAAATGACTGTCTGAATTCTTCAGTTTTGCATTTAATCACAACATCCCAGTTCCAGATGTTGGACACTGTGTTGTAATGCCAGAACCATCTGTAAATACTGTATCATGTGTGCAATAGTTCCAAAAATGCAAATCGACTCTATGATAGAACGACAGACGTTGCTTTTCATACCGTGAAACTGGCTCCTTATAAATCTATTTACAATATATCCTCCTTTTTCAAACATTGCACTCCATTGAAATCAAGGTTCACCCTGAGATGAAAAGTGCACCATCCTTGATTTAATGTGATATTATTTGAGCTGTAGTGTGTTATTGACTGAAGGGTGAACTTCAAAGATTGTAGGTTATGTTTGGCAAGACCGAAGAGGGACGACGGAGTGAAGAAGAGAGAGGCAAACACGAAACAGATAAAAAGAGCTATTATGACATCCTGCAACCAGTCAAGCTATTCAAAAGGTTTTAGAAAATAGTGCAGGGTTTAACAGCAGGGGTATTACAAAGCTAATTCATTTGCCAAGAGTCAATTCTTTACCTAGAATATATAATATGCTGCTGCCACCGTCGAGAAAATAACCAACAACTGTGAGTGCAACATCTGACTAGGCCACAACGACACAGTGGCATAAAGGTTACACCATTAATGTCAACTGTCAGAAAGTACAGATTAAATTGGATTAACACATCATAAAAGATGCAGGAGCACACATCCTCCACAAGAGCGCCGTGCAGCCCACTGAAATACAAAACTGCTATTGAAATTCAAATACTCCATCTACATTATAATACAGAGCAAAGTGTGATGGTAGATGAAAAACAAAATCTGTCTGTCACAAAAGGTCTTACTGCTTCTGGCGTGATGTGTGGAAAGCTCTTTATGTGTTGGTTTTGAGTGCGCACGCTATCAGAGTGCAGGGCGAGCCTCGTATGTGCACGGGCGAGGCCATTTTCATCCAACAAAAGCAGATAGTTCCAGTGAGATCTGTCCACAGTGAGGTCTGTGGATTAGTCGGAGAAACAGGGACATTGTTTCTGTGATGTATGGTGGTGGCGGCAGAAATCTGAAGGCACATCAACCCAAAACCTCAGCACACGAAACCGAAGCTACCTGCACAGAGATGCCACTAAGAATAAGTGAAAATGTGTTTTTTTGTGCTGCAGGCGAACTCACCGTTTAACTCCAAACATTCCAGGAGCAAAAACATGGCAGACAGGCTCGACTGTGGATGCATTTATGGTTGTAAATATGTGCACATGCTTGCAACAACAATAAAGAATACTGCATTTTACTGCTTTTCTACTTCATTCTTGAATTACCCTCTTATTGTGGCTACCTTCTTTGCCTTTCTCCTGCTGGAAGTGGCGGCTGCAGGCCATGTTGCTTCCTGGTGTGATCAGCAGTACCACCAACTCTTTCACAGCAGAGCATGCTAGCCTGTTTGAAACTACATAGCTCATACCTCACTGCCAAATACTGTATCTCATTAATACATTTCACAAGTCTACTTTGAGAGGAAATCTATGTCTGCATCACTTAAGCGTTAATGTTAAAGAAAAAAGGAGCAACTTATTTAAATGCGAATATGGTAATATACTCTTTATAAGTGACTAACGTCCAGCTAAACTGTGCAATATGAGGAGGGGTTTGGTAGATGGAGAACTTATTTCAGCAACTGCTGTGGAAATTTCCACTGGCGCTGTATTTTAAGATATTCCATAATTGTTGAGACACCAGCACAAGGCAATGGCCCTGTTAATAAAGGAGATGGGGGCCATTTCAAAATTACTCTGCATGCTCATCTAAAAGGGGATTTTTTTTAATGCATTAAGTGTATATTTGTCATTCAGCTTCCCAGCATTGCACAGCTTATGATAATATGAAAGCCCCGAAGCTTCCAAACACAACATTATCCCGAGCTACTTCAATTCAAAACTATTATTATACATTTTATCTATACAAATCGAGGCTTCCTCAAATTCCTAAAATTTGAACAATTCATCACCTCCTCCAGCAAATGCTCCCTCTGTTGTAAACCAAATTCAACACTAGCAGATATTAGCACAGACTGTTTATGAGCTGCTGACTCATACTTGCTAAGAGGATTTAGCAAAAAAGAACGAAAAAAAAAACTCTCTGGTGCTAACAAACATCCTGGAAATCCAACACCTCCGACACGAAGTAATGCTTAAGCAAGCATTCACGTTAAGCTATCATGTTCAGTAAAACAAGAAAAAAAAAAAGTGTTTACAACCCCTCGTCTGATCATGTTCCTCCCTCAGCTATTCCTCTGATCACTTATCTTGCCACAACAGACCCAGAATTTCTGTTGTATTCACAGTGAGCCATTTTTCTGAGTTCCACGAGAAAGACAGAGGCTTCAATCAAACATCTTCTGGAGGGCAAGATGGAAAACATTAACAAAGCCGGAGAAACAACATTTACTGCGCTGCCAGACAGTGGGAGCACTCTGTGCCAGCTTAGCCATGTCAGCCCACAAGACATCACTTCACATATCATCCACTGGCTCGTTTAGTAGCCCAGAGGAGACCCGGCCAGTGGATGTCTGCTGAACGCTGGTGGACGAGTTCGGTGCAGCCTCTGAGGCCTGCAATGTGATATCACGCTGTCCAATGTATGCGCTGATGCCATCCTGCATGTTTTACTGTCAATTTACTGCTCCTGCCCAAATTATCTACTCTACCAACAGCTGGGGGACTCACCTTCAGGAGGCCATCAGTACCTCTCTAACTAGCAGAATGCTGCAGGAAATATCAGTAACAGAAATCGTGTGCTGGACAGGCCACCACAAATTACAGACCCCCTTTTTGAATGTTTCCAGTGAGAGCCCACTCACAGGTCCTCTTTTGTCTTATGTGTAAGGGGATGGATGTCATTAAGGTGGTTGCATGGAAGGTCATGTGAGGGTTAAAAGACTGTGTATTGACAACATAACAACATCTACTTTACGTTCGAGTTTAATTACACTGAACCAAGGATGCTGATGCAAGGCATTAATATTTGTTGCACTGCAGTATTATTAAGTGTCAAGTGGGATGAATCGGAGCATTCAGAGAAATCTGAGTTTCCCCAGTTGTAACTATGACTTTGATGTGGACATGAAGGCTGTTTAGATGTTGGAAACCTGTAATTACAATAAATCTGATGTGACATGAATATGCCCTTAGGTGCACAGGGTTGAGTTATGCTTCCCCAATCCACTTAATTTGACCTTTATTTGGTCACTTGATGATGTTCATAGCTGTCATTTTCAAGTGCAAAAGAGCTTAAAACCTAATGTATGCTATCAAATGTGACTTCTGTTCTTAAATGCATGCATAGCAAAGTAATATTGTTGGTTAAACTGACTAAACTATAAACTATTTCCAGTTAATGTCATCCTTTTAGTTTTATATGTTCCCTTGTCTGGCCAGACAGATCAAAATGTTCCATTTTGTCTCTTTGTCAGTCATCTCAGTGTGACTGCAGGTCATTGGAGGACAGGAAGAGCTGAATTATGTTGCCCTCTTCACTGTTAAATGTGTTCACATTCAAGTAAAGTGGCGTGCTTGTCATTGCGCTTGCCCCTCCAGCCCCTCTGTTGTGCTGCTTATCATCCTTTGTTCTGTTAAAATTAGGGAAATTACAGAGGAAAAATAACTTGCAGGCATGTCAAGACGTGAGAGAGGCACTTTCATTTGTACCAGAGCTTACACAATAATGCCCTGCTTCACCATCACTCAGCATAATGTGACAGCTGACCCTTCAAGCTGGAAATAGCTGACCAAACACTTCAGAAATCCAAACGCAAGCAACATAATTATTCAGCACCATGCACATATGCACTGTTGGTTTGGTATGTACACTGATAATTATTAGTTAGTTTAATGATAGGTCACACTGCTTTTCTTCCCTGTCTTTCGGCAACGACCTTTAGCTGATATTTGGGATGTGTGCAATGAGTGTGACTTGGCGTCTGTTAGACAGCCAAGTGATGCCTGCCTACTTAGCAGAGACGAGTGAAAGGTCAGTGCGCTCCTGGTGCTTAGAGGTTCAAGGCTCAGGGCAGCAGATTCAAACCTGTGGCTAAAAATCAATCATGCCCTTCAGAAGCATAAAAAGCGCTCCACACCATCTAGCTGTGACTCAGAGGAGGAAGGATAGAGTGATAGATAGGTGGATGGATGGAAACAGAGAGGGTTGAGACTGCTTTTTTAAATATAGGTTTGCAGTGAGGCGTGATGACATTGTGTGGGAGAGCACTCTGCTGGGTTTACAGCTAACCCTTTAAATGCCTGGCAATGAGCGCAGATGACTCGGCTGTGAGCACCTCAATCACTCGTATACACGTCTGGCGAAACAAACGCTGAAAGTGGGCTGCCAATAAAAGAGCTGTATGCTATGAAAGCATGTCATCTGCCTAATTATGTAAGAATTACAGCCTTGTCTGAATTGGAAATGTGACATGGATTTGTTTTCTCTGAAAACGATGATGCTATTTTCCTCCAGATGTCAGCTACTATTGATGGAGGGTGCAGGTTTGAGCTGCAGTCTTTTTAATTCCTCTAAAGTGACCCAGGATGGATTGGTGGAGTACATTTTCTTCCTTTAATTTGATGAGTAATGTATTGCTTTTTGATTCGTGGCTAATGGTGCTGGTGTCCACTGTGGCTGGCTACGGGATATCCATCTACTTCAGGTATTGTGCAGCAATTTGTAAGTCGGACTGCTGAGAACATTAAATCAATGGTAACGCTGTGGTCAGACATCCACAGAAAATTTACACGGGCAGTCTCTGTGGTCCGTAAAAGTCAAGAAACTGCAGAAAAGAGACGTACTGTTCCACAGTTTGAGCTATTGCCACTGACATTCACATTAATGGCCAAAGTAACAATGTCTAATGGAGGAGTGGGGAAAAGGCTACGTCTCAAGGCTGAGAAAAAATACCTCTATTCCACACAAAAGGCACCTTTAAGATTATATGCTGAAAGAGAGAAAATTTCTTTTTTTTTATGTGCATGCACGCATGGAGCGCCAAACAAAATGCCTGCACAACAATTTCAGCATACTGTCGCTAATTGCATAATTAGTGGGGCGGCAAGCGCAAGTAGTGACAGCATGTTGTTGATCGTGGTAATACTCAATGTTGACATTGTGTACTATGCTATCAGTATAAGTAAGAACATCGCTCAATAATGGTGCTCAGGATTGCCAGACTGCATATTAATGTGACAGGTACGGCACAACATCTGCTGTTTGTGACACCGCTGCTACACTGAACTACTGAAGAGAGAATAAATAATGGTGTGACATTTCCCTCCCAAATGATATCCTCTTCAATCAGTGAAAAGACCAACTTTTGAAAGGTGTTGCAGAGATAACGGGTATTATGAAAGTCTATCAAACTTACGAACACCTTCCTCTTACAATGAACTATATGATGCATGTCACATAAAAATGTACTATACCAAAACACAGATTTAATATGCAGTCATCCATGACAAGTGACCACAATGAGAACAAAATTTTCTATGGAGGAATGCACAAATTCAAGTGCGAGCACATGCACACAGAACCACACATACCCACACAGAAGGAAATTCACCCCCTTGCTGAAGAGAAAATGATAGGCTGTACAGTGAGGAGAGAAGTAAAGGGAAGACAAAGTGAGAAAGAAGCTGACAGAGAGCGATATAAGCTGAGAGGAAAAACTCAGGGGATGTGGGGGGGCTTGGGTGAACGGAGGAGGAGGAGGAGAGCGAAATGACATACTCAGAAGCGGTGAGGCAAAAGTCTCATGCGATTTAGAGTAGATTTAGAAGGGGAAGTGCTGTGGGGGAGATAAGCAGCACGGAAAACTGCTCAGACCGCGGGTTCGCAACACCGGGCCAGAGAAGTGGCCTCAGTACAAGAGGGGGGGATTCACATAGTGGGAGCGTGCCAGATAGCACCTTAACCCTCCTCATCTCCAGTCACACAAACGGAGGGGGGGTAAATATTCTTTCCCTTCCCATGTGCTTAGTGCTAAAGACTTCCCCAAAGGGTTGTGCCGTGAGTTCCATGAAAAAGAGCCATTAAGAGCAGTTTAACAAAAGGACTCATGCACATTAGCTATAATTAATTCACATATTTAATATGAAATAAAAAAAAGCCATTCGACAAGCCGGAAGGTGTGTGCAATGTTGGATGTTTGAATTTAGGTCTGAGTCCATGAGTATACCAAGATTTATGGCCTAGTTTATGGTCTCTAATGTCGGTGATTGCAGGTGAGCACTGACTTCTCTCTGGGTCCAATCGACTCGCCCGAAGCCTGACCGGAAAACATCAAAACAATTGTCTGGTGCCCAGTGGGTGTTACCTGTATGGGCCTGTAATTCTTCATTCGTGAACTCTTCAGATTACTCTTTTTTCAAGAGTGGCTTAACAACAGAGTGGCAGTTTTCAGGGGCTGTGGGAAATAGCCTGAGCAGAGAAGTGTTGACTATTTGCACAAGATCTGATGCCATGCGGTAAATAACATTTCTGAACAAGCCTGCAGGTAGAATATCAAGGCGGCAGGAGGAGGATTTCAGACGGTTTATAGCTGATAGGATCGAACTGTGTCATGCTAATTGAATTGATTTCAGGAGGACAACACAGACACCTATATCTGATATGAAAGATCTGACAGCTTGTGCCACTTTCTGAATTGTGTCAGCAAGCAATGAGGCAAATTCAGCGCATGACTTAGCGAAATAAAAATTCAGGAGTTCCTGACACAGGAGGGTTCATCAGCCTGTCAAAAGAGCAAATAAGGCACATGTATTATCACTGTTTTTCTCAATAATAAGCATAATGCATAATATAGATGTCATAACGCACCTGGAGATTTGTTTTTTTTGCCACCTGCATTCAGCTTTTCACCACTCTCTTATTAATTTCTACCAGCGTTGCATTTCTCCAGAGACAGAAAATGGGAAGAAAAGGCTTCAGAGACAAAAACAACAACACAATCAGTCAAAATAAAGAAATGTGATGACGGTCACGCACACATACTTTGCTCAAGTTTTGCCAGAGTTGCAGCAGCTGATGAAGCTATCAGGCCCCTGAAAACTACCAGATAATCCAAACCAATAAACTATTGGCACAAGGGGATTATAGAGTCAATCACTTATCACCTGGCCGGAGATTTAGCTTCGATCAACAGAGTCAACTGGAACAGATCGCAGTTGAGTTGCTGATACAACTCTGTGGTTATTTGGGAGCTACAATTTGTGCAGGTGATGCTACTGGATTGCTGCAAAAGTAGTGGCAGTAGATATAAATACTAGTCACAGTAACAGAATTTGTTGTATTTCTGTCAAGATATATAGACAAAAAAGAATGCAATAGGTATTTATTTTCAATATTCTTCTTTTCTATGAATCGTGAGAGAAAACTGTAATGTTAAGTTTGAGCAAGAATCGTTCAGCCCTACCAGGGTCAGGAAGACAAAGAAACCCCAGATGGCAGCCATAATATACCAATGGCTTATCAAGCTGTTATAGCTAACATGTATCCAGCAGATACAGAGCGACATGACCTTTCCACTGGGCTCATTTCTTTTTTGGCCTACCGCCGCTCGTCCTCTTTGTTTTTACGTTATTCACCATGCAGTGCTAGCTTCACGCTGCGGCAGGTACTGTAGCGTACTCTCAGCATGGCTGCCTGCAGTATCAAATGGGAGGTTGATGAGGGCGGTTAGGCTCATACAGCCTACATGCGGTCTAGAGAACTGAAACAGCGAGCTCAGAGGTTTAAAGCTGCGTAAAGCTGCAGAGCTGAAAAAGTTCGACACTACAAGTAACCTTTTCACATCAGCTGAGTCAGCTGCTTTGGTGACGATATTACTTCCTGCACAAGTGGCTAATCCAAACAAATTGGGAAATTGCAAACATAACATTTGTATTTCTACAGAAACAACACAATGTGTTTTGCTCAAACCTTCAGAAAAGAAAGTGGCAACATGCTGCTACAGTAGCAACTATGGCATGAGCCATTTATTTTAGCCAACAATGACTGGGAGCCCCTCATTTTCCTCTGACAGATGGAGGGGACCAACCATAAAGCAGGAGCAGAAATCATTAAGTCAGCCAAAGCCCTGCAGAGTTGTTTTAATTGTGTGCTCTGGAGCTGTAGGCATAGCTTACCTGATTGCTGCTATAACTAACTGCCTTCACAGAGACAGACGAGATCTTCTGCAGACATTTAGCGAGTGATTTGTGCTCAGAAGGTTCCTCGGGGAGAGATAGAGAGGCGAGGAACGAGGAGACAGTTCATCGCAGAGTGAGCAGATTGGACGGTCTCCGCTGGAGAGCGCCTTGTCCAGCAGGAGAGGCTCGAGCACCTGGCTAATGCTTTCACAGTGCACATTTTACAGCAGGCCTGCCGCTGAGTGTGGCTGGCATTGTCAATGTGAAACCCTACAGAGGTCTGCACCTATGGTCCCGACCTTCCATGTGTGTGTGTGTGTCAGACGGAGCACTCGCTCAAAGTGTTAATCAATGGCCTTTCAGCGGCTACGCTGCTGTGCCTGTGTATCAATCACTGAATAAAGCTGAGCAACAGGAGAACGTGAGCACACACACAAAGTGCTGGATTATAAAGGATGCATGTGGAAGGGGAATGCACACTCAACCAGGCACACATTCACAAAAGTTCCGCAGAAAGACATACTTGTGCACAAACAAGACACACACACACACACCTCAAATGATGTGTTGACAGGCTGGGCAGGACTTACACTCCCTGTCTTATGCATAAAGGCATATCAAATTCTGTTACAGAGGATTGTCTGCCAAGACTCCCTACTTTGACTGACATACAAGCCAGTAAATCAATCCACTTAAAACAAGCTTTGCTTTAAGCTTCCAGACACTGCATTGTGCCAGGCAACTTTGCCACCAGACCCCGAAGCGTCAGAGTCTGGCCAGGATCGTCTGAACACTGCAGACAGGTACCCGCTGCAGCACAACATGACAGAATGCAACTGTTAACGCTTGTACTCGCTGCACATGGAAGATGTTTCAAAGCAGCCTCAGCTGCAGTGTTAATAATCCATGTTTATCTTTAATTATCAATGACTTTTTGGCCTCCTCCTGAGTAACAGTAAGATCAGTACAGACAAACTCCACCCAGGCCCGGCCCAGCAGAGCCCTGTATCGCATGTGTGGCAGTCATCTCCCACATCCTGCGTCTCTCTGTGCCAGCTTCAGTCCAAACACTTAATCTTGTCAAAGGAGACTCTTAATAAACTCAGAGAGAGGCCCTGCTTTGCCCACAGAGAGAAACACGTGTGGTTTACAGCAGCATGATCTGCAGCATCTACCCACAAGCTCTAATGCATATTCACTCTCAAAGCTCATTAATCAGTCATGCTCAGAAAAGAGAGCATGACAAAGACGGAGACACAGAATCAAAACCGGGGCCACTTCGCCGAGTGTTGGGAGCACAGCGACGCGCAGATAGCTATCGCTGTTGCAAGATAACAAAAGCATAAGGAATAGTGACTTCAGGGCTATTTGCTGCAGTTCAAGGTAGGATATATAATTCACATAGTGATTAAATATTAACCAAAGTTCTACACACGTTGAATGGAAGATTTGACCACACCTTGTCCACTTTCTCCAGCCTTTTCCCGCCGTCTGGCACTTCAGACCAAAACTGCCCTTTGATGTGCGAACTGACGGGCAGACGCATCAACAGCCGTGTCAAGGAGACATACCTGTACTCTTCCTGAGTGAAGATTGGGATGCGTGACGGCTGAAGGACAGTGATCTCCACCAAAGTACTGTTTGACTTCACCGGCTCCCCGTCATCGTAAGCTATCACGAACAGCTGCAGTGGGCAAGAGAACACACACATGAGCAACACACAAATGCAAGCACAAAAGGATGACATTTTGTTTTTTGGGTTTTTTTTTTTTTTTTTTACCATACTACTACTCACTACACAAATAATTCCCTTTTTGAGGATGCCAGACACTTTTTTTTTTTTTATGCAGACATGTTCGGCATTCTAATAAAGACAGCCTGGCAAAACAGGATCTGGCGAACAGCCTGCAAAGCTCCCAGAGAGTGAGTATGAATGTATTGATCTACATTCATAGACTGTGGAGAATGGGGCCTGGGGGAAGCAGAGGGGGGGAGTGGGGGAGGTGGAGATAGACAGAAGGAGAATAAACACACACAATGTTTAAAGAAACAGAGAGATGGAAAACACAGGAGAATAAAGGAGACAGATAGAGGCAGACAGACAACATGAGAGCGTAAATCCCCATTAGGACCTAATAACCCAGAACACCTGGTCCACCACTCACAACTACAGGTGTGCCTATGTGAGGTCACCTTAAAAAATAAATAAATAAACACTTTCGAGAAGAGAATTTGTTCAGTCAATGAGAAAACTCAATATCGCCGGCCACAGACACAAGAGAAGCAATGACATGATCACTGGCACTGACGGTAATAATGGCCTAAAAATGTTACTCGATCTTCGGAGAGTTGATCTGGCCTGCTGATCCCATCCTCTCAAGCACTAAAACACGCGAGGCAGAGCAGCAAGCATCAACTATGACAAGTAGATGGTGTCTCTGCAGCGTAAAAGAACCCTCTGATTCTGTGTTTGGGGTTCAGGATGAGATTATAATGATGACTGCCATTATAATAGCATTATCATCAATTATACTTGTCAGTGCCGCCACCGTCATTATCGGGTCAACTTGCCAAATGTTGAAAGACAATTTTATTTTTTACCACATATTTATTGGAAAAAAAGTTTAACATCTGCCTTTTTATCAAAAATCAAGAAAAATTAAGTCCGACTTTCTTAGCAGAGTGGAGCACTGAAGTCAGGATTATTTGACTTGTAATGTCCAATAATAATCACTGTGGCAACTATAAGCACACACATCTTACTATCACACATACACGCTCGCTGGACCACCACCCCAACCTCCACCCTTTGTGCTATATCCTCACCTTAAAGGTGACGCTGGGCTCTTCATTGAGGTTGACCTTTGTGATGATTCTTCCGGTCTCCTCCTCCACATCAAAGATGCTCCCGCTGTACGGCGACCTGTCCAGGTCCACTCGGTAGCGCACAAAACTGGCCGGCGTACCCTGGAGGAAGGAGAAGGAAGAACATATCAATCTGAGAACGATCCACGTACAGTATCTGGACTCTTCTCTCTGTTTAACCTGAAAAATTACCCTAATGTCTCACTCCCCTCATCAGACAGCTGATGTAAACTCTCTGCTATTCATTGATTCAGGCCTCTTCCCTTTCATTTGCAATAAAAAACTTCTCCATTAAACTCACCTCTCTCGTCTCCAGAGTAACGCACTTACATTCATTAGCAAGAGCCTGGACTTTAATATGACCCTTTGATTAAGATTAATCACGGTTCCTGATTACTAATCATCTCTATAGCTTATCTTATTCCAGTTTCATCCCTTTGGACTTCAAATTCAGTCTTATTTTTAATAAGCTTTTTGCAGCTGTGTTCCCTTGCCTGAACTGATTTTATTCCTTGGGGACGGGGTAAAACCTGGGGCTAGAGAGAGGTAAATCCTGTAGTAGCAGTGGATCCCTCGGGAGGCTTACTCACACAAATGTGTCTCTAAGAGGTTACAAAACTATCTGAGTGAATTCACTAAGGGGATTCTCAGAAAAAAAGGGCCTCATCTCTAAAAGCTCTTCAACTTGTTTTCTAACATGTAATGGAAAAGATGTCAGGACAGGATCATTAATAAAAAAACACCTCCCAGAGAGGAATCTAATACAGTGGCTACAGCGTCTCTGCAGCGGAGATGGTTAAAAGAGCTTTGCTCAAGGCTAAACATACAGTGCAGTCAATAACAGCAGTCAGCCTCTAGTTCTCCCCACTTGTATCATCAGTTTGCCTTTTGAAACCCATAATATGTCTTACTTAGCCCTACAAAAACAGGGCCATACGAAGGCAAACCAATAAAGGAAGTCGGATAATAAGATGATTTTCCTCACTCAACACAGTAACAACACAATACTTTTCAAAGCTGTATCTTGAGTTTCAGTGTGATCGGTGTTTTCAGATTTGTAAAAGTACCTTTTTTTCCAGCAACTCACAGTGGCCCAGAAACCTCAGCCTGTCCCCGTCGTACATGTTCTGCTGCACGGCACCTTTTCTAGGCTGGCATTTGACAAAGTTCTTACAACAAACCCGATTCCAAAACAAGTTGGGACGCTGTGTAAAACTGTTGATCCTGAGCCCATGTAGTAACACCCTTTATACAATCATGTGTCCTTTCAAGGATGCTCCTTTCATACCCAGTCATGATACCATCACCTGTCACCAGTGAACCTGTTTACCTGTGGAAATTTCCAAACAGGTGTTTTTGGAGCGTTCAACAACTTTCTCAGTCTTTTGTTGCTCCTGTCCCAACTTGTTTGAAACATGTTGTTGCATCAAATTCAGAATAAGCAGATATTTATAAAAATCAATGAAGCTGATGAGGTCAAACATTAGATATATTGTTTTTGGACTGTTTTCAGTTGAGTATGTGTTAAAAAGGATTAGCAAATTGTCACATTATGTTTTATTCATGTTTTACGCAGCATTCCAACTTTATGGAATCTGGGTTGTAGCACTTTGGGAATACTAATTCTTTCTTATTGCAACCTAGAGCAACATTTTAAAGAAAGATTATTTTCAAACATACTTTTTGTTTTGCTTGTATTTCTTTTCTAAGAATCCAATTCTCTTTAGTATAAAATAGTCAGTTCATGAATTAAAGAACAAGCTCAGAAGCACTGGGATGCTCTGAATGACGCTTCAGAGACCCACAACTGGAGCTGGGAGTGTAAAACAGCAAAGCCAATGCATTAACACAATTTCATTTGGTAGCGTTGTGAAATGATTAATGCCTGATTTAAACAGCAAACTTTCTCTGCTCTGATGAACAACACTGCAGAAGAAAAAGAAACTTTATTTTCCACTCGCAACTGAAAGAAAAAAAAAGCCTCTTATTGGAACGTTTTGTCTCCATGGTGATCTCCTCTCTCATTCAGGTCGAGATTAACATTTACGTTATGGGGTTGAGTGGCGGCGACAAAAATATAATCGCTTTTTAAAAAACGATATTATCATCTCTCCCAGGGTGGATAGAAGCTACGCCTTTTTCTAAAATGTACACACTCAAAAGCATGAATAGGTGCAGGAGTGGTCGACACCATTTTAACCTCCAGACAAAATCTGCATGCTTGTCACATAAAGACTACGCACCAGAGTGTCTTCCTCTCTTTCTTTCTTTGTGTGTGCAGGTTTTTGTGAGCCCGTGTAATCGAGAGTGAGAATGTGTGTGCACGCATTTGTGTGTGTTTTTAGCAAGCGCTAGACTAAGCTCTGTTCCATCAGAGGTGCCTATGACAGGCATCCTGTCAATAAAATTCTTTGAGCTCCCAAATCCAGGTCAATAAGAGACTGGGTTAGTCGGCTCCTGTTAGGAAATCTAATCCCCCTGTCTGTCAAACCACTTTGCAGAGTCACTCTCATGTCTCACTCGCTGCCACAGGGCTCCTGGTAATATAATGATGATTTCCTTATTATTACTTGTGTTGCAGCAGTGCTGGATATTTCCTACTGGAGAAGATTTCTCTGTAAGCACGGTTCAGGGTAAAATCCTGCATCAAAAGGCACGAGTTCCCGTTAAAAAGGTTTTAGGGCTGCACAGACAGTGAGGTGGAGAGAGGGTGGCAGGAAAAGCAGGAGGAGGGAGAGTCTCCTTCTGAGAGGGGAAGTGAGATGTACGGCAGTCATTGTCGAGCTCTGGCGATGTTTTATCACCCACAGCTCGGGACTGACAGGCATCCATATCCCTCAGCGTTTATGTGCTGCAGAGAGTACACAAGCTCACCGAGCCCCAGTGAGACCCCACCAGCAGGAGGGACACTAATAACAGGCATCCAGTCCACTCATACAGGCCTTTTCTCAAAAACACATTCAGAAGTGGAGGCTACGAGGGCAAGGCTGGGAGGTCACCGGGGGACTCCTATTCAGTTTTTTTTCACAGCAAAACTTTGAAAATAATTATTAAAAAAAAGACTCCATGTGTTATGAGAGAAAAGGTTGGTTTGGTGGGGTCTCTATAAAGAAGAAGAAGAAGAAAAAAAAACTCTCCACCAAAAAGAAAGCGGGGATGTGAGCACAAAGTCTGCTGACTCACCCAGGGCAATAAAATATTAAGGTGGGTGGCACTGCCAATAAAAGAAGTTCAGCCGAGGTGAATGACGTGCAACCAAACGTTCTCCGGACTACCCTAAATACACATGCATTGCTGCGAACAGATGCAGCGACAACTAAAAAAAGCCACGTGACGCATTCCCACCCCACAAAATAAAAGTTGTGGATTGCTCCTGTGTTGCCTCCTCTTAGTCATAAAATTTCTAGTCTCGCAGTGTGTAACAGTTTCTCTTCTGCATTGTGTTATTTTGTTCCTTGGTTTGCAGACAACCCCTCCCACCCCCCACCCGTCTAAAAAAAAAAAAAGAAAGAGAAAAAAAAAGAAAAAAAGATCTTCATAGCTCCGGTCCCAGGAGAACCTACTCAGATATAGTGAGGAAACGCAGTCTGAGGAAACACATCGCTGTCTGAGGCAACTGGTAGATGACTCATACAAGTGTAGATGCTAAACAAGACCCCCTTACAATAAATACACACAGCACTGTAGCTCTAATGAGAGCATCTGAGTGTCACAAACGTCTTCCAAACGCGTCGTGTCAAATCCTACGGCTGGAATTGGCTGATGTTCTGAGAAAAATCACCGAGCGAGGCTTTTATCTCTGCTGCCTTTATTAAAGACACAACACGCTCCCTGCGCTTTGAAATTTAACCACCGATGTTGCACACATTGCATATTATAAATACAAATTTGAAGTGTGACGGATGGGATTTTTTTTATACTCACTGGAGGGTCTTGGTCCTCAGCAAAAACGGAGGTGATGATTGTTCCTTTCTCTGCGTTGGGCGCCACCATGCCCTTATACAGGTCTTGGCTAAATACGGGGGAGAAGTCATTCATGTCCTAAAAACGAAAAGAGATTGCACATATCAGTTATGCACTGGATTAATTTATAACTGGGGCTGGCTTCTGTGTATTCTACTGCTACGTCTGCTGATGCTGTCTGCATGCTGAAAGAGTAATATTGTAGCAGTGCAGACTATGCAGCTGCTGCTTTGTTTGATTTCAGCGAACACTTCCAGCAAGTTATTATGGATTCAGGCAAATTTTCCCACTGCAGTAATTCACCATGCCCCAGGCTTTGTCCGTGCACTTTAAGAACTGTGCATCTAAGCTGAATGTGATCACACATAAACACACACTGCAATCATCCATAAATATTCTAAAATAGGAGTAATTTGAAATAGAAAATTAGCGATGGAAAATCTGAATATACAAAGTACAGTGACTGGCTGATTAAAGCTAAAAATTACATTGTGCATGTTGAGATTTTCATTGACATAATGGTAATTAATCACCACATTTAACTAAATTGTGACAAAATTATAATACTTTCTTGAACCAAACAATAACCATGAAGATGTGAAACCATACAAAGGCAACAGCAAGAGATCTGTGACATCGCCTGCATGACAGGGCTGACAGGCTACCATAAAAATATATGGCATGTGACAATATATGTCAGGTGGGCTCCTTGTCACGGCACGGGATTGGCAGCTGAAAGCTGACCAGGGGAAGCAGCTCAAGTTCCCAGAAATCATCACAGTGACCACACTAAACCCAGACATGGTCCTGAAACGTCAATGCAAGTGGTCCTGCTGGAGCTGGCTGTATCCTGGGAAGATCGGACGGAGGAGGCCTATGCAAGGAAGAGGGCTGATTGAGAGGGCTCGATTGAGGTGGGCTGCAGAAGCTTTGCACAGGGGCCTCAAGCTCCTTGGCATCACAGGACTTCACAGTGAAAAAAAAAAAAAAAAAAAAAAAAAAAAATCATGATCAAGGCTGCAGAGAAAGCGTTCAGAGCCTGATCAACCCTGGCTGGGTCAACTCGGCAAGGGCGTACGATTGCTAAAAGACTCAAAAGACCTGATGAGCCCACGCTACATCGCTGATCATGTATGTAATATCTATGTGAGATATCGTGACCCCTGCCCTCTTGTCCCACGTGTTCTCTACATGAAACACCCTTTAGGCGATGAATGCCTTTTGTTAGGATCCAGTGAGATTCTGCAGCCGACGCTTCCCACACGTGGAAACTGTGCTGCTGCTTTTAATGACCTTCTCCCTGTAAATAATGCACAGCAGAGCTCTGCCATTTTATGGGCCTGCGAAGAAATGAAATCTTGTTAACTGTGCTTTGCTTTGTGAGAATGCAAACTCAGGAAGCCATTCACACATCTCTCAGGAATATCTTAACTCAGTAGTATAACAGCTGGAGCTTGATCTTCCTTTCTCTTGACTTTTCACTTTCCACTGTTTTGACTGAGCCACGGGTAACAGTTTGTGTTCTATAAACTCGGTGGTGGAGGGCAGCCTCACTTTGATCTATACACAGGTTTAGTGTTTCCTAGCAGAAAATCTATGATCAGGTTCTTACTTTGAACAACAAAGCCCGATCCTTGTGCTGCAAGTGTTGCACAGACACAGGTGTTTGCTTGAAACATGCATGAACAACGCGTGCATGCACACATACAGCGCTGTTTCTCCATCCGTGCACATGCAGACAGAGACA
The DNA here is from genome assembly GCF_017976325.1 of Chelmon rostratus. Lineage (NCBI taxonomy): Eukaryota > Metazoa > Chordata > Actinopteri > Chaetodontiformes > Chaetodontidae > Chelmon > Chelmon rostratus. Next base: position 15,721,115 of record NC_055668.1, on the reverse strand, counting down.
AATCCACACGGCTCCTGAAGCACAACAACAGAAGAAAAAGTTTGGGACACGCATTCGGAGCAAGACACGCAGGACACTCAATCCATCACTGCAAGGCGTCCGACGAAAGAGACAACAGCAAAACAATACACGGGGAAATCAAACGCAAGCGACTTCAAATAGCCCTCTGGAGGTGTTACATGAAGGAGGAAGCGGAATCAGTGGAATAAGCTCTATCTCTAGTCCCTGAGAAGCCCGTGTGAATCCATTAGGCTCATTCTAATTCATGTCTGCCATTTCAAATAACAGACATTGGTTTGATATCAGTGGCCGTGCGATGCCTTATCCTATCAAACACAGTTCCTGAGTGACGGTGCGAACGCTGCAACAAAGCGTGTCCTTATCGGAGGACAAAACTCATTCTACAGGTTGGCGGAGCATGCGGCGAGCCCGCTTGAACAAGCTTCAGCATTTCCTCCCATTCAGTGGAATATAGAGAGCTTAAATCTGCAGACTTTGAGACAGTCACTAGGGGGTAGACTGAATTCATACACACAGATAAATGCAAACGCACAGATTTCGAGGCACAGAATTACTCACAGAGCAAAAACGCGCACCCTTTACCACAAACAAACACTCACACATATGCACATGAATAGTATGACAACACTGGGCGTCTAATCCTTTCGTTGGGATTCAGCTGTTAATCTCTTGAAAGGTTGTAAAGGGAATACAAGCTCCTGAAAAACCTGACATAATTGCTGTCACAAAGCTAATGAGTCATTCAGATCTGGAACGGCACAGCGTGCAAAGCAGAAACACCCATCTATCAAATTGTCTGTGTCCTGATGATGCGGCGAGGACAAGCAGGTCGGGAGGCCAAAATGTGCTTTACAGAGGAAATGCACTTGGCTTCGGCGCTGCAGAACCTTGAATTTCATGTCACAAAACCAGCGCAGGTGCAATACTGTACAATAAGCCCCCAATCCCCTTTTGGACCGTGTCAAGCTATTACTCCTGTAAAACTCTGCTAATGACTCACCACATATTCTCTGCCAGTGCTGCAGCTCCTGAGGGACAACAAGGATAGATGGAAAGAGAAAAGACCACTGAGAGGTTGTGGCGGGCCGACTGTCCGGGGGCTCTTACCGTGATGCGGACCGTGACGGTAGCCTGCCCCGGGGGCATGACCCCTCCTTGGTCAACAGCTTCCACCTGGAAAGTGTAAGAGGCCCCCATGCCCATAGCTGCCAGGTCCTCAAAGTCCAGGGTCTGCAGCACAGCTATCTCCCCTGTGACGGGGTTCAGAGAAAACAGCTGTCTGGCCGATTCAGTCTTGATCCGATAGGTGACATTGGAGAAGAGGTCTGAGTCCACCGCCTGTGAGAAGGACGAGGAAGGGGATGAGTGGGAAAAATAATTATAGTACATTGAAGCCATTAGTGCGGAGAAAAAGTTGCAGAAGGAGGATATATTTTCACATACATTTTCAAGATTATACATATACAGAGATGTAAGCACTGGCTGTGGACAATGAATATTAATGTTTCTATTTTAATTTTGCTGCAGGGGTTCCTTACATCAATCATTAATAGGTTCTGATTAAATTAAACCACTGAGGAGAAGCAAAGCTGGTCCTCACCGCATAAGATCACAACTCTCAAAGTAGATATAACTTGCAAAGGCTGCTGCGATAGGAGGTGATTTGATGCAGTATATGGATGCTGAAACACGACACACGCACACACACACACGAAATACACTCAGTTGTAAGATGGAGGTTACAAGCCACCCAACTCTTACTTCTCCCAGAGTTTATCTCACTATCTTCCTTGTGCTCTTTTAGGTGTCTTGCCAGCCACCCCCGTCCATTTAGAGTCGAGGTGATGTTGTCTGGGAGATTAATGGTGTCGCCGTGTCACTGTCACTCACACCCCTTGCTCTCAACCCTCAACCCCCTGCTTCTCACCCTCCCTTCTTGCTTTATCCCTCTCTGGGAAATGTCACTCTCAATATGGCAGCAATTATTCGCCCCTCCTCTCCATGGTTGCCCTGCATGCGTATGGTTCCCCTATACCTCGCTTCAGTGCGAACACGAGCACCGATGTTTGACAGCGTTTAATCTACCCAAAGACAGATTCCACTAAGTTGCAAAGTTTTTCAAAATTTGTGGAGCGTCACACTAATGTTTGTCAGGACAGATGAAAACATTATTGTCTATTAAAGCCTGGTTATGACTTGAAAGATCTAGCTTCACGTCTTATTCTGTTTGAGACTAAAAGCTGTCATGGCAGGTTTCTTTTTGCTATGTATAGCAGAGTGTGGATGTTTTTGTCTGTGGAAATGTTTCCATCTGGAAGTGTTTGACATTTTAAATACTAGATTGCCAGCACTTTAAGTTAAAAGATGCTAAAAGCCTGTTACAACAAGTGGTTGCAAGCACCTGTGCTGCATTATACAAAGGGAGACACGTAGGGATGGATAGAGAGACAGAAAACAGCTTTGGATATAAACACATGCACATAAATACTCACGCTTAGCTTCAGGACCACAGTTCCCACGGGGCTGTTCTCGGGCACGTTCACCACGTAAGTTTCCTGGGAGAAGACTGGGCTGTTGTCATCGATATCCATGACCTGGACCTGGAGGGTCAAGGTGGTCCGCCGGGGATCCACCGCCCCGTCTGAGGCTTCTACAACCAGGTCATATTGGCTCCTAAGCTCTCGGTCAAGAGGTACTCTTGTGTAGATGCTGCCGTTAACACTGATTGTGAACAAGTCAGGATGATTCACGATCCGGTAGCGCACCTGGCCATTAACCCCTGCATCTGGATCTGTGGCCTGGGGAGACAGAAAATGATCAGCGGGCTCCATTATGGATGTAAATAAAGTCTTTGTTTCCCATTAATAATTAATATCTGGGCTGTTGGCCCACCTTAATTAACTGCATCCCCCCCTAGACTTCAGTTTGGGTGATCCGATGCCTGACACTTAAATCACCATTAAATGCTGCCAAGCGCCCAAAACAAGCTAGTGAACTACAATGAACATAATTCACTGCACCTGCATATCTGCATTGTTTGAGTAGTGGTCTGTGCCAGCATGTACTGAGCAGAGAGCGACAGCATGAAATATAGCCTGGATAATCAGATGGAAGCATAATAGCCAGCTAATGTTGCAATGGCCATTATCTTACAATGGACTGAGAGAGTTTGAATGCTGAAAAAAAAAATGGGCCTACTAAATGAAACATCAATAAAAAGTCACCAATAAACCCTCTCCCCCTCCCAATGCTGCTCAGGCAAAGTGACAACCTGTAGGAACCACTAAGAAGCCATTTAAATTTACGCAGAGAGGGCTAAATATCCACCAATACACACCATATGAAAAACAGATTTTAAAACTGAAATGCAGAAGCATTTCCCTTTAGGCAAACCGCAGCTGTTGTGAGTTTGATGTGATCCATTACATGATCCATTAGAGCCTGGCTTTACTTTAACGCCTCACATATTTACTGAGGATTCAGGTACAAAGCCATGTAAGCTACGGTGCCGCAGCCGAGCCAAAACAACGCTCACACGTTTGAGTTTATCTTTGTGAGAGTCTTTTTCACGGACTCATAAATAATCATTTGCGAGTTCAAATGGCTCTTTATCATGTAAACTCTGCATTCCATCAAAAGGAAATCACTGAATGTTAAAATACCCTACAGCATACGTGTGATTTTGTGGATAAAAAGAGCAAAATAAAATGGAAAAGGTCAGAGCGTAGGAAATGCATGTGGTACTGTTCTGTAATGATCCTGCAGGGCTAAAATAAGTTAGCGGTTTTACACTTATTAATTCCCATGTGGATATGACAGGTCATGCCTGTGTATACTATATGTGTGTGTGTGTGTGTGTGTTCTTATTCTCCTGTACAGCAGTAATTCTTTGTTGTAATTGAGAGAGAGACAGAGAGAGAGGAAGGGGGGAGGGGAAAAAATGACACAGGGAGATCAAGTCACATTTCATCTGTCTGTTCGGCAATAATTTCTCAACCTCAAGTCAAGTAAGGACAAGGCAGCAGGAAGAGGGGGGAAGAGCTGTCTCACAAACAGTGGAAGAGGAAGGGGGATGCACATACACATATCGTTGCTTAAAGCTGTCCCCAATTTGTTTTACATGGAGTGCCTGACAAATACCCAAAGCAAAGGCTAAAAATTGGACCTCAGCATTAAGCACTGGACAAACAGACTAAAGCTCATCATGCCAATATGTGCGTACGGATCACTACTTCCCTCCAGTGATTACATAACAAACATTCTCCCTGCTCCTTGCCTTGTAAGAGGTGTAATCCAATTAATTCACAGCCAATAAAATCAAATAACAAATCTGCATATTTTTGAGACTGCAAAGTATTGTATGTATTATAGAGGTCTGTGCAGGTCTCACACGGCCCGCAGCAGATGCTGGCAAACGTGAAAAACACAGGTGGTCATGTTGTAATGCCTGGCCCTGGTGGCGAACGTAGAGCTTTCGGTCTGTTTGTTTGCCCAAATTATTTGCACCAAATCATTTTTGTCTTTTCTGACTATTTGGCATTAGAGCCTGAATCAAAGTCAGTGTTGGTGAAGCTGCTTTGAAAGCACAGCTACCAATTACGTCATACTGCAGGAGGATGAACTACAGCAAAGGTACTCAAGGGAGAAATGTAGTTTGGTTAACTAAAGCTACCTAGAAAAAGTAGCTCAAACTACTTTGTAAAAAAAAAAAAAAAAAAAAGATCAAATTGACAATATGCATGTGATTTTAACAAGATATAAAAAAAAAAAAGTCACACGCCAGCAAAACATGCCACTCAGTTGAGTTAACTGCAAAAAACACCCCACTATTTTTGGGAAAGTGCAAAAAATCTGCTTTACATCAGCTTTGAATTACATTTGAGAAGCGATGGTAAAATTAAAATAAATCAAAAATCACTCCTTTCCTTCCTAAAATTGGTTGCAGTCTCAGTCATTAACTACACACACAAAAAAGCAAAAAAAGTAATTCAATGACTGAACCACTATGCAAATAGAAGTAGCCAGCTACTCCTAAATGTACTTAGACTACTAGTTCAATTACGGTTCAGCTCAACACTGACGCTGATGAGCTCATGTCTTCTTCACACTGTAGCAGCTTGGTGGTAACTGGCACAGACTGGATTCTGAGCTGGTGGTCAGGCGCAGCACATTGACTGTGGGAGGGTGAGGGGACATCCTGCAGGTGCGTCTGGTCGCGGCACAATAAGCAGCTTGAGCAGGTGGCTGCCGCCTTAAAAACCTGAGAAATTTTTCTCCTCTGTGCGCTGCCAGCCCGGGTCGAGCGTTTTCTTTTCTTTTTACTTTTACAAAAAGAGCATATTCATCTTGCTGTGCATGATTAATGCTGAAACCTAAAATTTAATTGCTCACTTAGTATGCTGCAGTGTTTTGGGCAGTGTTTTCAAACATAAACTTAAGCGCTGATGTCACCCTCTCAAAAGAGGTGTGATAACAGTATGTGCGGTGCAGGAGAGCGGTGCAAATGTCTTCAGTTGTAGGACGAGAGTCAAACTCACTTTATCAAGGGATCTGCCTGTCTAGAACATAAATGTTCAATGTTCAGCAGCCGGTCTAATTAGCAACAATTCTACACGATGCTTCCATGATGTGGCTGACATGACTGCTAATCGATTTGTCCTCCGGTCATCTGCATGCTAAGATTACAGCTCCACCTTATGAGCAAAGAGAAAGGGCTTGTATGGCCTAGGATTTGTAAGTCACAGAGTACGTGATTATATTAGCACAACCAGCAGTGCTGTCAATTCCGAGGTGGGAACCAGTTCCAATTACTGTAATGATAATCCAAAACGCTCCAGGGCTAGCATTAGGCTACTTAATAACATTATGCACATGCACTGTAGTCATCTTCACCGCTGGCAATAGCCTGAAGCCTTGTGGTTGGCTGCAATATAACTCTGCAGATAAAGGTGCTGCAGAAAGAGATTAACTGATTTTACAGTAACACATCGCATTCAAATGTGAAAGTATTGAGTAAAAAGAAATAGTGTTTTAATTCTTTAATATTAATGTCTTTAGACAGTGAGCTGCACACTATTGTTCTGGCTGGGACAACATTTGCTCAATAAGAGCAACTTGTAATGCACTTGCACACAAAGCCAATGCAAAAAAATATATACATCCACATCACAAGATGTTACTCAGAGTAGAGATCTAGCAGTGAAGGAACATCTGTCAACCTGTCAGGACAGGTGATGAAACACAGAGAAATGCTTAAGTGGTGTACGTTATGTGACAACGCTCTGCTCCACAACTTTTTTCCCATTCCCATTTTCTCTTTCACCACTGGCAAGTGGACTTTAGAAAGTCGTCAATGTCAGATGTGTCCCCGCTGTGTGTGAACTCGACAGATCTGAGCTGCAGCACCTCCAACCCTGCACACTCCTTTTGTTTTCACCTCAGATGAACTATATTATTCAAAATGTGGTCTTCTTACTTTTGTTGTAGAATCTGTTAAATTAAAAAGATCTAAAGTTTCTCCCTCTACATTTCTATATTTATCCTGCCTGTGCACCTTGTGGATGACTTAAAGAGGCTGTGAATGTAAATGTCACATGCCTTTATTATCTGCTTGGGGAAATTTATTAAACTATGAGCCCTCCTTTGCACCTTGCATGCAACTATAAAAATATAAAAAGAAAACAGCAACCCATTAGAAAATCACTAAACAATGGTGTTATTTATGTTACAGCACAAGTGTTTTCTTATTTTGAAGTCTCACCCTGAAGGGCATGGTCTCCTCAATTACTGTGCAATGAGCATGATCTCTTAAGATGCAAGTATGTGCCCCTTGCATGAAAAATGAGGAAAATGTCTCCCCACCATGAAAGGATTAAGCAAAAGAGAGAAACCAGAAAGAAGCTGTGAAGGAAATACTAGAAAAAGACTGCAGATGGACACAGAAATAGCAGGTTGTAATTTCTGTCTACCGTAGGTAAACTTGCCTGTGATAACTGTGTTCAGCTTCCTAAATGTCATGTGATTTAAAGTTTTTCATGTTTTAGTCAAAGTATTTCTGATTTACTTAACCATGGCATACCCTTTCCTATTGCAGATTTTAACTGAGGCAATTCAAAGTGCTTTACAAAAGGCATAAAAATTCATTGCAGCAACATTCAAAACAACAAAGAAATGGAATATAGATCCAAATATTGTAGAATAATTGAAATAAAGATAATTAAATTCTAGAGAAAAAGATTGTTAATGAACAGCTTGAAAGGAGAAATAAATTAGTCCTATGAAGACAGATGAAAATATATAGATTATTATATATTTAGATTTGAAAAGGGCTAAAGTTAGGAGAGTTTTCATCTGTGTGAAGTGCTTATGATAAATACAGCTTCTCCACATGAGTTTCTAACTGGAGGCACTACTAGATGACTGCGTCCTAAAAATCTAGGGGGCATGCTGAGCTTAAATTCAAGCATGTCAGAAATGCATCTATGGCATAAGCCATTAACTGAAGCAGCACTTTAAAGGGTTATTTCACACTAGCTTGTTTGGTCGCTCAGTTTGATCTGAACCCAAATTACAGGTGAGAAACCTCCCCATGAAACCTTGGTCCAACGAAAGGAGGTGGTCTCAGTCCGGATCAAACCGAGCCATGGTTCGGATTATTTTCTAAGGTGAAAACATTTTTTGGTAGGTTCTGACTTCTGTTGAAATTACAGGAAGTTAAGGAAGGCTATCGTCAGAACTGGAAAAAGGAAAAATGAGCCATGGTAGCACATAAAAACGTGAACCTTGGTCTGGACTTTAAGGTGTAAAAGCACCCGAAGACCACCTGGAGGGCAGTTTCATGATTGAAAAGTAGGCATAATATGCTTAGTTCTTCTGGTTTAGCAGGATTCTGAATGGGCTGCAGTTTCACGGTTTTTGGAAAGACCAGATGAAAGACCATGGCAACAGTCCATCTAGCACAAGATGAAGGTATGAATGAGGACGTGGAACGTCTAATTCTTTGTTTTACATGATTAAAGGAATTTGGGTCATATAGAGTTGACATGCTGCTTGGTGTTTAGATTTTATCGCCTGGAGAATTAAAGTGAGTAATAACTACTTGTCCTCCTTGTTGATATATAGAATCATATGGATTTCTTCCATGGAATAGGTATCTCTGTTTTGTCCTTCTGTAACTGAAATCCCAGCCACTTGGTTGCTTGACACAGTAAGCCTATAAGAGCACTGTCTTTTGGTGAAAGAGCAAAGTAAATCTGGATGTCGTCTGCATAGCTGGAGATGAATCTTACTGTCTTGTAGGGTTTTGCCTAAATAGGGAACTCAGATAAAAGACGGGTGTCTACAGTCAACAGCAACACTTCTAAAAGGTGAAAATAACATGTTCAATTAATGTTATTGTCACATGATCTATTTTAACCCTAACTGGTGAGACTTTGGTTGAGTGGCTTCCAGATGTGAATGTGTAAATGCATGAATGTAATCATGCCATTCCTGAAAAGAGAGCACTGCTCTCAGTAAATAAATGAAGGTTTAAAAAGACAAAAAAAAAAAAAAAAAAAAACACTGTTGTGCTGAGGTTGGGCTTTCTTCCTGAGATTTTCTGAAACAGTGCTTCATTGAAAGAGAAAAAAAAAAGCTTCTTGATCAGCTACAACGGACTAAGCTGTAGCCTCTCTATGAGCATGTGCACGGAGAGCAGGATTGTGTTGAGCTAATGTACTTTTTCTCTCAGTTGGGAAGGCAAGCCTCGGCTCAAGTTGGCAAGGAGCCAGCTGAGAAAAACCTTCTGAGGCAGGGAAGAGAGGGAGACGGTAGGGTGGGCTAAGCCTCAATCTAGCTGCTGGCTGCATTTGAGAGGAGACACTTAGGAGTGAGACTGAAGGTGGCTTTACCTCATGCAAACACCAAGCTTCCTTCACATGTCCTTTTGTCTTATTTCACAGTTCATAAACTCGCAACATTTTCTGCCGCTCCATTTTATTACCCTTTGAAAAATGTAATGGGATACCTGTTGTTGAAACTATATATCCTGTGAGGTGACAAATGTGACTGATATGAGTGCCTGTTTATCCTTGGTAATTCTTTTGTTTGCATAAGCAATGACAAGGACGGGACAGGGAAATGAAATGGAACAGGAACGGATACTTTAATCAAAATTTGCTTGGGTGATTACAAAAATTTAAAAAATGAGATTTTTATAGCTTTTAAAACCACAAACACCTTGGTGTCGACCTAAAATGATGAAAAGATTCTGCCTGTGTACAGATGCGAATGGTGTTGTGAAATTTCAAACCAAATGTGTAGAGCTACATCTTGACTGAGGTACACCGACATGTCAAACAGCACAACTGAGCAACCCACTAACTTTTTGAATTATCCAATCTGCTGCACATGCTCATTAGTTTGAATAACTCATTATCAAACTAATTACATTCATTTATTATCAAATTTATTTCTCCATTATCTTACTGTGGACCATAATTATTCCATTTTACTTCTCTGATATTTTGAACCTGCATCAAAGACCAGTGGCTGAGACAACTTCCAATCTCAGAGCAAACTCTTTCAATAACAAAGATACCATCTGATTTTGTCATCTCACCCAACCCCCCCCCCCTGCAAACCCCCTAAATTTCTCCTGTTTCAATGTTTTTTAAACTTTAACCTGAACTGTTTTAAAATTATGTTTCAAACCAGGAAGTTGGGCGCAAATGTGGGGATTTATTATTTTTAAAATCAGGGGGTGGATCTGTAGGAGAAATAAAGGCAATACAAATCAAGACATCTGGATTTTATTGCCTCATCTACCATGTTTCGAGCATTTACTGTACGTACTGTACTGTGTTGTGCATGTCATAACTCAAAGATGAATCTACTGGCAAAGATCCGGCCAATTAATCTTCAGCAATAAGAAAAGTCTGGCTGCTCAGTGGTGCTGAACCAAGCCAGTCAATGGGGATGCAGCTCCGATGGATAAATCTGTCCAATAACGTCAACCATGTTTGAAAATGCAAGGTTTTTGATGGACAACAATGAGTAGTGTGGAACACTTGTGACTTTATGAGGGAAGGACATGTGGACATACAACAGTGAGAAGATCCGATGTGATCTACTGTGGATGCTGGCGAAACAGCAGCTTGTTCATTTCAAAAGCACAAGTCCACATGTGTCTTATAAAAGGTCACACTTACCCTGACTTGGCCCACGAACAAATTGGCCTCTTCCTCTCTGACAGTAAAATTTGCGGGTATGCTGAGGTCAAACTCAGGGTCATTATCGTTGACATCGGTGACGACTATGTTCACAGTGGTTGTGGATGTCTAAAGAAAAAAAGAGCAAAATAAATACCAATGTCATTCAGTGTTCCTGAATGTAATACAAGGACCACAAACACAGCATAAACCACAGAAACACAGTAAAATTAGCTTGACTGCTGAAAAACATATAAATATCATATAATGTTGTTTTAGTACGTACATTTTACCCCGTGAAAACTAAGACAAACAAAAGGTATTTTAAAACCAAAAAGAAAACAGGTTGCTGCAGAGAAACAGCACAAATTAGTAGGTGTGTTTTAATGAGTGGGAACATTCAGGTTTTGTGATGCATGAAAATGTACCCAGCTTTTCCTTCATTGCTAGTTAACAAAAGACAACAGTAGAACAGCAGTCACACATGAGTGGACGATAATAATGGGAGAGAAAAGAAAAACAACAAATGCTAAACTGCTACTGCTATCAGAAACGTCCGGATAAGGAAGGAAGTGGCATTTAAAAACAAAAATCTGTAAATTTCAGAAAAGATGACACAGATTTGGAAAGCAGTGAAAATGTCATCAACCATCAAGGTAAATTGAACACAAATGTATTATTATTATCCTCAAGAGAGGACGTTAGGAGGCGTTGCCAAGTAGGTTAAGCAGGGCATAGGAAAAGGGGGCCCTGGTAGATCTGGTAGAACTTTCTCATCGTATTTATAAAGATCTGAAAACTGCTGATCTTGATCAACATCTAATGTTGTAGGCAGATTTACACTCAGTTATGCTATCTGGCACTGATTTATGCATATTTTACTCAGATCCCCAACAGCTTTCATCCTGGACTCGACAGGCAAAAACAATAACTGAATTAAGCACGTATAGTAAAAGTATACCATAACACTGCAAACACTGGGTAAACTCTGCAGTCATAAGAAGCACAGTCATCCTTGCTGTCAACACTTTCTGCCAATGATTTGTGAGCCAACATTATAACAGTATACTGATGTGCAAATGATAAAGCTCTCACATCATGGGAAGGAGATCAGACTTATAAAACCGGTATTCTAAAAATGTGTTGATTTTTAGCTACACTAGCAGCATGGCTGTGAGAACCACCGCTTCAGTCTACACTGAAATATCTTAAAAACTACTAAATGGACTGACATGAAAATTTTCAATAGTTCCAAGATGCCAAGCCTCTGACTTTTCATCTACCGCCATCGTCAGGTCAAAATAGCTTGACTTATCCAGTACTCCTAAGCATAAGCTCAGCGCTGCAGCCGTGGATGTAGACTCTGTACATTGTGGTGGAATTATCTTATTTCATGTGGGAAAGCTTTCTATGAAAGGTGATGGGACACCCGTGTGTGAATACTTCTTTCAGTTTGTCATAACACCAAGCAGTAGGGAGGGATCTTCATCCATGTCAGGTCACACATAGAGCAAAAATATAGTTCTATGGCAAACTGGCAATTACGTTAAAATAATTACTGGCATGAAAATAAATGGTGTCACAACCCCTGTACAAATGAATGAGAAAATTAATCTAAATGTGAGGAGGAATACGCCTAGATGCAATTATATCGGTGATTACTAGTGATATTAAACGGAAAGATGGCAAACACATATTGTGCCATTGAGAAGTGAAGGTGTGTTGACCTCCGGGGGTCTTAGTGCGACAGACGAATTTATGGTAGTTATTAAGAGCAAACTGTACACAGCTGTAAAAGCGACTGGGCCACTGCATGCATTATGAAAGCATTAAATCAGGTCCATAACATCGGCCCTCCTCTGACTCTACACTTATGGTTCAATATGCCAAGGATGAACAATTCAGTTGCTCCACATATATTAATACTGAACTCTTTATGGCATTAGAGGATGTCATAAATGTAGACTACATTTACATTCCTCATGTTTGCAGTCAATTTCAATTATGTTGCTCTGTGTTTTGTATGATGCTTTTTTATGAGGGGTTGTTTGATCTCAAAGCTCATTGGGCAAAACAGACCTGGCCCCCTCCAGCGTAATTTGTGGCGTTCACTCATTTGTGGGGCCAATGTACCGCCGTTAACCTTCAAACAATGACACAGTGCGCACACCTACAGCACTCCTATAAATCAGCACAGAAAAAATGGCTGAATATGCGCTATCTATAATATCTCAGTGCATTGGGACGAAGCTGTATGCAAATAATGGTGTAAATGGTCTCCTTTGGGGGAGGAAGGATGGGCGGGTTGTGGGAGGAGTTGGCCTTCGCGCGAAAAAAATACTTCCCAGAAGACAGCTGTTTGAAGTTGCCCTGGCAGATGAGACATCCAGCAGCACATGTCGCGCAGGAAATGGCCTAGTTAGTGTCACCTTCATCTCGCCATCTGTTGGGAATTCCTTCACCATTGTTGTTTTCTTTGTTCTGGCTTCCGAGACGTACATAATCGGTCCTTTCGTGTAAGAACTGACACGGCAACCCAAGCTGAAAACCATCACACTCCACGCATCTATTGCTCTTTCGCTCCTTAACACTAAGAGGACGCCACTCGCCATGAGTGTGGCGATGGAATCTACTTATTTTTCATTTCACAGAGGACCTGAAGCCAATTAGCGTCTCCATCCTGGCGTGGGTGTTCTTATCAAAGCCAAAAATCCTACCTCTACGGCCACTAGTGTGAAAAAAAATAAAATAAAATAGATGGAGCTGTGTGATGTCTCGCCTTCTGTCCTCGCTGTCTGAGAGATCCAGAGGTGGCTGACGGTGCTCTGCCTTTCAAGTGACAACCCTGACCAGAGGCCACGTTGCACAGACTGATATGATCAGGCTGTTAAGAGTCATGTACTCGCTCCTTGGAGGGCAAGTAGAACAGCTTTATCCAGCATCCCTGGGTGAGTTTTGAGATCTGTGTCTGCGTGGGGGTTATGATTACAGCCTGCGCCGTTGAGAATACAAATTTTGAATTAGTCACACAGACTAACACAATTTGCTCCGTGCACTAGCACAATGGATGTAAGAGTTCAAATTCAACAGGTATTATGAAAAAAAAAAAAGGTTTTATGTGTGCAGATTTGGTTTTACTTAAAGAGATGCAGCACTGGGGGAGGGGGTGTCTTGCTTCACTCCTTGTGTCAGGTTCCCATGGTTACCGAAGTTCTGTGCTAATTACACTTCCGAATCCCTGGCGTCCCCCTCCTTTTCTCTGTTGCTTTTTCTTTTCTGCCCTCCCCCCTCCCGAGCTCATTCTGATCCTTTCCCTGTCTCCTGCACTTGGTCTCGCTGAATGAGTTCTCACCTCCACCCTCCTGCAGCCCAGAGAGAGAGGTCTCTCTCTCTCTCTCTCATTCGACTTCCTTGCTTTTGTGACAGCCTTTCTTTCGAGCTGTGACATTTAGCGCACACGAGTCGGCCGGTAATTCACTCTGTGGACAGGATGCTTCGCACACACACACACACACCGCACAGGTAAAGGGCGTCGGTCTGAACAATCTGTCCATCAAAGAGCACCAGCTGGTGGTTACCTCATTCTGTGAGGTGAAGCCCCATCTTACTCTCTCGCTGTTTATTTGCTCTTTTCTCTCTGACCCTGTCACTGTTCATCCCCTTTGCCCTTCCCACCCTAACTGTTACGCTCTGTTCCCCATTTAAGCTGCTACCATTCTGGCGCACTCACAAATGCTGCGACATGCCGGCAGCAGCATATGCCTCTTATATAGCACCACTTGACCAACACACGTGGTCTGCCAGCAGATGAAAAGGAGCAGCAGATCTGAGTGTTTATGCACGCGCAGGTGAGAGGCGGGCAATCAACATCACTCCTGTGACAGCTCATCAGCTAATGTTCATTACCTATCACACACAGCATCTTAAAAAGGAAACCACATTTCACCTCTGTCTGGAGCAGAGACAGCTGCAAAAACTGAGCCAACTGAGGTGAAGTCTAATTAAATTAAGATGGTTTATATGATTATCAGCTCTTGGTGGGAGACGAGGCTGCCAGCGTTCACTTTTAGTTATAGTGTCTGCTGTTCCTCAAGCCTAAGTTACAGAGACAGCTTGGTGAATGTTAACACTCAAAAGACAGGGTTAGTCCACTCCTCCAATTTCACAATTAAAGATCAGCGGTAACATTTTATATTTGTGTGCACATATTCACCATTAAATTGTTGCTTATTAGCATGCATATTAGTAGCATATTGGCTCTTTATTAGTCATTATAAAGCACTTATTCACAGCACTCTATATGCTAATAATATGCATGCTAATAAGCAACTACTTAATGGTGAATATGTGTACCTTAATATATAAAGTCAGTGGACTTGTTAGTACTGCACGGCTGAAAAGAGTTGTTTAAGCTCTTCTGTGGCTCTGAAAGAGAGTTACAAACTGGCGATGGGGCCGTTCAATAGACAGAGAGGGGCGCTGTGAGTTGCATGATGGGAAATTTAGGATGCAACGTTTTTGGAGCTTGACCCATCTGAGGAAGAAAGTCTGGATGTCTCTGCTGCTTTGATTTTGACAATTCTTTTTTAAATGAGTCACCATTTTTTTTATGGAAGCGCAATATCAAATCACTGGAGCACTCCTTTAAGAATCAGCTTTGCAAGTGGGATAGCAAGAGTGGGATTACCCCAAACCACTGTGTGTGTGTGTGTGTGGATATTAAGAAAACAAGATGTAACACGAAAGCTTCTTTCCACCAGTTTGCAGCTATATGTATGCACTGGATTTGCTGTTGCTATTCTTCATGCATTACAGTCAACACTGCCAATCCCCTCAGCCTGTTATCTAAATTGTGTTGGATGCGACGTTAACAATTCTTTGGCCATTTAAAACAGCACACAACTGTTAGATACAGTATCTGCACAACAAAACTGCTTTGAGAGCTCAAACTTGCTGCAGGTAAAATACACACCGCCAAAATATACTTCTGTCAGGTGTTGAATTAATAATAATAATAATAAAAGCAGGTGTAAACATCCATTTGCATTACGAACAGTGATGTAACTGTATTAGCAACCGACTGATGGACTGAAAGCTGAACATCAGTCCTGATGAACACATCTGTGCTGCGGGACAAATCTATCAGCTCATTTTTTAAAGGTCAAGAACTCAACATGTTACCAAAATCACAATTTATGCAGAATTTCCACATATACTGTAGTATATGGACTCAGAGGACTTATAGGTGTTGCGCTGGTTTGGCACAATGAAGTGGTGCTACTGACTCTCAGTGCTACCACAGATTTTATGAATGTGTGACAAAACCACAGAGTTCAAACGCACTATTAGATTTTCCAGGCTAATGAAGCACTCCGTTTCAGTGAGCCAAATTTCTGAGCTAATATGAGCTAATAAGCTTGCATGAGAAGATCTTATTTGAGCTTAATGTGTTCAAAATGTTTGAGGATCGTCGACCCTGAGGAGTCAGGCCAAGAGTTTAATAAAGGGGGTTGCGCCTCACCCCTCCAGGGTTGCCGTCGGAGGCGGTGACAATCAGACGGTACTGGTCTGTGGTCTCTCTGTCCAGAGGCTTGCCCAGGAGCAGAAGGCCAATCCTGCAGAGAGGGGTCAGAGAAGACGCTTGTATTACTATTACACACAAACAACAAGAGACATTAATACAGCAACATCACACAAAGGAACACAATAAGGGGCTTTGTGCAGACAGGTTGCCGCGCTGCCTCTTTGTGTCACCTCAACAGCAATAGTTTTCAATACTTTATCATAACTGATGCAATAGAGGGTGATGGAGAGGGCTGCACTTCAGAGTTTATTTACCTCCAGATTGGACAGATTTATAAAACATGGTCGATGATAGAGGAGGATGAGTTCAGGGAGAAGAGCAGGTGGGTTTTTAAATGCTCCCACTCTGTCTTTCTCTCTCTGAAGCCCGCCTCTTGCTCCCAAAGCACATGGACTACAGACAGAAAGATTCATGTTTTCTTTCCAATGACTGCAGCAGACACAGCGGCCCGCCTGCTCGTTCACAAGGTATAATTTGGCACTCTGGCATTCCAAACACAGAGTGTGGATGCATTCCCAAGCAGAACACTGAATTATCTTTGTTTGCACACACAGGCTCACAAGACACGTGAGTTCAAGCGTAGACACACACAAACAAACACACACACGCACGCACACACACAGCATGCACAAAACATTTTCACTGCCACACTCAGCAGAGGCTCTGCCGGAACCGCAAATGGAAGGAAAGATGAATGCATCTGAATGCACTGCTAGATTAATGCCCGTCACAATTCCCTGCTGTCCCCTTGCTCCTTCACATTTCTAATTTAAAGCTCCTCTGGCCAAACGGTCCAAGCAGAACCTGCCTCTCTGGCCCATAGCCGTCAAACTGTAGAGCCTCATCTCGAAATCTGACAGGCAAATTACCAAAACCTCGCTTAACATTGTCTGATCCTCTAATCACCTGCCCGGAGTTACGGCGAACACTCTGCTTTGAAACCAACACGCCTGACGATCGGCGATTCGGGAGGGCAACAGCAGCTTCCGAAAAATACCCATCAAATGCAGCACCACCCTTCACTGGCTGCTGTCCTCATGTTTATTAATGCATTCGCACAACAGTCGAAAACAGGCTCCTCTGTGCTAAATGGAGCTAAAGCTACAGGAAGCTTCGATGTGAATGCGATAATGAAGATATACAATGATAATTGTCATAACTGCAGTGTTAATGATGATGATCTCGATGGTGATAATGACAAAGATTAGAATGATTAAAGACACTTAGCCTGCCTGGGGAGTTTAGTCCTTACTACAGCTGGAGCGCTGAACTACACTTGAGCGGCTGGGTCGGAGAGGTTCACTGATCATGTGTGATAGCGTCCTGCCTCCTCTCCCCAGCAAACACAAATGAAAAATTGAAAGACAGGGTGCTGTTAACGGTGTTAAAATTATAGAGCGACAGCGGTTGGTGTGCTCCACTTGATGTGCAGGAGCTGGAGGTCGCATGAATGTTTTATTCAGGTGCAATAACTTTGATAGGATAACTCACTTAAAAAATAAACTCGAAGTGTACAATTTAAAACGCTTGTATTGAGTCTATTCGTTCAGAACCGACTCCGCAGCGTTTGGTGTCACGGGGGCAATAAAAAGTGGTACCCTCTCCTGAACTCCTTTTCAATTTCAGTTGGAATTTCACTTTGAGGCGAGACAATCGGCTGCCAGCCACAAGACGGGGCCACGAGGAGGCACTGAAAAATAGCTCATGTATCACTGCTGATGTGGCCTGTAGGCTTTTCAGTCTTCCGAGATGCTACACAAAAAAGGTTAAGCTTTAAAGGGGATGCTGTCAAAAAAGAATAGCAGTGGATTATTGCCTTCTCCCGATACTGAATTCATGAGGCCGATACTGGAAATAATATTTTGGCGTGCAGTAACAGTATGCAGTAACAGTATGTTAATAGATAGAATATAAGTATAGTAATTAACTTAACTAACTTTCTTACTTATGGGCCAGCACTTACACTTAAAACTACATATCTACAATAAACTCTATTTACAGCTGTCAATCTGCAATGTTAAACATCATGGAGGACTAAATACTGTATAAATAAAGTTCAAATTGTAGTCGGTCTGAGTCTCGGCTGATCTGATGCTGATATTTGAGAGTTTAAATATCATTATTTAAGAGTGATATAGATGATAGTGATTTTTATTTTTATAAGTATCCCTTAAATTGGTACCGGTTTTAACTTATAGGTGAAATGACTTGTCAGTTGTCTCTGGTGGACACTCATGAAACAGAGACACTGTTTCTAAATTACTTTAAACGCATACGCCAATACCAATCTCTGTGGAAACGCTACAATCAGCTCATGTATTGGTCCAGCTGACGCATATTTAGTGTCTCATTAAGAGGCGTATGCAATACATTTCCAGTGCTTGATTATATTTTCAGATCTATTTTCTCTGAAGCCTAATTTTGTTCCAAATCGACACTGACTATAACAGTCAGTGTTACTACAGGAATATGTGACATGTCTTCATCAGTCCCACCAGAAGCTGGGACTTCATTAGAAACAGCAGACTTGTTTATGAGGTGTTAAACTGTGATGCCAGTAAGTATGTCATTACCGAGCGCCCAGTGTATAACGCCTTGTGGCTGCCAGACTCCGAGCAGGCTGCGTCCTGCTCGCTACCCTAATGGAGAGAGAATCTGAAGCATTCCCACCTCCCTCAGGGGAAGCTGGCCCATTTGTGGGGAGTTTTAGACTGGACTGAGCCGGCCCCTTATGTAGCCTGAATGTGAACATGCGGCAATGCAAAAATCACTTCACTGAATCACGTTGCAGTTTTGAAGGGTTGAAAAATGAGACGGCTGAAGTAGGGCTCTGTATATTGCACACTCATCAAGCACACCAGCTAATCATTCTTTGATTCATCATGTGCTATATCAGCACCTGCTCGAAGTTATTATATTGCCAGGCTGCTGAGGGCTAGTGATGGGATTGTAATATTTCTGCCACGCAACGCACTGAAGGAGAAAGCCTCTATCTGTTTCAGCAAGATTCCTGTCACATCTGGTTTAAGAGATTACCGTGGCATTGGCAACAATAGCAGTCTCCCGTTATTTTGACCGCGTTAACGTGTTCTTGCTTACCGTTACCACTATAAGAGTGTAAAGTAAACATCCCTCGGTATAACAAATTTTAACACTGTGGAGCAGATTACAAGTAAACAAATGGCAGGGATGTTGTGCTGCAACACAGCTCGCCCTCGATAGCTGGGAGACTGAGGATGCAGACAAAAGAGGCTTTAATCAATTAGTGAGAAACGTGTCTGGCAGGGTCCTGCATTTTCAGTCTCCCCACGTCTCTTCCCTCTGTGTTTGCTTGCTTATTTTAGGGATGGTTAAAAAGCGCTGACCACTTTAACACGTCACACCTTTTCCTTGCTCCCTACTCGTGGTCGAGTGAGGCAGGTTCTCTCAAATGCTGATGTTGATTATGAGAGGTGAGGTAAGATATTCGGGGCCCTTTTCATCTCCGGAAATATCGTCTTCGCTCAGACAGCAGAAAGGCCGGGGACGGGAGAGAGAGAGAGAACCAGGAGAGAGAACGTGAGCAGAAGCAAACTCCAGCCATCAAATAAAATTTCTCATTGCGTATCCTTATTTCCGCACATTTCTTCTGCATCGCAAGTTAGCTCTGCCTAGAAACTTGCGGTAGCTCTGACCTGATTGCTCCGGCTTGGTGAGAATTCACGCCTCTCATTGTTTTCTTTCATCTTGTATATTATGAGAAGAAGGAGAACGTTAATGGTATTCTGATGATATATGAAACGACCTTGTTCTGATCATTTCCTCACATCACGGGCAATGTGCCGGTCTCTTGAAAACTGCAACCAATCACAAAGCAATAGACCTCTAATCTAAGATACTGTTGTTTATTTGCTACGAGTTAATTCATGCATTGATAAAAAAAAAAGATGCATCTCGGTTCCATATGATCATCTAAACGATCTTGCTTATCTTTGGCTGCAGCTGGACGACATTTTCCTGAATCCATTTTCTACATATGTTTACATTCCATTTACCTAATATAGTGTTTGTCGAGTATGTTATTTTACTATTGTTGTTTCTGTCTACTCTGTATGAATGAGGTTTCTTCCCTTTTTTTTCTGATTAATTGTTTTTGGGGGCGTTTGTTCTTATCCAAATTAAGGGTCATATGCTGTACAGATTGTAAAACTCTGAGGCAAATCTGGGACTTTGGGCTATACAAATAACAATGAATTGACTAGAGCACTGTAATCATGGGCACAAACAAGCGCCTGAGGCAGGCACTGAGTGTAAACAGGTGTATTTTTTTACTTGGTTCATTGGAATTCTTGATGGTGCCAACAGCCAGCGCCAGTGTTCAGAAAACAAAGTCATACAGTGGCTAAAATAAATCAGCCAAAACCAATAATAGGCAGGCTAGCATCTACTCTCTACCAACAGAAATACGCATTTCTTCTCCTCTCATTCCTTCTTCCCCACCACCACGCTTTTTTCCTGGTCATTACAGCCAAGGAAAAAACATCGTTTTAACGTCTTATTACTGTTTGTCTGTGTATAGCCTTTGCAAGTTCAATAAAGCGCTTGATAACCCAGCCAGCTTTTGTATTGTTGCCCAAAAACCTCAATAAAGTCTCAAACTGATGTCAGTTTGCCAGGGGCTTGTTATGCTAGGTGGACTGCAATCTCGCCAAGCGGTTCGTATTCATTGATTGATCCTACACGCTAACCCTGTTACACGTGCATTGGGAGAGAGAGGCACAGCATGTATAGACAAACATGTTTACATCAATAAACAATTTACAGTCTCCAGTTCACCCACATTGACTTTCAAGCCAAACTTTGAGATGACCAGGGGGAAACCCACGCATACGCAATCCAAACTCGACACAATTCCCTACTCATTTCATTTATTCATTTTAAAATCAGTTTGTCAAAGGAACTTATGAGCAAAATGCTCTCGATCAATAACTTACTGGCCTCTCCATCCATCCATCCATACATCCATATTCTAACTCGAGCAGGCCTTAGAGGGAATACTTTATGTGGCCCGTCTGTGCTTGAGAAATGAAAAATAGCTGGACTTACGTCTCAGAGAGGTTGAAGACCTTCTGGGAATCCCCGCTCACAATGCGGTACGTGATCGGGTCGTTCTCTCTGTCTGTGGCCTGGGGGAAGGAAAAGAAAAGCAAGGTTCTTGAAGATCATATAGTGCCATTAAAGCTGACGGTTATGAGATATGACGGTTGAGCAACAAGGATGCTGGGCTGCAGTCAGAGTGAGCGTACTGTAATGCTGGAGAGCGAAATGTGATGGAGAAGGGGAAAAAATGATGTGATGTGTTGTTGCCTAAAACTACAAAATACTTAAACTGTGTACCCAAAATACCACCAGTTTAAAAACTGTTGCATCACACTGGATGCCACATTGAAGTCGACATATTATTTGCATGTGCCTTTCGTGTGTGTTTGTCTTCATGGGTCACAGACTCACCTGCAGATTGAGCAAAATAGCTCCTATCCTCATGGCCTCGCTGATTTCCAGGCTGTAGGTGAGGAGAGGGAAGCGTGGGGGGCTCTGGTTGTTGGGCGGCAAAACCTCAATGTACACTGTAGTGATGGAGCTCCTGGCAGGATGAAAAGCACACATCAGCCCACTGACAGCATCGGTTTCTCCTTGACAACCTGTTGAGCTGGACTGAAGTACCCAGCCCACAGCGTAGTGAAAAATGTTCATAATACAAAATCCCACATCAAAGAAAAAAAAAGTCAGCAGGTTTTGGTCACATATCTTTTAAGTTGGACATTTATCTGATTGGGAATGGTGCTCCATTCTGTGTCAAACGCAGTGCGAGCCTTTCATTCCTGATTTGATCACAAGCCAAAATTCAGCTTGCTTAAAATCAGCCTGCTCGTTCTCAGCTGTTCACAGCAGCACACGTGAAAATGGAACTGAGCTGCAGATTATTTATTCATTCATTGTGTGAGAGCTCTTTTGTGGAATTGCTGTGAAGGTAGCTGTACAAATGTATTTGAGGATGATCTGACATGTGCGGTGCAATAACACCTTTGCCTTGTACATTGTGTCATATGTCAGATTGGAGCCTGCAGTAGCTTCTTTCAATCCTCAGCCACTGGAACGTGCCTTTGCCAGCGTTTGTGTTACCTGGCGATGCCACCTGTTCCACCTCCAACCTCTTCGCACACTTTGCGCTGAGGTATTTTGCTTTTGCACTGAAATCATTTCCTATTAATCACAAGATAAAGAGGAGACATTGTCATACCAGAAGCTCTGCAGTGTTAGATGGAACCAGACCATCTGTCTTTTGACTCACAACAGCTCAGAAATGTTATTTCTCCACAATTTTCTCAATAATTCATAATCCAGAGAGGACTCTCTGTTCCATTCAGAAGCTAAGACTATAAGCACATCTTGAATTAAATAAGACGTGTAAAACAACGCATGTCGGTAGCTACCCTGCCATCCTGAGGAGATGTGCATGTACACATCGGTTCCGAAACAACTGAAGCAAAACTGCTTATAAAACAGTAAAGAAAAGCACATTAATCACATTAAAATCATGCACTCATTTACCGATGCAGAAATCACACATAGGAAGAGAGCTAGCACTCAAGGTGACTGTACAGTACCTTCTCTGGATCTCTGGTGCATTGTCAGAGGCCTTGACAGTCAGTGCGTAAGACCTTCCCACAGTCAGAGCGACACCGGGCGCCACTGTGATGCGTCCAGTGCGATTGCTAATGATGAAATCTCCCTGGGCACCAGCCAGTATCTCATAGGTCACCAGACCATTCAGTCCCTCATCAGCATCGGCTGCTGTTAACTGGGAGAACAGAGAGAGAGAGAGAAAGATACTGATACAGATCTTACAAATAACATGTTTATTTTAATCTGCACTTTGCAGTTTTGCAGGGGGAGTTCTACACAGCTGCCAGCGACATGCTTACTGAACAAGTCAAGCAGTAAATGCTTCTCAGCAGGGGGTTGTGAGTGACTTCAATCAAATAGCCAAACTACAGTAGATTCATTTCTGTGCCCTGTTATCATTTAATGGACACATTTAGATACATTCATGTACAAATGCCTGGCATTTAGTTGAAAGTACACATGGAAAGTCAAAGCGTTAGAAGGTGAATGTGCAGGACAGTAGTGAGTCCAAGGGGGAAGGTTGCCATGGATCCTATAATCTCTACCCTATAGTCTTGGCATTCCTTCCTTCCTACGGTTTCCTTTCGGAGTAGTACAATTAGAAAATACATACTCTGTTATTAAATGAATTAAGCAGCCACCATTCCCGTCAAGCCAATTAATTAGGCATCCTGCTGCTTGTAATTATGGCACCTCATGGTGTGGTTGGCTTCATATCTTTGAGGCCTTGAAACTTTAATCCAGGCTGCCCAGACCTCCTTTTTCATGCTTCTGACGTTGGGAGTAAAAGCTGTACCGTCGAATAAGCAGCAGCATCCTCAGGGGGCCTGCGGCTCTCATAAACGGCTTATAAAAATCGGTTAAACGGTCATACCAGACACTCCGTGACCCCTGGCCTCATTTCAGGGAGGGCGAAGCGGCTGGTTTTTAAAACAGATTAAACTTGACCTTTTTCGGCGTTTGACTTTTTTTTTGGAGTGGCTGCGCTGAGAGGACAGATGAACTGAAAGACAGAAAAGATCATGCTCCGACTACTAAATAAGAGACAATGGAATGATGGAAGTCCCCACCTTAATAGATAAAGCAGAAGGGGGTTATGCATTCGCATTTGGATGACCGTGTGTGCACACGTACATGCCTGCGCGTGTCCTGTGCATGTGTGTGGATGCTTGCTTTGGTTGGTAATGTGCAAGTGCGAGAAAAGAAAAGAAAGTCATAACCTTTAAAGCCAGCGCGCTAATAAAATTAAGTAAACAATGTTCCTTATCCGTAAAATTAATCAAAAAACCCTTTTTAATATCCTCTCTATGCGAGGGAGCGGATCGATGAAATGCTCATCGCTGCTGCCTACCACGATGAATTAACCTCAGTCACGACAGCAGCTGATCTACTGAGCAGAAGGCTTCCCCGGCCTGTGCACTGTGGACGGAGAGAAACACTCTCTCCGACTTGCCTGTCATGACTGCAGATGAGACGAAGGGAACCGTTCCAGGGGTTTGCCTGTCAACACAATGCTCTGGATTGTAGTGGTTGCTTGCTTTGAGCATGAAAGAACGTGTGTGTGAGAGAGATTCTGTGTGATGGGGACAAAGACGGAGGCGTGAAGCAGAGTGCCAGAGCAAGAGAGCAGAGGAAAGGCGAGGGGACGACTGCTGGATTGATTACCTGCAGTACCGTCTCCCCTGGCTGCATGTCTGTGAAGACTTCAACGCTGTAGGAGACCTCGGCAAACGTGGGCGTATTGTCATTGGCATCAATGACCAGGATGTTGACAGTTACTGGGCTACTCTGCTGAACGCCATCTGATGCCACCATCTGGAAAAGACAAGAAAGAGAAATAAGTGTCGTGGCTTTAGAAACTCAACGCAAGTAAACATTTGTTGAGAGGAATCACAGAAAATAGATCTTTTTATCCGAGCTTACGCTTTCAGGATTGTTTTTGCTTTGATAAGACGTGTCAAATCTCAACATGTTTCCACCACTGCAATGAAGTCACTTACTCCTTGCCTTTGTATATGTCATTTTCCATTCCCTTAACATTAGAGATGCCTTTTACAGAGATGAGAGGAGAGAGCTTGTATGAAGCTTGCCTAAAGGACAGTCTGCTAACTGAGCAAACTGCATGTTTATTTGTCCCTGGCAGCTCTGATCTCCAGCACTTCCTTGGCAAGGAACAAAGAAAATGGACTGAAGGAACAAATGAAGTGCAGGAGAGAAGAGATCTAAACGCCAACTGTGGCAGCAGCAAGAAATACATGCTTCTGTGAGGGAAATTGCCTTCCCCAAAAACTGTGCACTTAGCGCTGGCATAGAAATGGCACGTCTCGCTGGTAATACTGTACAATATATATCAGGAAGGTGCTTTTAGTAGAAGCTAAGCATTCGCAGCGAAGAAACACATGATACATATACGACTGCAGCTATTTTCTCTCCTATCAAAGAGTGGTTTTGTTCTCAAGCCAGCCACCGGATGCAAAGACATTTTTGGGGAGCCAAGGGGGGGAGAGCAGATTTGGATTTATTGAGTCATCCCAACTGTATGTATAGACACTCCACACGCATGTGCACGCGCTGACACATGCCTCTGCACAAACACACACCTACACAAAACAGATGTAAACAGTGTAATGCCTGCCTCATCATCCTCCTTCCTCCTCACACGCACACACAGTAACAGAACTGAAACAAAACACATACAAAACAATCTCTGAAGGCTGATATTTATCTAAATTAGATCAGTGTGCTCTTTCTCTCTCTCTCCTTCCAGTCCAGGATACACAGAGTAATTATAAAATTGATTTTAATGCTATCGGAAAGACAAGATTCCTCTCAATAACAATCTCTGAAAAAACGTCTATCTTCAGAGACGCAAAAGCACAACCTTCCAAACCTCAACGCTGTTATCTAGTAAACATGATGTTAACAAGCTCTTAGCAAGGACTCGGAAAGCGCTGCATTCACTTGCAACGTCTGATAACACAGCCAATTAAGATGATTTTCTCCGAGATGCTGCGTCTTGTCTTGCGGATCAGTTCCCCCCCATTTCATCTTCAGAGTTGAGGAGAAACATCCGGCTCGTGACTCGAAGTCACTGCACTCTTGTGCTGAACTAGTTGCACATACTGTGAGAATTGGACACTGTGGAAGGTTGCGACAAGTGCAGATACACAAAAATGACGTCTTTATTTTCTCCATACATACATACATGGGCAGTGCTCATGTCGCTATTGCAGTATTTTCCTGCAGGATGAGCTGGCAAAAGCTACTAAAAAGATCACCAAGTGTATAAATGTTTGGAATATTTGGAGTATCAGATCCCTCTCTGTAAGTGTTTTGCTATTAATGATTTGATCTCTCAACATGACTGTAGTTTTCTGTTTGTTGGCTTTCCTCAACTGCCTCTGCCATACTATTAGACTTTTACTATTAGAATCTCCTCAAAATGAAAGTTTCCCTGCACTGATGTAGGCGGCATAAAAGAGTTGCCAGTATCTTCTCTGATAACTTCACTTGCTCTGGATGTTGTTCGGAGGTTGTTCGGCAGTCTGCACTAACTGTGATCTGATCTATCGACGTAATCTATCGACCCCCGAAGCAAAACATCAGCGTTTCATCTGAGTTTTCTGATTTTATGTGAATGTTCCTGGGGTTGTGATGGGATTATCATAACAGGTGATTTTCACTTTTATGTCAACGCCACTACTGACTCAAAGGTTGTGGAATTTTTACCTTTCTAATTTCTACCTTTATGCCTTACAAATTGCTGATGCTGATGTTGAAAGCAACCCAATCAAACCCAGCATTACACCTCAGAATTTACAGTTAGCCGAATCCTCCCTGTTCTCCAGGGAACCATCCCCACAGAGCTCAACGCTGGTCTACTGATGCCCTTCAATCCAGAAGAATCCCCCCTGGATGGAAGGAGCTGCTGTATCGAACTGTAAAACGCTGCCACCCCACTGAGCGGCGCAGAGACAAACTACTTTAGCAAAGCAGACTGCTGACGTTGATGTAGCAGCAGCCAAACTGACACTTAAATAAGCCTGTTAAAAACACCATACAGTGGGAAGATTAATGAAACATCAGACAGATTATGAGTAACCCACTTCAGAACACTAACTGAACATGAGGGTAGCTGGAGTTCAGTGAGAACGAACCTCCTCACTGAACATGCTCTCTATATGTCTCTTTAAAGGAATATTTTACATTTCGGAAGAGTGTTTATTCGCTTTCTGGCCGAGGGTTAAGATCACTGTCCTGAAGGAAATGTGTCTCGGACGCATACAGCATCTGCTGCTAAAAGATGAGAGGATTGACACCAAGCTCATTTCTGTTCTTGTACAGATTCAACAGTCGAGATAATATATATTTAGTAGTGAGCTTTAGAGGTGCTGGCAGGGAGGTTTTCTTACCTTTGGACAGAGCCGGGGTAGCTGTTCCCCTCTGTTTTTCCTGTCTTTAAACTAAGCCGAAGCAAACCAGCTGCTGGCTGTAGCTTCATTGTCATGGACAGATAACGTATCGATCTCCTCATCTTACACTTGGCAAGAAAAACAAATGAACATTTTCCCTAAATGTCAAACTAGTCTTTTCAGATTTTGTAATGTCTGATTTGACAGCAACGCAATTAACGTTGTATCACAATCACAATTGTTTCTTGATTGCCCATTTTCAAAGCTTTGTACAGTTGTTTGTGTGAGTGTTTGAATTATTTATGACTGAGTTTGATCTTGGTGTGAAACGTGTATTTGAAGTCTATGGTGGCTGAAAGAGAACTCAAGTCTGCAACTTAACTACAGAAAAATAGATAAAACGCAAGCAAATTAAGAAACATGTTCATTAATTTGACAATGCACATTGACATAAAGAAATGTGCTGAAAATATAGAAGAAAGAAGTACATATAGAAGCTCTGTACCACAGTGGTTTCCAACCTTCTTCCTTGAGGGACCCCTTTTCTATCATTGAGTAAACTGACTAACACATTTTATGGATATTTCATATTATATTCACTGCATAATAACTGATAAACTGTACAATAACCCCAAACAGTGGAAGCAATAACTGCAGGAGGTTGTGTAAAATAACCGATTTGGATGACTTTTGTGCACATTATTTATTGTGAATGCTGCATCAGGGATGAGTCTTCCCGATATTTCTGGAACTTTTTCATACAATTCTCTGTCTGCATTATGAATGTCTTTTAATTTTTAACAATCATGCATACTAAATAGGCTTCTTTTCAGACAAATTCAGTGTTTTCTTCTCCCTGAAGCTTGGCCATTGTTCTATTAGCTCTTTGGTTGTTGTTGAAGCTGTGTACTTTTCTAATGCGACGAGGCTGATTAGCAGAGTGAAAGCTCTGTGAACACAGCTTGTGTTCAGGTTTTCACTGTGCCGTCATGTTTATATGTTTCTAAAAATAATCTACACTTAAAAAATAACTACTTCAGTTAGTTTTCTTCATAGAAGTGAATGGAATGCTGAGAGATAGTGCATATTTTTTCTTACACCCTTTAAAATCAAGAAGGCCTCTTGGGAAGTGTTGGCGACCCCTCGGTGGGGTCAGGACCACCAAATTGGAAACCAGTGCTATGCAACAGACTAAACACTAAAAACTGGTGAGCACCAGGGGCATTTCTAGGAGTTGACAAGGTCTGGGGCTAAGCCCTGACCATCTGGGATGATGTGTGCAGAGGACACGCCAGTTTTTTTTTTTCTTTTTTTTGGGTAATCCTCGCTGTTCTGGCTGGAACACTACTGTCTACATTTCATTTCATTCTGTTGGAATGTACGGACACTGCAAACATTTACATTTCATCTGAAATTCAATGTTAAAAGTCATGCTAATACAATTATTAGCTGAGAATTCTCAAACCTACGGCACCAGTGTTTTATGGACACTTTACTTTTTATTCTGTTGTTACAGTTTTTAATAGACTGATGTTATGTTTGCCACTTTGTCTTATGCAAATAAAATAACCAAACCAAGCAACCAAGCCAAGAGCCTAATGGCAGTAGATGCAATTCAAACACTCGTTAACTTGTTTTGCTTTTTTGTCATCTTGCTTGTCTCCGAACTCTCCCCAGATGTCCTGCTTCCTTTGACTCATGCTATCTACAGAATGCCTGCATGAAAAAATCATGTACAACTTACAACTTATAACAACACTGTTAGACTGTAAATGTACTGTTTCATTCAATCAAAGAAATGTTGTCTCTGGACACACACGCTGCATAACGTAATAATAGAAACAGTTCAGTAATATACAAGCTTATTTTCTAGGAGGCAGGGCTGTGCTACATGAGCGCTGTGATGGACTGACTGAATTTGTATACAAGCGAGCGTTACCCAGGCCTGCCCGCTCCCTCAGCCTGTCTACATCCAAACATCTTGGATCTATAGACTAAAATGAACATGGTGCTCACCGTCATCAGTTTTTAATGTCACCCAGAAATTGTCATAGTTTTCTATCCAACTTGCAGCGTTTCAGGACACTGTTAAACAAATTTTATGAGACCGTGGGGGCATCTGCAGTCTCCTACGCAGTGGTCTGCTAGGGCTGTGGAAGCTCTGAGAGGGACAGAAAGAGACTGAACAAGCTGTTCAGGAGAGCTGGCTTCGTCCTGGACTGCCCTCCGGCCACCATCGAGGAGGTGGGTGAGATGAGGATGTTAGCCAAGCTGACATCAATAATGGACAACCCCTCTCACCTCCTGCATGAGGCGGTGGGAGGCTTAAGCAGCTCTTTCAGTAACAGACTGCTGCATCCACTGTGTGAGAAGGAACGCTACCCCAGGTCCTTCATTACAGCAGCTGTCAGAGTGTTCAACTCCAGCATCATTTAATGCAGCGCTGTGACACGAGTAATATGGCACAATCTTTACTGTGTTGTATATTTGTTTCTACTGTGAAATAGCACAAACACTGTAGTTACTGTCCATGTCTGACTCATGTGCAATTCAGTGTTTTTTCAAGGCAGAGGTATTTTTCTCATGTGCAATTCAATATCGGCAACAGTATTCTTATAACCTTGTATATAATGTATATGTATAGTTCTTTGTTCTGTATCCTTTCTTATCTTGATCTTTCTATGCCTCTCTTTTTATACTTTGCTGGCTGTGACAAATTAATTTCCCCGGGATTTGAGTTTAGTTTATCTTAACTTATTTGTTTGGGTTTTCTGTATCTGCAGAATGTGTCTTTATGGAGTTCCGTATATCAGAAGTCAAAGTCTCTCTAAATGCTACCTTTGTGATTTCAAACCACAGACCTGTTCTGCATTTGCTTGTGCTTTCTATATAGATACGACTTTTCCTATGTGACAGTACTGTGTATGCCTCTATATGGTATAAAGTGAGTCTTTCTTCACCTGAACACACAGTTCTGATGTGCATTTGGTTTACATCGGAATCTAAATTTGTAAATTCAAGTAAACAGACTGTTTTACTGCCATTTGACCACAGATAAAGGTCATATTGCTCTGAAAGTGTCAGGTCAGCTTTGCATCTGCAGGTGCCTCTTGGTATAGAGCTAACCTGTGACTTCTATTAATATACACAGGATAGGAGATGTAGGTCACAGGGCTTCAGTGCCGTCATGAAGATAGCTATACCGAGTGCGAGAGGTACCGTGAAAGTGTAGGCCATCTGCTTCTCCCGATCAACAGGTTTAAGGAGCCTCAGGTAGCGGATTATCCCAGTTGGGGTCAGGCCGAAGATTGTGGTGTAGTCATCCAGGGTAACCTTCACCATGGGGTCTTTTGTCTTCCAACAGAAAGATGTGCAAAAAGAAACATGTTACCATGCCGACACAAGCGTTTCAGCAGTTTTTCCAAGGCCACAGCTGTGGGGCTCAGACAACCTATCAAACAATAAATTTTGATCAGCCGAAGAGTCGAAAAAGTAATAGGCTGGCAGGTCCCTCATCTGTCTTCAGAAAACAGTGAAGACGGAGCTGAGGAAGGAACCAAAAACCGATGACTTTTTGACATGATGGTATCAGTAAAGAAAGGAAGAGAAGATGACTTCTGCTAACACATCATAAACCCATTACTGCCCCTGCTCCTTTCCAGGGGAAAATACAATAAAAAGAGCCATTTACCAAAGATGTGTCATCACTGCTGTGGTTAGACTGTGTTAACAAATAAACCTGGAGTCCATTCCTGTGAGTCGGCTTCGATTCACGTCCATCAATGAGTCCTCTTTAGAGAGTTTGGTAAACATTAGGACTGGGTGGCTTATTGATTTTGTTATCTCTGTTTCCACTTCACTTTGATTTGTTAATCTTCTCCAAAGACTGAGTGAAGGGATATTTTAAAAGATGAACTAAAGGTAGTAGTCATTTGTTTTGGCTGCGTGTGTGTGCGTGGGCGTGTTTTCACACATTTAAATATAAACCTCTCTCAGCGCAGTCAGCGGATGGAGAGAATCCTCCACTGTGGTGGGCAAACACACACAAACATGCAGCCACACACTCACACAGGTTGTTAATTAATCAAGCGAGTATGTCAAAACACGTCCTTCATCCAACCACACGCAAAAATCAATTCATAAAATACAGTCGTTTTTTAAGAGTGAGGCTGGCATTCAAAGAGAATAATTGCACAAGATTTGACGTAAGCAACTGCAGGAAACCACAGCAAAAGCATCCATCTGCATATAAAGTAAGACAACACAGCACAGCAGAACACTCCGAACACACACACTCCCATTAGGATACAAAAGTCAGTGCGCACGCATCATTACCGGAGACCTGCTTAGTACTTAATTCACCATTTACGAAACTTTGAGATAACAGAAAACATATCATTTTTGCTGGAAAGCTCACAATTGTATATTTTTTCCCTAAAATTGAGTTGCAAAGTTTATAATTGCATGCTGACGATGTCTCCAGCAGTGATGAGTGCCCACACTTTGGTTTTTACTTCTCGCAGAATGATGCATGAATTAACAGTACGGATGTCCCGAGTCAATTTGCAAGGATCAAGCTGATTGAGGCTTTTTTTAATGGATCGGTACTGACTACATGAAGCCCATCCAATTCTGACCCTTTGTGTACTGTAGCTCACCGCGCACTCGGTATGGCAGGTGTCAAAACAAAAATATTTGTTACGATGAACGATATCGGCACTGACATTGTGCCACAATAAGCAAGGGATTCCTTTTTTTTTTTTTTTTTACACCAAACAAACAAAACAAATGTGTTCAACCTCCATTTGTTTAGAGTGGAAATGAGGAGAAGTCCTGTCTGAACTCTCTGGCCTCGACAGCTCCACACTGACGCTTCTGAAGATACTATACAAAACTCTACGTTGCAATGCAAAATATAGTAAGAGACCAATTATAGCTGTGATGCAGGTTTAACACAGAGCTATTAAGCAGTCGAATCTCTTAACTGACATAAATGTAGGCCTACTTTAAGCCATTAAGTGTGCACCGTGCAGCTGTATTATGCAGGAAAGCATAAATATTGGATTAATCTCAGCATCAGGAGACACCCAATATTAAAAGGACTCACATGGGCAATTAGGAGCAAAAAACTTAATCGGGACATCCCTAAATTACACTGTAATCGTACACAACTGTGTGTGTGTGTGTGTGTGTGTGTGTGTGTGTGTGTGTGTGTCATTGCATCTAAAAACATCCCCTTTACCTACAGGTGTATCACCAGGAGCCAGCTACAACAAGGAAACAAATACAGCAGGGAAATGACTCTTTGAGTGTGTACACAACACAAACACATGAATAAATGTGGACCTTTAATCAGTATTTACTCAATGCACTACAAGGGCTTTGTGTTTGTATGCACACATGCATGGGTGGACGTGGGTAAAGCTCAGGCAACAGTGAGCAGATAACGGCATTTTCTCTCTACCTCCTCAATGTCATTATCCAGTGCGATGATTCCCAGGGGGGCAGTGAGGTTGGAACTGGCTGAGATAGTGGTACCCACTGGGGAGGACTCGCTCACGTAGCCCTGATAGGTGGCAAACTGAAAATACGGTGCCTGGTTGTTCTCATCGAGGATCTCAATTATGAGGTCAGCATAGGCTGGGAGGGGGTGACCGTTGTCCTGCTCAGCCTGAAAAAATAAAAACAGAGAAAGGAGAAAGAAAAAAAAATGAAAGAAAGAAATTCAAACATCAACAAGGCTTTAAAGAAGTCTAAAAACCAGCCTGCTGGAAATTTATTTAGAAGCACTAATAATGAGTTGGATGATGAGACACGCTCAAGAGATATGCTGTCCCAACTCTTATGCAGGCAAAG
The DNA here is from genome assembly GCF_017976325.1 of Chelmon rostratus. Taxonomy (NCBI): domain Eukaryota; kingdom Metazoa; phylum Chordata; class Actinopteri; order Chaetodontiformes; family Chaetodontidae; genus Chelmon; species Chelmon rostratus. The sequence continues at coordinate 15,688,386 of NC_055668.1, read as the reverse complement.
GGACAGAAAGGAGCCATTTCTCCGAGTGTCATTTCAATTAGAGAAAGTTACATTGACTAAATTTAATCAGGAGCCCACTTAGGATTAGGCCTTAGTAATTACTGGGGTACTTAACGCAAATACCATCATTTGTAGGGGAGCGACAGTAATTAGTGGCTCTTGCTACTCCATCAAATGAGTGACCAACGATAGAAGGAGGAAATATTACTGGCTAAGTATGTGCCAAAATTAACCATTAAATAGTAAACGAGTGTACCAGCACTTGTTTCCAGTTCAATCCGTCTGAGTGAGTGTGCAAACTCAACTGAACTGAATTCACCACATTTCTGCACACCGTCTCTGTTTTTCCTGAAAGCTTGAATGAACCGTGGAACAGCCTGATATAACAAAATCCCAGCTGACAGCTCTTCATCTCTCCGTCACGTTGATATCCTCCTCCGAAAACAGGCATGCAGCAGCCAGCCATAGACCACAACTCATTTGAATGTCACCATGCAAGTCTCCTAGAGACAACAATGTGGGATAAATTATAAAGTATATATTATAAAGTTAAAAAAGCTGAATCAGGTAATCAGTTCTTCAGAAAACCAGCGATATTCTATAAAATTCCACTTCGTATAAAATGAAATCAATAGACTTCCTTAACCTATAAAATACTAACAAATGCTCGAGCAGTGTAATCGAACATATTAAATGTTAAAACTCAGCTTACACATAAAGCTCTGGAGCTGTACACACAAAATGCATGAGTGAAACGCTCACTCGAAAGTCCACGTGGCAAACTATACGGGCGTAACGTAAACATTCCTTCCCCTTCATTTTCCAGGACGGACGGAAGGCGACACGACTGCTTTCGTAACACAGTATCTTACCACAAATCAAAATGTGTGCTCCTCAAACTGTACCAAGAAACTGAAGAAGCTGTCTGAGAGCGGCCCAGTGAGACCAAACCGAATGAATGTGGTCTGGTCAAGCTGTCGCTGCGAACGTTCCCCTCCTAAGCGCATATGTCACCATTGGCTCCCACACTGGGATGCTTCAGAAACATTAAGGCTTTGAAAATACAGATGGAGTGGGGGAGTGAGACAACATCAGTTTAAGCCATGACCTGGAACTAATTCTGCACATTAGCTCGATTTCACTGGGCTTGTGTTGCAGAGTGCCGATTGCAACAGAAGAATATAGTTCTGCTGCTAAACGTGGGGCCACAAAACTCTGGTTTTCTCTTGTTTATTGTGTGTACCCGAAGACGGTAAGCTGCACACTTTTGCAGTATTGGCACATCATGTTGAGTTTCACTCCAGTGTCACAACTGTTTTTTTTATTGCAGCGGTACACTGCCACGTTATGCCAGACTATCTTTCCTGAAAATTGGCTACCTTTTTCCCTTATCTGAGTGATAATAAAGAACACCCACACTGCGCTGACCCAAAGATGCAATCTGCTCGCACAAACACCTGAGGGAACAGCCATGTCATTGACAGAGAAAGCGCGTGTGCCTGGATTTCTTTTTCCTCAACATTCACACACACATTTTTGTCAAAGAGAGAGAGAGAAAAGACGGGGTGTAGGATTACAGTGTTCCCTGGTGACTTAGCTCTTTAGCGGTGTCCCGATTTCAGGGAGGCACTGCTAAATGACCTGCGCTCCACTGCTACAACACACAGGCCTGCAGGAGATATGCTGCTACCAGAAATCATTGTTTATCACTCAATCTTGATCCTCCCGTCCTGACGCCATCATCCTCAAGCCATCATACTGCATCTCTTTGCTTTTTTTTTCTCCCATTAAACCAGACGTTTTCTCTCCATGTTCGTCCGCCTCTGTCACCCATCTTCATTGTCACCCCAGTCATCTTGGTGGATATGGCTCCATCGGGATTAATCAGGACTTCCTGAAGACCGACAGATGTGTTTTTCTGAAACATGCTTGAGTTGATCATTCTAGCATCAGCTTTTTATCTCCTAAAGCATTAAACTGTGCACCACATACTGTGCTGCATCAGAGTACTCTCAAGATACCTAAGTCTAATTCTCACTTTCCTGCCCCTCTGAGTCCTTGAGCAATGGTTCCTCCCCCTCTCCATAATGCTGGTAGATAAGGCTCCTTCCACCCTCTACACACATCTCTCTATCTACGTTAGCCTTTTCCTGCTCCCTCTTTGAACTGTCTCCCCTCCTCTAGCTATGTACAATCCTCCCGAAGACATGTAAAATGGCTCTAATATGATCACTCTCCCCTCGTTTCCCTCTTTTCGCGGAAAGCAACTCTTCCTCTCATCTCTTTGCTCCCCAGGCATCCCAGTAAACAGCAGGTCACACAGTGCTCAGAGGTGTCAAGAGGTTAGTGATGGGCGGATGGAAAGTTCATCCGCACTGCTGCTCTGCACCAGCAGCACCGAGGCAATCCCTGAATCTGCCCTGAATTAGGATTCATGAGAGCACAGCAGCACATCCTCCCGCTAAGTCCATAAATCATCACATCTTTTTCACCCCCATCTCCAAAGCAGCTATAGATAAGGTTAATGGCCTTCAGGACTAAGGTTATCTCGGTGGAGCGGGAAAGGGTGCATGCTCAAGTTATCGCAATACGACTTAAACTTGTTGTGGCACAGGCACGTAAAAAATATGAATTGAGGTGTTTTGATGAAATTCAGAGGTAGCAGAAGAATCAGTTTCCATTTTGCATTACTTTAAACCAATTTTAATGACCAAACATTCTGTGACTTGACAAGCACATACAACAAATTGACCACAATAATTCCAAAGTACATTTTCATACAGTAAGTACTGATGATAAGTCAACATTTCATCGTGGGCGAGATGGTGAGAAATCAAGACGCACCTGCAGGCGGATGATCAGAGACCTGGATACTGTCGTGATGTATACAGGTATATAAACAACCAGGTTTTTTATGTTTCATATAAACTCAATATCCTACATATAATCAAAACCAGGATACTAATGCACATGTAAATGAAGCGGTTGTAGTCTGTTTGGTGACAGACTCTGGGCCCCCTCGCTGCGAGGAGCGGTGGTTGTTTTGCAAACAGCAGCAGCCTGATCAACTAACGACTATGTGTTGCGACACTTGAGCTCCCGGAGTTCACAGCAGGCGGTCTACTATCATGTCAAAATCCACTGGACGGGTGGACAGAGCGGCGCACCTACAGCTACCATGAGGTGTGTATCTGTTGTCTCTGCTGATCTGGTCGGACTTACATTGTGGGGAAACCACTTGAAAATAGAAATTAATGTTATAATCTCTTCAGTTTTAACATTTATGAGTTAATTGTATTTTATGTGATAATTATTTTGTTGTTGGCCTTGAGTTTCATTTATTTGTCACTAGTGTTGTGTTTACTGACATCATTTTTTTTTTTTAAAAGCACTTGTACAGATAAAAGGAATGGCTTTACATGAAAATATCTTCTTTGTCAACCCAATAGCAGTACACCTGGGGTGTTGATGAGCTATTCTACGGGGATCTCCTTTCAGTAATGTAAAATATCCGGATAAATAAGAAGGAGAGAGCAAGAACGCATAACTGAAGCCCAAAAGCAAGAAACAATGGCTAAAACAGCTCAATATCTGCCTGCTGAAGCGCAGGCCAGCTGATCAGCTCACATTTGACCCACAGTGGACGCATGATAAATCCACAACCAATCATCTCACAGCACCATCTCTCCACTCTTCCAAGTGCTGAATATTTTTCTACACAATCTACATTTTGCTTGGTCTTTACAAAACTGTGGTATTTGGCATGCTTGGCCCGTGACCTGCCAGACAGCGTGCTACTAGTCTACTAGTCTACTGTGGGTGCAGGCTTGTGGATCGCTTGTCTGCTCTGGGGTGATTTCAAAAACACACAGGTCACTTTTAAAACTGGTGTGATTCATCGAACTGCATTAAAATATTCAGCAAACTTCTGAACTAAATTCCTCTTTGCCAGGTTTTTCATGATTGTACATTGCAAACCCTATAAAGTTTTTGGGATATTGTGTATCTGTGCATCTGTGATTGAACAACACTCACAAATTCTTCTACTTTAGTCAAAAACCCCATCCTGTTAATGCAAATACGAAAGGCGTGAAAAAGTCAAATTGACCATTGCTGTTTACCTTGATGATGAGCGTGAACCTCTGATACAAGTCCCTGCTGATTGGCTGCAGAACACGCAGCTCTGCAGTGGTTCTGTTCAGGGAGAAATACTCTGGGTATGTGGCTGGATGACCTAGAATAAAGAATAAGATTCACAGATTTGGATTCGGTGCACTTTACGATACCAATCAAGAACATCAGAATGAACATTTAGAAGTCAAGTCATGGCGCGCTGGCTGAGCCAAAGAACATAAAATGTGCAAAATCAAAGAAGATATGTGATGAACCTACCAACCAGGATGTAGTAGAGAATGCCAGGTCTGTCTGATGGGGGCTGTATGTTTCTGTCCATGTCCACAGCCCGGATAGAAGGGGTCACATTCAGCGGGTTCAGTTTGCTCTGCAACAAGGGGTGGGGGAGTCAGTCAACAAAACAGCAAGGCAAGCAGATGCAAACCCATTTATTTTCTGTTGATTGTAGTTGCAGCCTATAGCTGCACAGATATTGTCTCCTAAAATAACTTTGAGTGCATAATTTCAGAGACAAGAAATCAGCACAGTCAGATATAGAGAATTCTTCTCTAAAGAGTATATATTCTACCCTACATGCAATATATTCATACATCGGCTGCTGTATAATCTTATGTCACGTGTTGTAAATTATATGTAACTGCTTATGATAAAAAAAAAAACAGGACGCTGGCCCACTAAACCTTATTCTGCTTTTAAAGGGGATGACAGGAGCTGCTGTGATTGGCCATTCATAAAGCTCACCCTAGTTCCACCTGCTGATACTTCCTTCCTTTAAATAATGTCTTCCCTCCGCACTGTGCTGTGCTGTGCTAACCTTGCATTTGCTCCTGTGGTCACTAACGCTGCGACCATGTGCGCTTGCCCCACTTCTGCGCTAGCATTTACAATTAACCTCCGTCATGGAAAGAGAGGCGAGGGTGGCTTATTTAAAAAGGCGTTTAAACAGGAGTGTGCATGACACATCCAGACCAAACGGGGAAGGTGCTGAGCATAAAGTGAGCAAACAGCTTGCACATAGCAAGGCTCCAGCGTCCACTAATTTATTGCACCCAGGTGATGTTTCAAGCACAATTGCGCTTCATTGGACTCACACTGGAGCCCTGCAGTGTGCAAGCTGTTTGTTTGTTTGTTTGTTTTATTATTTAAATAAGGCTGCAAAAACTGAATAACGCAACAACAACAAGAAAAAAAATATTTCTGATTTCTAACTCAAGAGCAAAATTCTGATGTAGGCCAGTGCCTTAGCATGCAGCCACAATGTATAGCACACTGGCCAATTATTAGGTTATTTAATTAACAAGTCAGAGCTATTAAATCTGTTTCTCATGAACATGCGTCTAAATATGCCCGATAGGAGTTTCACATGAAGGATGATCTATTTGTGGTGCTGCAGGCTACTTTTCCCGCTCATGCACACTCAGACACCATCAGCATTAATTGCCCAGCTCTGCTGCTACACTTTGGCACTAACATATGGGTAAGTGGGAATTTGTTTAGCACATCACATTTATAAATATCTCTTCTCATGCAAAATGCCTCCATATGGCTTATATGGTATGTGTGAGCATGCTAAGAGGCCTGTGCTAAACTTCCTTAGCGTAGAAAGGCACATGGCTAACAGCTCTCTGGCAAGAAGAATCCCTCCCTGAGGGGGTATATTTATATCCCTCAGCTCTGGAGTAATCCTTACACCCCTCCCTAACCAGCCCTCTCGCTTTTACAATGTCTGGAGGTGCGCTAAATCAAATCCCCCTAGCTCTGCACAATGATGATTAGCTATAATACCCTCCTCCAGCAGTCATTATCCAGGGGACTCCAGAGCCCACATTATATCCCCCCAGGGCAAAAAATAAATACCGATCAACTTAATAATGCCTGTCTAGCCATTGTGATTAATTACAATACACTCATCAATTATGAGAAGACAAATCTCCCCGTGGACAGATATGTTAGCATAATGGTTACACTGCAGAATGGAGAAGAATCCTAGGTCAGAACAAAACTGACTGAAAACAGCAAAGCAAATGAACGCCATTCCTGGCAAACTGTTGTGAAATTAAACGATTCGCTGTTTAAGGAAAGTAAAAGGAGGCAATTAGGAGGTCAGTGTTGTGTAACAGACGTAACACATTTGAAACATTGTGGAAAAACTGAAAATCTATAGAGGAGACATTCTAGTGGGAGTTATGTAAGCGAATGAATACAGTTGAGGTAAATGTAACATCACTGCAACATCAGAGCTCATTTTTGGGGTGAAGCTTTGGGGAGGATGAAACGTGTTAAAAAAGGGAAAAGTGGGAAGATGGGGAGAAAGGCCAACATTTTCTCACACGAATGAAAAAGCTGTGGTTTGTGGAGCCGGTGCTCCCAGGTCCTGCATACTTAGCAGTCTGCAAACCTTTTATCATAAATTATACATGGGAAAACTCTAAATGGAAAGCCTGGACAAACAACTGTGACTCACCATGGCTGCTCCCACCCAACCACAGCTACAGACACATGCTCATGCAGTACCTGAACATACATGTATAAACTGCATAGGCCGAAATCTATAGCTTTTGATTTTCTCAATGTATAGAGCTCCCACTGTGCATGCTGCAGATTTCTGTGTCAACTGAGCTCTCTCTCTGTCTCAGTTCAGTTTAATTCAATTCAGCTCGACTCCCGGATTCAAAGCATGTCAACCCAGTACACTTAACCCACAGTCTATGCGGTCTTTTCCCAATACTGCTTCAGAGCAGTATTCTCCGTCGATCCTTTAATTTCATCACACTCGATTTGGTGGCACTAACGAAACTATACAATAAGTTTGGTGGTGATAGACTTCCGCAGCAAAGAGGGACAGATCACAACAGTGAGCATCCAGGATTTGGACATTGACATTGTGGGGGAGTACAAATACCTGAGTGTCCACCTCAACAACAAACTGGACTGGACAACCAATACAGATGCCCTGTTAAAAAAGGGCGAAAGTAATCTTCATCTTCAAAACGGAGGTCCTTAGCATATGTAGGACACTGCTGAAAACTTTTATGACTCTGTGGTTGCATCTCCAGTCTTTTACGCAGTGGTCTGCTGGGGCTGTGGAAGCTCTGAGAGGGACAGAAAGAGACTTCACAAATTGGTCAGGAGAGCTGGCTCCATCCTGGACTGCCCTCTGGACACCACTGAGGATGTAGGTGGGAGGAGGATGTTAGCCAAGCCGACATCAATAATGGACAACTCCTCTCACTCCCTGCATGACACAGTGGGGGCCCTCAGCAGCTCCTTCAGCAACAGACTGCTGCATTCACTCTGCAAGAAGGAACGCTACCGCAGGTCCTTCATACCAACACCTGTCAGAGTGTTCAACTCCAGCATTGCTTAATGTAGCAGTAGGTCCATATTCAGAATGTCTTTGAACTGATGTGTGACTTATCATACACAAATTACCTTGTGCAATATTACTTTTTTACTCTCTTTAAGTACTCCACCTTTGCATTTCCCTATTCTGTTGTTTTTTTCCTACTGCTATTGCCTGCTGCCTGTAACACCTAAATTGCCACGGCTGGGGATTAATATTCTTATCTTATCTTATCTTAAGCTTGATTGCCAACCTACAATTAACAGTGACAACAGGAGAAAAATAACTCTGCTTTTATGTGTAAAGCAAATCCACTTGCTCGGATGTTAAAAGGACACAGACAAGAACGTTCACACATCTTTACGGAAACAGATGACACAAATGAAAGGAACCCAGCTGTGATTCCAACCTTTCTGCTCTGAGGACGGCACAGTGCCAATCCCAATCCAGTCCAGTCCAGTAAATCCAGTCAAATCCAATCCAGACTGCTCCAATCCAAATCAGTTCAAAAGAGTTCAATCCCAGTCTAGACTGCTGATGAGGTGTGTGTTATACAGCTGAATCCACCAGAACAAGAGAGCAAGTAGACTTTGAGTTGAGATTGTGGATTCCTTGCTGGTGGGTGATGTACTGCGAGTTGGGCGCAGCTTGGTTTTGGCTCAACCATTTGCATCACGTAGGCCGGGTCACAAACTTTCTGATATTACGGAAAAGCAGTACACTGAAACATGTTTCTGCAAACGTTTTAGGTGAGCAATAGGCAGAATCTTGATTGATATTTAATAAGTACTATACTATAATGGCTGGAATCATTTGCGTAAAGTAGAGGTCGAGTCATGATTAGATATGGTAACTGGTCCATCAACTCGCCGTATCCATAATGCAACGTGCAGCTGGATCTCACGCACTCCACAGAAAACAAATAGGAACTGTCAACAAAAAACCCAGAACAGTACTAAATGGACTTTGGGTGAGATTGTTTTATTAATTAGTCCAGTCTGGTCTAGTGTAGTTCAAACATTCAGCACAGCTCACTTCTAGTGGTCTTTTCATGCATAGGAACACACAGTAGATATAGATTTTTTAAGATAAACTGTTTGTACATATAGCTTCCATTGGTGCACCAGATGTTCTCTGCACCTCAGACGCTTTATCTCAGCAACCACACCGTCTCCCTCTGTATTTTTCTTACTTTTATGAACTCCAGTGGTGTTTAGCTGTCATCCCAGGTCAACTCAGCCTTCAGCTCTAATTGCTGGTCCAACAGACCAGAAAATGCCCCTGGAATTACCATGCTGAGACAAATCAGCAAAGCTTACACTGCCTGCAGGCGTGGAGGCAAAAACAAAGTGTAAGCGGACAATTAGGCTATTTAACAGGTGTGGCAGAGTTGAAGATTTAACGGGAATGTACACATGCAGAGCAACTTCATGTACATGCAGACACAGGACAACAGATAAGAACACAATGTGCGTGCATGAAAATACAAATATGCACATACTATTAACGGGAGGAATTCTGTCAAAATGACCTTGTGGAACAGCAGCGTGTTCACACTTGCCTGTCTGCCTGGTTCTTACCGGTTCAGTGAATTCAGGGATAGCAACACGGTAGGTGAGAGGGTTGCAGTCGCGGGTGTTGTTCACCAAAACACAAGGCAGGAACATGGGGCCCAGGTCGTCCCCGTCCAGAACGTCCACCGTCAGAGTGGTGGTAGCTGTTCGTCTGTTTGGGGGGTATGGAGCGCGGTCCTGCGAGATGAACAAATGCTTTCAATTTCAGCCTTCAAACTCCCAGACGATTTGCTGCTCTGTGCACTGGGGCCGCACACGGCTTGAGCTAAAATCAATACAACATGTTAAAGCCATGACAGATCTCTGCAGCTGCTCTTCGGCATATATTACAGCGGTGACCGATTTGGAAGCTCACAGTCATGCATTAATTCTGTTTTTTGTCTTCATTTGTTTGGTCTACGGACTTGTGCTTCAAGCAGAACATTATCTAAATATTTTTTGCAGTAAATAAAGTGATTTATTTTTTTTTAATACACTGCATCAATACCACTGCATCAGCCAAGGAACATTTGAAAGTGACTAAATAAAACATTTGTCCTTTTCATGTATGTATATTTTGTTACATAATAAAGCCACATCCTTGAGCTTATAAGCTTGTACTCAGGTAAAAAGAAGCTCCCATTTGTCCAAGCACTGGAAAGAGAAAGATGTTATAATGAAAACAATACATCCAACATCAGACCATTTCATACCAGACGGAGCAGCACAACTCATCTACATTCCACTGAAGCTTTCCTTCTTAAGAAAATTATTCTTGGCAATAAAACATATCTTTACAACAGTTATCCTTCAAGACTCTCCTCGTGGTACTGTTGCTTCCCAGAGTGGTACCCAGAGCAGCACAGCACTTCAAAGATTCGCGATGTCAGTGTAATTGAACTCTTGACACAAGCGGCGCAGAGTTCTAGTAAATACCATGTCTTCTTTCTTTCCCTACTCTGACGTCCTCTTGCAAGAGAAAATGAAATCTCCCTGGAGGACCTCTTGCCAGGCGAAAGGGCTGAGTCTTTTGCTCCCTCATGCAGGAAATGGAGAGGATAGGAGATGGGTTGGCTGCTAAATGATTATCTGTCCTGCACTACTTCACCTCCTCCATTTTATAGTATAGCGTGCAATGTCTGACCACTGCTTGTTAGGGTGAGTGATTATGTCATCAGTGATCGGGAAGTGATTATAACAATATAATTATTTGAGGGTCTGTATATTGGGAGTCTCAGCTTTCAAACAATAAGGCTTTGAATCATGCAGCAGTGTGCATATACGAATGGGGAACTCTTATATCCCAATCTGGGTGTTTGTAGTCAAATTCTTGTCCAGTGGCTTTCACAGTGGCCCTTAGTCAATACACATTTGATGCTGCTTAATAGCTAACAGTACGGACCAGAGAAGGAACATAAAAATGTCTTCATTAGAATTCATACCGGCATTGTTAGGATTACTTGTTTTACACTATTTTCTCAGTCTCACTCTCATGTTGCCCCGTGAGAGTGTGAAGAAAAGTGCCCTCCCTCAAGTGAAATCCATAATTGAAACAACTCTGATATGCAAAGCTGCTCTGATAGACTACAAGCAGTTATCTCAGAACGTCTCAGAGATAGTTTCAATCACTTTCAACGAAAAAAAAAAAACGTAAGTAGTAATGAAACACTGGAGGCTTCAATCCTCTCGGCCTGACATTGCTGACTGTGAGCAATCTCTGAATTAGTGTCACTTGTTTGTGCACTGTCCTCATACTGACTGTCAATTGAGAAATGTCTAATTAGGTATTAAGCATCTCTCTTGTGATAAGACTGAAAGTGAAAAGGATGGTTTGCTAAATGATGACATTTTTGAATAAAGGAATATACGTCATTGAAAAGAAGGAAAAGAAGTAACGCAGGCCAGTGACCAGGCTCAAGGCTATTGAGCACATGTTCAAAACATTTGGCGCTAAAATAATTGAAAGATCTGAAATATGGTGGAAACACAAAATAGGTCCTTGAATGTTCACATTCTGCTCTCCAAATAGAAACAGCTGCTGCCCCTGAATACAAAGATTCAGTGGCAATAAGAGTTCAAGGCCAGTGGTGAAGTGCACAACGTCAAACAAAATGTACAAATCAGGTCCTATTCATTCTCTGTTGATATTAAGCACTTAATAGTCTTAACAATCAAATGCGATTGTGCTTGTGCAGATTAGCTCACTTACGTTGGCTTGGACCAAAACCAGGTAGCGAGTCCTCTCCTCATAGTTGAGCCTCTCGGCCAGAATAATGTGTCCTGAAAGGGTGTTTGCAACACTCACTGTTCTGTTCGAATCCTGGAAGAGGGAGAGAGTCCATGTGATAAGACAGAAAGAAAGGAGGATGTGCGCAATAGGTCATGATTGCTGAAGAAATTTACAATGGTGTAGAGGGTGTTTATCATGGCGTGACTTGTCCATATACCGGGTCATTGGGGTTGTAAAGTATGCTGTATTCTATATGTCCATTGGGCCCATCGTCAATGTCCGTAGCGCCGTTATTTCCTGAGAAGCCAGTAAAAATGGTTGTTCCAACTGGTGTGAGCTGGAAACAAATATGAGAGTGGGGGGAAAGAAAAGTCAACTGCTCAAACAGCCCCCTGTGAGTACAACATCTACTTACAGTCGAGAGCTCATGCATACAGCTATTACTGTTGCTGCTCCACCCCATTAGCAGACAAGCAGAAAGAAAACATCAAAAAGGGGAAATGTTGCAGTCAGCAGCAGTCTTACGCACACTGCTGACAGAATAACAAAAAGTAAGTATGAGAACCACCGCTGTTCCCCAGAGGCTTCAGCAAAGTCCACAGGACCAGGCAGTGGGCAGGAGAGCTTGTTCAGGGGAGACGTTGACAGCAATGTAGAATGACTCACTGTACTGTTGGGGCAGCTGCATATGGCTATGCTAACACACTGTGACAGGAACTTTGAACACGCAATGTACACGAGGTGTGAACAACAGAGACTAAAGTTGTGCTAGTCTTGAACTCTGCAGGGAATTATCTCCCAAACACAGAACACGTGACTGTAAATAAAGACTTGATGAATTGTCTTGAACCTATGCTGGTTTGTTCTGGCTGAAAGAGGCTGTCCTGTCTGGTGCTCAGTAGATGCATGTAACTGAATGCAGAGCAGGCTGCAACAAAATCCCCCAATGCCCTCCTGACCTGCCGGTTTGCATGAACACGAATGTGTCACATGTACAAACCTGAGGAAAAAGAACAGAGACTATATTGTATCTTACAGTAGAGCTTGGCACACTGAAAATGTTTTCTCTCGTCAGTGAGGGGGAAAAAAAGATTTACAAATCCTGCAGGAAACCGAAAACAGGAATCGCTCCCTCACCTCATTTACTGCAACATAGTAGCGTGGCTGCTGAAAGCGAGGGGTGTTGTCATTCCTGTCCCTCACAACAATCCGTACCTCGTGCAAAATGACAGTACCAACCAGCTCGTTGGTGCACTGGACCTGCACCACAATGGTGGTGATATAGTTCGGGGGCTGGGAGAGAGAGAGGAAAGACAGACTAGTTAGTTTAGTATTCGCAATGGAAGTTAACATACAGTCCTCCGCTTTGACTGCGGTCACAAGCTATTGCGATGTTTGTGTTTTTAATTTTAGCAATATCTTGCATTTTATCAAGAGTAATATGGATACTTTGGCAGAGATGATAAAATCAAAGCTCTACCAGCCTTCACTCAACAAACAATACATACAAATTGAATTAAAAAAGTCTGATTACCAGCATCAGCCGGTGTTGTTGCAGTATATTTCTTGTTATTAATTACTTCCTGCACCGCACTGTAGTAAACAAAACGTGACTGGTGTTATTTGCATTTGCACTGTGCATCATGATTCTGCTATTTTAAATATTACATGTGATAAATATTCAAATGTCTGATCAAACGACGGGCTGCTGCGAGCCTTGTGCCATGTTCTGTTCAAACGTACATTGGACAGCAGCTTGTGTTGTTGCCGCCGCTTCTTCTCAGACATCATCTGAATTTAGAAACAAGGATGATCTTGCCCTGTGGTGTAATGCAGCCTGGCTAACTTTTCCCTCCCCCTCTCACTTGGAAGAGGTTTGACTCCCATATGCTCCTCTACTGTTGTTACTTCTCCTGTTAATTGGCCATATTTCTGAGACGTTCCCATTAGTGGATTCCCATCAGCACTCTACCCTTAGTCCATATAATTTAACCACACACGTCCATAAGGGTTTCTTTCCCCAGCAGTCACAACACTTTACAGTGCTAACCTCTCACATCCTATCCTGTACCTTTTAGACTGATTCGTATTCTCTGCAGGTTTACTGTATACCCTGGAGAACTCAACAGAACATATTACATACAGACAGAGTGGGTGCATTTATTAATTTACTTTACATTTAGCACTGGGGCGAACTATAACGCTACACTACATTTAATATCTTTGCTCCTTCTTGCTAAACAGGAGTGAAAAACCTCATGAATTCAAATTTGTTATTAAAATGAAGGATTAAAGAGAGAACTGTTACTGTAAGATCAAACTCCTGTTAGAATCAAGGTTAAATGCCTTATTGTATTGATCATTTTCATCATGACTGCTATTATCAATCAAATTTGCAAGATGCTACTTTATGCCATCTCTCATGACAACTTTGATGCATCACCTTTCTTATCTGGTCATTGTTTGTGAGCAAGAGAGACAAGGACTGCAAAAGCAGGGTGCAGGTTGAGATCAGGTTTTTTAAGTATCCCGGTTATGTGCTGCATGTGCAAACACCATATCCAAGGATTCAGAAACCTGCAGAGGCCCTGGATATGCCTGCGGGAGTGCTCTGATAGAAACCAGGATTCTGTGGCATGTAAACACCTTATTCAGGTCGCTCATCGTTCTCTATTCTCCATGTGTGCAGGTGCTTCATCAAATCAAGTTATGAAGAAGTTAGTCAGTAATACAACAAATATGATGGGAAATGATGATGTATTGATGGCCATGAGGCATGGCATATATATATATACATATGTATATATATACACGTATATATACACGTATATATACATATGTATATATATATATATATATACGTATATATATATACATATATGTATATACACGTATATATATACATATATGTATATATACGTATATATATACGTATGTACATATATACGTATATATATATATATATATACACATTGACTTAACTTTCATGTTCAGTGAAAAGAGCCAAAATGAGTTCACCACAACTGAACAAAAAGTTAATTAAGGTACAAATTAAATGTTCTAAGGCTAAAAGAAAACTAGAATCTGTTAAAAAAAAATTTAATAGCCAATTGAAACATTTGAATATGCTTTATTCCTCCCGCATCATTTGGATGGCCCTCCACTGGCCTCAGAAATGACAAATAATGAGTTATTAGTAGATTTAAACAGCTCTGATAAAAACAAATGTGAAACAATCAACCCTGCTATGGTATCATACGCTATGACCCTGCTATGATTAACATATAAACAGCTACTGCGTGTGATGAGCTCATCCGAGGGAGGCAACGTATTCATGTGTGACGGAAATGATATTTAATTTAAAAACAGCAGTGAACGAGCGTTTCTCGCTTCAGATCATCGTCCTTAGTCCTGTACTCACGTCTCTGTCCAGAACGCGTCCTGTGCTGTTAAGGTAGAGCCTCTGTCGCGCTGGTTCCAGTATCACCCAGTAATCATAGTTGTCCAGCAACGTCAGCGAGATGGTTCTGCCTGGGTCTTGGGCACGGCCATTTATCTGCATGTTTTCCACCAAAACTGTACCTGTGAATGCAGAGCAGTTTCCATTTAATACGTGTTCCTCTTGTAGAAGGACAATTATTTATTCTTTCTTACAACATGTGAATAAATGATGAAGGGCATTTTACTGAAATGAAACAACGCTTATTTGAATAAAGGTTTTATCATATCTAAAACAGTAGTTGTCTAATTTCCTTTTCTGTGCAATATGCTTTTTTAATCTTGCAGTGGTGGAACATCCAGGAGGAAAATGGGATTTTTAAGTGGTTCCGCACTGACCAGTAAACAGCAGCTTTACTGACCGGCTGCTTCAGATCTCTGTAGAATATTCCACATTTGACATGGTAAAATCTATAAAATTGATAATTATCACCCTGGAGGGCACCAGCACTTTCTGGTTTATATTCCACAGCTTTTAATCAGTGACTGATTAAACTTTGCCACAACAGCCCTCTGGGACAACCCTCCCAAAGCCTGTTAAATCTGATTACATGACTCCTAAGTGGGCAAATTAGTGGATTTGTGGAAAAAAAAAAAAAAAAAAAACTGGTCGACTAAAGAAAGAAAGAAAGAAAAATCCAGTCTGGTATTTTAATTGAGATCAGTGGTGCAAAAAGGAATTCATAGTCATACTTGAGAAAAGGTCTGTTATGCTGGAAATGTCCCTGATGCCTACTGTCTCAAAAATTTCAGGTAATTTGAAAGTTGCATGCATATGACAAACATCTAAAGACATATATGTACAGTAGCAAAATATAACAACTACGTTAAATTGATATATTGCAGTCACTCCAATGGACTAATAATAATGAATAATAATGAAATATTCTTTATCTGCAGCTAAGAATTCATTTTTTAAATCCAACGAGTCAAATCCTGTTTAGCATCGTTTCTAATTACCTCCTCCGTACATCTTGGCTTGTAGGGTTTATATAATCACTGATGTGTATCGGAAAAATGTTACAGAGAGTCAGAGAAACCAGCCACAGCAGGAAACAACCACAAATCCAACCTAATTCTGCATGGATTGGGGAAATGTTGTAGGTCAAAAGGCGATTCTTGAAATAGCTCTTTGGTTTGTGCATCCCACCCATCTCCTGCCTGCTCGCGACATTCCACCAATCACATAACTACTTCAAGGCAACCACTCACACGCCAAAAGACAGACCTATGTCAGGGACAAAGTGCACAATGCTGCCGAAATCTCCACATTGCATTTGCAACCTCCTCAAGTGCTCTGACAACATACCAAATCCTTATTGTGACTGGATCAAACCACCTTAGAATTGCAGTGCATAATATCACTGAAAACGTATCTGTATTGAATCACGAGTGGCCAGACATATAATGAATGATCTAAAGGGTAGAGATATACACACCCCTATTTGTAACATACAGCAGCCCAATAATAACCATCATACACACAGGCAATATCTTCAATTTCCATCTCTGACACCAGGAAACACCAGTTTGTGGTAGACATACAGGATGTAGGAGTTGACTGGTTGAAATAAGCATCATCATCAGGATCGGATGGTCACTCAAGTCTTTATTTATTCAAATCCACCAGAGAATAAGCAAATACAAAC
The DNA here is from genome assembly GCF_017976325.1 of Chelmon rostratus. NCBI lineage: Eukaryota > Metazoa > Chordata > Actinopteri > Chaetodontiformes > Chaetodontidae > Chelmon > Chelmon rostratus. The sequence goes on along the minus strand of NC_055668.1, from coordinate 15,671,979 downwards.
ACCAAGTTTCATCCAAACAAAACTACATTTGGATAGAATACATGATTTATGTGCGCATGCTGTAGAAAGAATGTGTTTCCACTCAGTTTCCACTCATTGGTACTTTTGCAAAGTGTGCCTCAGTTAATAGTAAGAGGGAAAAATGGCTTCAGTTTATGGTTGGATGTATAATTGGTAGATCATGTTTGTAACGACATGAAGGTCTTTTCAACTGAGCCACGTTGCTGTCGGAGCACACATGGGCGAAATCACAGCTGCTGTGCATGAAAACACACAGATTATGCTATTAAATATTCAGCTGTTTTTGGTTTTGATCGCCTTTCACTTTCTTCTCTGCATCACCTTAATTCATCCCCTTTGCTTTCAGCACATTTCACATGTACTTAACAATGTGCTCAAAGTGAGGCGGAGATTCTTCAAAGTACACCGTGTTTTAACAACAAAGGGGAAAAACTGAATCTCCCCAAGGGGATAAATAAAGTAGTTCTTCTTCGTCTTCTCCTTCTTCTCTGAAAAGTGAGTTTTGTTTCAAGATAATAACCTTAACCATACATAGATGTTGAAAAACTGTAGAGACTAAAAGCACTTGTCATGCCTCGCCAATCCACCAGCTGTAAAACCTAAGAGGGTGTTGGTATTTTAATGGGCTTTTTAATTACTGCCCATAACATCTTGTATTTTATCCTTTCATTAAATAGGTTTACCCATTTTGCAGAGCCACTCAGACTCTCAGATACTCGTGAAGGTGCAAGGATGGAGGTGTAATGGAAGCTTTTGCCTTATAATCATAATACCCACCGCTGCATTTTTAGCCACTATTAATGACTGCGCTCCCTGTTTGCAGCAGTCGGGGTTTGATGCATTTGTGTGTTGTAATCAGATGGACCTATAATTATCTGTCTCACTTGGGCTAAACTCCATCTGAAAAATGGATCTTCCAGGAATTTAATTTAAAAGTCAAAAGACCCCCCTGTTGCTGCCTCATTAATCTAAAACACAGCTTTTCATAAATACATCTGCCTCGGTAACTTGAGTGGTGAGCTACATCTTTTGGAAACTCTTGGGTCGTAAATTACGCCGCTGATAAAATTACAAGGGAGGGCACGGAGAGCCGCCTTTCTTTCTCAAGTTAATTGAACTTCAGCATTTCTGCTGTGGCAGCCAATACTCGCCCTGTTCTGGGCACTTCCTCTCTCAATCTCAGTCACACAGCAGCGGTGTTGTCCTCATCAGGCAAAAGGATGCAAGCCCTGTCAGATCTATACAAACAAGAGCAATCCAGAGTTCCAACATGCTTTATATGTATTTTATTTCCAAATAAATGAAATCACTCTCTCTTTAGTAGCCTGTGACTCAGTTAGGGTCATCTCCGGTCAGAAGCGCCTCTGATCTGAGCTTCACAGGGACAAACCCCACAGAGACAGCACAGAGGGCTTACTTTTATCCCAAATATCAATAATGTTGGCATTCATAGAGGATGGCACCAGATAAGTGTGGAGGCCTGTTACTGATAGGACTCCAGGTTCAGTATGAAAAAAAAAAAGTTACTTGCATTAAGGCCTATTGCTATTAGTATGGAGGCCTGTTTGAAATCCAGTATGCTTTGAGCTTAATCCATGATCTTATTTCATAAGAGGGTGCCACAGGGAAGCAAAGCAAAAGAAATAATTGCATATGGGAGCGCAAAAACAGCCAGTTCACTCACAACTAAAGTATATAGAGTATATAAAGTATATACAGCAACAAGCAAACAGCCTTAACTTTTTTTATTTAAATTGTTTTGTATCATTTAATCGCTACGAAAACCAAATGAGAAAAAAAAGATTTTTGTTCCTTCAGAAGAGAGCAGATAATAAGCTCACAGGTAGAGATAATGGCATGTTTTTGAAGGATGGGGCTAAGATTAATTTTGTGAGAAAATATTGCAAATGCTGCAATTATGTGCAATTATGACATACACGTAGCTCTCTTCTGAAAGTTGAAGGAAATAGGTTAACAACAATTTTCATTAAGTATGAAAGCTCTCTGTAACAGGTGTTTAATGGTTCTGTCACTCACAGTACCCTTTTTTTCTCTTTTAATGCGTCATTTGATCCCCTGTTGAAAAAGCATGTACCTGCTCCCAGTGACTTCAACAGTTTTGTACTGATCTCAAAGATCATTTTTGTGTGTAAAACTTCTGGACAGTTCAACATATCAACTTTTGGCTTTTATGAATGAGAACCCTACCGCGCATCTGGAAAGTTTCAGCCCATTGTGTTTACAATGCTGAAATAAACGAATGACCTTTTATCGACCAATGAGAGGAACGTTTTTCTCCATTTTTGCGCAACATGTGATACTGTTGCAGTGTTGCTTAGCAGCCAACCACTGGTGGTTATTACTAACACAATACTTTACTGTTCATGTCTAAACTCTGGGACTGAGTGGGACTGAGTCACTGTTTAGGTCATTTCAACAAATCTCCACAAGGACCCTCCATATTTGCAATCATAATATCTATTTCCATCTTGATATGAATGACACAGATTCACTTGGGCAATGAGCAAGCACAAATGTGCTGTGGCCACAGCTGTCTCTAGGACAGCCATTACTGCTGCTGTTCAATGCCAAAAAATCTTGAGATCCACATAACTGGCTTTGGTTAAAGATAACCAAAGCCCCTAATTTTTAACCCCCGAGTCTGTTACTCAGCACAGCAGAACAAACTGAACAAACTCAATTTGAATAAACTGACAACCAGTTGTCTAATCTTGCATCCGCTAACTTAAGAAAATTCAAAAGATTAAGCATTCCTTCCCAAAACAACCACATAGACTGCTATTTGTGTCTCTGAAAGTCCTGTCTGGAATACTGTAATTCCCATTTCTCTGGAAATGGTAAAAGGTTTCTTTCTGGCAGTAAAATGAGAGCATATTGGCCATATCCTGGCATCACTTCACTGGTTGCTCATTTTATAAGTGATTTTAAGATGTTACAGACTAGTTTTAAATCATGGGAGGTGCCAGCTTGCTGAGATCCTGTGAAGTTCCTGTTTTGGATGTTTAAAAGTCTCAAGACCAAACAAGATCAGCCAGTTTGAACAATGAACAGTCTTTAGAGCCCAAGACCATTTCTACTAACACCCTTAAATGTATACAGGCGTTTGCTCAAACCAAGCGAATGCATATGCAGGATGGTGGCGGAGGAGCCTCATAATGTTAATGTTCACATACTAAAATAAAAAAGAGACTAGAGGGCCTCAGATAAAGCTTGTAGGATTGTTCGACTTTTTCTAAGTAAAAACACAATATATTCTCTGAGCTGTTATTTACGCGTACTCTCCACCTGTCATGTGCGGTTGCTTTGCCCACACGCCGACTCAGGCACTGACTCATAAATACATACATGTTCACCAGCTGTCAAAGGGCCCACTGTGCAGCACACATTGCCAAAAGTAAAATGTGTAATACAGCTATGTCAAATTAGGAGGGACATAATATCACTGCCATCTTAGCACTCGAAATGCTTAATAAGCTGTAATTACTTTTGATATAATTTGACATGAAAAACATCTGTGTTTATTCATCACTGACAAAGTAAACCAGAGTCAAAGAGACTAAGGGAAAAAGCTGCAGCTGTTTAATTTAATAAACAGGGATCCCAAGAACAGTCCTAGGAAACAGCGTTGCAGCAATTGCTTCCTCTGGAGAAACGAAGTGTTTTAACATCCTCAAAGATGGGGTTAATTTCAGTCTGGGTGAAACCATTAACTTTTTCCCATCACTACGTGGATAGCCCAAAAAGAGCCCAAATGCGAGCGTTGTTTCCCGAATCAAAATTGAGGTATAAAAATCACCATGGTACAATAGCGTATTGATGTCAAACCTACTCTCAAGTACTCTTTCTATAATACATTTACGTGGCACTACTACCAAGAGAGGTCGCAAAGCAATTTGCATGCCAACAATGGAAAACCTGTAATAAGACTAATGTTCAGACCGACTTCATCCCTGCATTATTTGAATGAAGTCAATCTAGTTAAGTGGAGCTGCATACGAAAAAATGTTGAGCCTGGCTCAACACAATACAGTGTCGACGGTCAAGATGCTGTAGTGACATATCAAATACTCCGGCTACTGTCTGAAGTGAATGCATGTCTATGGTTTACCTAGCAATCACTGTAACGAAAGACAAAATAGTTACATCAAAATCCTGAACGTATCTGGTCATAAACCCAGCTGGTTGTGCAAATTGATGAAAAGTCAGTGGATTTACACTGATTACAACTAATCCTGTGGGAGACATAGATGTTTATGCCAAAATTTCATGGCAATCCATCCACTACTATAGTTCAAACATCGAAATGCAGTCATTTCGCAGTCTGTGTGCATGCATGTAAGCATGTACATGTATACAGAACACTGCGGTATATCAAGTAAAGAAGTTTATTCCACCACATACACTGAGTGTCCAGTCTTGATTTTAAGATATCATTATGAGATCAGGGGCACTCAACATTCAAAAGGAAGGAAGCAGTGTTGGCGGTAGCTCTACTACCAACAAAACCTTAATTTATTCTGATGATAACAGATGACCTGAGACTAGAGTAGAGCTCAGTGTGTTCACCTGAATAACAGAGATGCAGCCACACTGCTGCAGGGCATTATAAGATTGGAGAAGAGCTTGACAATCAGCTCCAGCGTATATCGACAGCAAGCGCAGGAAGGGCAAGGTCAGTCTCGCATAGCCAGACCTATCCCCACAGTGCCGGAGAAGGGTCTGGCTGCACCCATTTCCATTCTGGTAGAGGTGGGAAAAAAGGCTCTGGCTTGTTTGGATTTCTTTAAACCAATCACAACAGTGGTGCAAAGCACAGGATGCAGCCACAGCGCTCTTGCTAAATAGTCTCAGGGGAGAACTTTTATAGTTAGAAAATTTGTATGTGGGCAGGTGTGACCGAAGACCCTGCAAAAGACAGCTGTTTGCAGCTACTTGCTTGTTTACATTCTTAACGTTTGCAACCAGGTTAGGGTATCTTGGCATTTTGCACAAGCTGGAAACTTCTGATGGGTAAACTGGAGAAAGGATTACTACAGCGACCAAGCCCAGATGATACTTGATACTTGTTGATCCAAAATTACTAATAAACATACAAAAGCAACACATTTCTTTGACTATATCGAGCAGCAGCAGGAGCTTTATTGTCTGCCTATATCCTCCAATAATCTGGCCCAATCTTAAGTAAGATTTGCGTGCAGTTTTTAAAGCAGGATCTCACGCCTCTGCAAGATTCAGGCTGGTCTGGAAATAATGAGCATAATCAGAAGGATGGAAGAAGGAACGCCCTGGGCTGGTTGCCAGTTGCAGCTATTTGCAGATACCTGTACCCATGTAGATTTCTGTCTCCAGTTCACAGTGTTGGTAACTTGCACTTGTTGTTGAGCAGGTTGGTTTTAGTTGAAACAAGTATTTTCAGCTTCCAAAAGTTTGTTGGCATCACCCGCCATAAATGAAGATGAAATAATATGAATAAGCCTGGAAGATCCATTTCACATGTTCCACTTTATGTATGCACCGTACCGTAGGTACAACACGCCACGGACTGTGGCTCAGTAGGTAGAGCAGCCGCCCACTTATCAGAAAGTCGGTGGTTTGATCGCTGACCTCGGCAGTTAACATGTCGAAGTATCCTTGAACAAGATAATGAAGTTGCTTCGGATGTTGTGCATCGGTGTGTAAATGTGTTAATGCTTATAATGAGCAGGTGGGTGAATGCAGGCCCGTGTTGTAAAGCGCTTGAGTGGTTGAAAGACGATAAAAGCGCTGTATACAGTCCATTTACAAGGCTTGTTATGATTTGTCAGTTTATTTTAATAATGGCTGCTCGAGTTGAAGACATATAAAATATTAAAATGTTTCACACATTTGCAAATGAATAAAAAAAATGGTTTTGATTACAAGACCTTATTTTATTCTCTTGACAAGATGAGGATGCTGGGATCAGCATGGAAATAGAGCAATTACAGTGGTGACAGATGTCACACTGTAATCAAGTCAAACTAATGCGCAAACAAATGTAACAAATTAGTATTTAATTTAGTTTCACCCACATGTGCCACAAGGTCAGGATTATTCCAGTTCTCTTTGTGTAATAATGATATTCCTTTTCAAACAGGCAAATTGGTTCAGCCAAAGAGTTTTGACAGTGCAACTTGCATAAATGCATAACAATGTGAGGTGGTTTTGTTTTGTAGACCTATCATTGCAGGACAGTGATACGTCATTTACATAAGAATCAAGTCATGCGTTAGGCTCTCCAGGAGAGGAACATGGCTGCTTTGTTACAGGAGGGATGTGTGGTGAAAGAAGAGATGGGCAACACAGACTTAATGGATGATGCTGAAAAAGTACATTAAACCATCAGCACTGGCTCAGCACAGCATTAAAATAGAGACCAAGGCTGTTGTTGCTTCAACTGCTAAAGAACAATAAAAGTACACTCTCACAGCTTATTTCTCTTCCAAGTAGTCCACTGGATTCAAGTATATGGTTCAGTATATATAAATATCCTATACTATATACCATATATGAGATAATCTGCACCAGCGTCCTCAAACACGTCCTTGTCAAAACAAGGACAATCATCATAACACAGTGCTATTGATACAACGTAGATACTGGATTGTATGGAGCATGGTGTGTGATCCATGCACACCGTTTTATTAAAAGCATTTTACTGTTAGAAGAGCTGAGACAGCTAAGCCTTAAGATAGCACTTGATGTTGGAAGCTCTGTTGGGTGAACAATATGTAACAATCCATGTAGGTAAACTCTGCAGGCAGAAAAGTGATGGTACAATATAAAATTACTCTGCAGATGTGTGCTGTCTGGTACCATTCCTAAAAACTAAGGCCACGTGTCACATTTTATGACTTTTGGAAAGGGTGTAATGCATTCGTGTAGATCCTTGATAAGGTCACTGACTTCCCAGTACAGTGCAGACGTCAGTGGATGGTACATCATGTTTAACATGTGGAATTATCCAGGCTTACTTATAATGAGCATCCCAGGCAGTCCAAGACCTTCATCTTCTCCCTCAAAGCCCTTTAAACAGGTCCAAACCTTAAATCGAGAAGCTGTTGCCAGCATTGAAAGAGCATTCGTTACCTTGAGAAACATTAAGTGGTACGTGACACCCAGCTCTGATGAAAAAAGAACAGCCTCGATCTCTGACTCAAGTTTTATCAATGCTTATAAATACCAAATAGCTTTGCATTTGTCCACACTGCTATGGTGATCCATCTCTGACTACATCCACAAATTTTTAGCACATAAACAGCAGGGCACGTCTTTCATTGCTCTGCCAAAGAAAGTGCTCAAATGCATTGAATAATATTCTGGTTGTTCAGACATACTCCATCGACAATGAAAAGGAAACTAACTTTGCACATTCCCACAATGTTAGCTATAAAGATATCCGATTGGAACTGACTCCTTTGCCATCATTTTAAAGCAGTTCTTTATGCAACTGTACATTGGAACGACATCAGAGACAGGGCAAACTCATCTCTCTTGTTCCAGCTTTGGTAGCAAGTGATGAAGATTCCCCAAAACAGCTTAAGCTGTTGAAGTGCATGAGTACAGCACTGATTTTTTTTTTTTTTTTTTTATTCTGACAGCTAGATTTACACTGTTTCCTGATCACATTAAGTGATTAAGTTATATTTCTGGAAAAACTCTAAAATTCAAACATTTCTAATCCAAAAACGGACATGTTCTCTCTGAAGAATATGTAATTCTCGAAGATGAATACACTGCCTAAAATATTCTGTTGGGATCGTGCTGAGTTGTCCCATGTGGACAAGAATAGTTTTGTGTGACACATTTTGCAAGAGCTCCAGTGTAGTATGCAATAACCACATTCAAACCTAAGAATGGGAGCTGGTTCTCAGCATGACTGAAGACTTTGTACTTTCTGACTGTACTGACCTGCTGCTAAACCTGTAGTGAGTAAAAACACTCTGATTAGCTTAAAGTCCCATCACAGCCTCTGTCAGACAGGCAGAATCAAGGCTCTTAACAATGCAAGCTCAAGTAACACATTTAATTGTCAGCTTCCGGCAGTAAAATAAGTTCAGAAATATGTGACTGGGAAAGGCATCACAAGAAACATGGCACCCATCGCTAGATCTCCGATTTCTTGGCCATTAGCTGCGTTTTGTGTGAAGAAAGTGCTCTCACACAACAGAGCCTGTCCTCCAGCTGTCCAAATACTATGCTGAAATGTCACATATAGCATCACAAATGCACTTAAGGTGTTCCAGCCTTTGTTAAGAAATCTGATAAAGTGTGGGAGAAATCTCATCACTGATCAAACACAGGTTTTATTCTAACCAGGTTACTGCAGTGCATGTAAACAGAAGACATCGCCAGCCTACCTTTCAGTCTCAATGTGGTCTGTGATGACAGGTGTTTCACCCCATCCCGCCTCATTTCGAACTCACTATCAATACCTTACTAACATCTGATCTAGCAGCTCTGTGAGGCTGTACTTAGGCACAGGAAAAGCTGAGGTATCACAATAAAGATTTATCCTGCCGGGATCATGAATGTACTTAATTTTATGGCAAGTCATCCAGTGTGCATAGACAAACATTTCAAGCAAAACCAAAAATGTCAACCGCTAGAAGTGGCGCTAGAAGTCACCACAATCATTAGGATTCGCTGGTTGTAATACTGTCTGTATAAGATTTTCTGCAAACATCTACTAGATATTAAGGTATTTCTCTAAATAAGGGACACAGTCAACAGGTTGTGGATGAAAAGTCAGGGGGATCCCACTAGGTTTCATCCTCTTGAGACCACAAATGTCTGTACCAAATGTACCAGCAATCAGCAGTTTAGACCAGTGGACAGACCAACCGATCAACATTGACTTCCCTGGAGCCAAGACACTTAAACAGCACTTCTCAGCAGTCAGCAGACTTCTACAGCCTTTCTTCATTAACTTTCATGGTCAAGTGGCCAGGGTGGATATCAATGGTGCATTGTTGCAGAGTAACTGACGGCGGCTGTAAAACACTTTGTTGGACAGGGTTAGTGAGTTAAACCTCGAGCTACTAAATAAACCTGTAATTGCTCCCAGCGAGTGAATCAGAGGTAAATTGTAAAGCACTTTGTCCTTGAAAATCATTAGATATGTTAAGTTCAGTCCATTTACCGCCACCATTTTACCACCATGGCTGTTAATCCAAAGTCAAAGTGGGAGTGTGGTCATTGTATCATCGTGAATCTGCACAGCAGCCTGTCTATTGTTGAACAGCACATACTGTGTTCTGCTAGGACATTTGTATTGCGTGAAAATTAGATCCAAACAAGAAATATGAATGACCAATCATTTTAATGTCTGTGCAGCCTAATGTGAGGATTAAACTAATCCAGAATCTCATTACAATATGCTGGAAATTAATTGGCGAATGCTCCGTATCTTATTAACAGAGGAATGCAAATTAAAAAGCCGACAAACACGAATAAATCCAACAATACAGTCAGCATCTAAACAAGCATAAAGAGCAGGTTTAAATGAGGTCAAAAAAGAAAAGCACACACAAGCATATAGTATGTGTTTCTTTACAAAATTCAATTGTTATCTTTCTGCAGTATACTGGAGAAACATAAATCCACTAATAAGTCTTACAAGTTGTGATATAATGTGGAATATATAATCAATATTTCACAAAACGTTCAGCAAAAACATGGTCCTTTCTGTTGACAAGGAGCTGTGTGCGACTCCAAAGACTCACAGAGGCTTCGTTTAACCTCAGTGTCACTGCAGCGTTAACAGTTATGTGCCAGAAAATGCCAGTATCATTAAAATCGCCCCAAGTATTATTCTGGTGTCCGCAAACTTGGCATCAATGTTTCAGTGGAACAGCTCTGGGATCTCGCTATATGCTGCCATCAATCCAGTGTTCGCTCTGGAGCTTTGGGGGAGGAAAAACTCTTTGAATGTCAAGTGAGCTACAATATAAAAGGGTAGATTTTGTGATTAAAAATCTCATTGCATAATGTGTGAAGAATTTTCACTGTTTGTGCAGCAGATTTCATTGTGGTGTTGCTCAGGCAGAGGCCATCAAGTTACTTTTTACATACTGCGGCGATCTCCCCACTCGTCTCCGCCACAGCACAGCGTGGAAAACCAGCAACTGTCATTCTGCTCTATAGTCACTTCACGTACATTGGGGGAGATGCTGCAGTGGAAGAACACTGGGATTCCCTTAGAGAGATGTGAATAAAAAAAAAAAAAAACACACATATTCTGTGATGACACTATTAATCTAAGATGACAATCTCACCATATTCTGGGGAAAACCAGCTGAATAATGCAGGGAGGGTTGTACGCTCTCACCAGGACCAGCTCTCATAAAAAAGACATTTCTTTCAGTCACCTCTTATAACAAGATCTGATGACAGGAAAATTGTTTGGGTGGATTTAGCCCAGACCAATTACTTAACATTTTGTTATTTTCTCTGATCATGCATGAAAACATTAAATTTGATTAAGCAATTTTATCCAGAGATTATTTGCATCCCAGATAGCATTTTACACTGATATTTAAAGCCTCAGAGAATGCTCATGCAAATAATGACACAGCGCAGCCCAACACATGAAAGGAAAACGGGAAAGGAAGTAATTATACTGACCGTTTATCTACACAATCTTCTGTAATTGCTGTTTTTATTCGCACATCAAACGCTAAAATATGTTCTCCACTTCTAAAGAAAAACAGTAGCATTAACATGACTATTAGCCTAATTAGGGGCAAATGAATGAGGAGGTACAGGCTGTCGCAGGCCACTTCAAACCTGATAGACAAAGACCTTCAGATGGCGTTTACCATAAATCATGTTGTGTAAAAAAAAACAAAAAAACAAACCATACAAAAATATAGATGCTGTCCTGAGGTAGACTGTAACCCTCTGCATGCCCCGCCCTCCTGTTTTGCTCTCTAATCCACAAGGAACAGGTGCTGTGCACTAATCCCTGCCTCTCAGCTCTACTCCAATTATGTATTGATGACCTAGCAATCATCAGAACTGAAGGCGAACATAGAATTGAACAAAGAGTATGTGTGTGTTTGTGTGTGTGTGTGTGTGTGTGTGTGTGTGTGTGTGTGTGTGTAAGGCAACAGTGAGAATGGTTTCAAACCTTAATCACAGAAAGAAAGTGGAAATCATAGACAAGTGCAACATGTCCCCCAGGTATCATTCACTCACACAGATGAACAAACACCGCAACTGCACACACACACACTTCGCAAGCGCTCAGTTGTGTGTGCACGCAGAACAGCAGTGCTCGTTTTGTTTGAGTAACAGATTCACAGCTCCACAAAATCAAATTGGCCACTTGGGTAGCTGCAGCCCGATTTGCCCAGATGTTTTCTGAACTGTTAAGATGCAATTATTAGGCAGAACAAGAACGTTCAAAGTCCTGATCAGCAAAATTGAAGCCAACCTTGCGAGGATATCGAACATTTTCGATTCAAGCTGTTGAAAACCAACCTGCTCATCAAAGCGAATGCAGAGGATCAGATATTAGACTTAAAAATATGACTTTTTTTAATATTCAGTGAAAAAAAAAAAGACCAATCCCCAAACATCCCGCTCTGAGATGCAATGCAAACCCCAGATTAGAGGGAGTAAAGGGTTAGGGTGGGTGTTGGGACACAGTTAGTGGGGCTCAGGGGTTTTATACACTACTGCCTGCACACCACCACTGAATGTTGGTACTGGACTGGGATATATATTACTATGTATAAATTTGATGATTTGACTGTTTTGTTTTTGTTTGGGTGTATTAATAATTTAATAGTGAGATATTTGTAACCACATCAAAAATGAGATGTATTGTGAGGACAGACTGTTTGAACAGCAGAGGCTTGATGCACCATTTTCATATTTAAGCAATGAAATTGGTTGGAACTTTAAATATCTTTTTTCAAGAATAATATATTCAGCTGAAATGCAGCACGGTGGCCAACAGTTAGTTAACTCTGTTCACTTGTGGCAAATGATGGAGCAACGTGCCTCGTTCTGCTCTTGAGCCCGGGATCAAAACTTTTTCCCCCCACTTGGCAAAAAGGTTGCAAATTATGCCCTCGCTGTTTGTAAAGCACTACACTGAAAGCCCTATACATCAATTTGCTCCCTTGCTGACAACTACTATTGTTTGAAACCAGTGGAATTCAGGACTACAGGTGCTTGCAAGCAAGGCAGAGTGCTACATCTTTGAGGGTGTCTAACTGGAGTGTTAGCCCACTGTTGGTCTGAACTTGGAGGAGATGTTTGTGTCATCCAGGTGCAGCTAATGGAAAATTACAGACTCCTCATGTCTGAGGAAGTTCAATTGTAATTACAAAACCTGACACGATATTTGAGCTACACATTTAATTTCCAGCCAGCGCATTTATTCTTAAAATGCGCCCGACAACTTAATATTCTGATTTAATATCCACTGTCCAAAAGAAGCATTACAAATTCAAAGATAATTTCTCACAGTATTAATCACTCTCCGTATTTTAAGGGTTAGGACTCTCTACAGGTGCATAAAAATGATTCATGGTTCATATGGTGCACATGAACGGATAATATCACTCCTACAATTGGCTAGATGTTGTGTCTGGAAATATGGGACCAAAAAAAGAAGTAGACACCGAGAGAGGGAAGCGCTTTCATGTTAATGTAAAGGAATGAAGCAACAGAGAGTATGATCGAACTAATGACAAGCTCGATTGAGAGAAACAGGGTGAGGGATTGAATTAACTTTAAGGAGAGAAGCTAATGAGTCCATGGTGGCTGAGGAAAACACTCACATAGGCTGGCTCGTCTCATTAATTGTTTAAGCCTGCTCACGCATTTAAGAGTTTCTAGACCTGCCTTCAAGCCCTTTGAATACTGGAGGCAAAGCAGTAGACACAGGACCTGGTATTATGCTCAGGAGGAAAAGCCTGCGTTGCTCATCCTGGATGAGATGAGAGACCTTTAAACTCCATGGTATTTAGCATCTGCACCCTACATTTTTTCTGTTTGCCATCATTCAGCTCTGTCAGATCTTATAATGCTGTGTCAAGGCTGCTCTGCGGCCAGTCGTCTTGGGTCTAAAAACAGAAGTGCAGAGTCTAAACACGACACGCAAATAAGACGACGAAGCAAGGAGTTGACAATAGACCAGAGAAAGCAGCCGAAACTCTGCAGATGTTTTCAGCGGCTCACTTTGTTCGACTTCAGACAGGCTGTGGCGCAGTTGTCACTTCATTTTCCAGCAGACGGAGCTTTGTGTGGTTGACTTTGGTGCACACTCAGACATGAGTGTGAAGAGGCAGAGGCGAGACGAGGATATTGTTTCCTCCTAAAAGAGTGTACTTTCATCACATGAGTGATGGGTCTGAGTACCTGGAACAGCGAAAGGGCATGAAGTGATGGAAGGGTTAGGAGCGCTTTGTGTTGGAGTGCAGCTCTCAGATAACATTTTCTCCACTATCTTATTCAAATGAAGAGCTTTATTTTATTTTTTTTTCATGAATCCACTGCAGATATAATGATGCAAATATGAAGCCAATGCAAATTGAACTGGGCTTAAATTACCATAAAATAATCTCCAAAACTTTAAAGTGGAGAGAAGTAAGCTGTTAATTTGCCTCATTCCCCGCTGTGCTTTTCAGTAGGTCATAATATCAACAGCTTGTGGCGCTAACATGAAGTTTTAATCATTATTTTTCACAGTTTCAACACTGGTGATGAATTCGGCCTTAATTAAGGGCTTATATTGAATCAATCAAATAGTTTGTCATAACAATTACTGCAAGGCTGTCTAGGTATATTGCAGTGGTTATAGGTTAAAGTTGGACCACCACCTGTGCAAGTGCATGCAAGGCAAGATCTCACACTTCACTGGCAGGGAAAATGCAAACATTAAACAGTTTTAAAAAACAATTTAATTCCTAAGGTGTCGATGGATGAAACAGTAGTTGAGAGAAGTTGCAATAACCAAAGGAATCCTCCAAAGCTGACAGCATTGCATTCCTCTGCGGCTGGTGAATAGCTTCAATTACCCATCAAACCACCTGTTTTGAACATTAAGTGCACCCAGAGGGTAATGTTTGAGGTCAAGCACGCATTTTAGTAACTGATACCATCACTTGCATCATCAGCCTATGGAGGATTTTTCACTCTGATTGCCTCATTCAAGTGGATGTCAGCCTTCCTCAAGTCACATTCATTCATTGGCACTGAGAGTAAATCCACCTTGGCAGATACACAACATAAAAGAAAGCTGCATTGACTAATTTTTAATAAAGCCCCTCAGCAACACTCTTTCTGATTTCCTATAAGCTGTTGCTCAATATGCAGGGGGTCAAGAGCATCCTCGCACGCTTCAGGCAACAGTTGATACAAATCATGAATTTACAGAGACAAGATAAAAGCTACGAGACGGCATCCTCATTTATGGACACGCTGACTTCCCAGTGCTGTTGTAGGAAGCTTTCTGTCACTGAGAACATACACCGTCTCTCTTTCCCCCTTCCTCATATCCAGCTGCCCCTTTCCTATGAGATAGAAGTCTTTTCAATCTGATTAACTGCTTTTGGATTTAGCTCACAGGCTGAATGAGCAAAGGGGCCTACAGAAAGAAAAACAAGCTCCGTCTTCCCCCTGCAAGTGAGTGAGACTTTATGTGTTGTGTCTGGCACCTGTCAGTGGGTCTGCAGAAGCAGCAGCTTGGATAAATTAAACATGTTACGCTTCATTTGAGCAACTGGGTTGCTATCCCCTCGTGACTTCCTGTTTCTCTAAAGTGAAAACCTCCAAGAATAAAACCCAGCAAGCTTAGAATGAAAAGAAAGGCTAAAAGAACCAAGAAAACTCGCTTATATCACAATGTCTATAACTGAGTCAAATATAATTCCACCTGAGACAATCAATGAACGGTCTATTGATGAGACACAGTGCCTTGACAATTGCAAATGTCATCATGTTTCTGAGCAACGCAGCTCTTCCAGAGGGAACCCTGCACTCTCTTGGCTCCACTGGCTGGTGTTAAATTTGTTCTTCTGAGGAGCCAAGGGAAACAGATTACACATTTATTTGTTTGTCTATCTTTTCTGACCTCAACCAAACAAAGCCAGACAGACGGGTGATTATGTTGTTTGCTTCCCCATTCACTGACATGAATGACCATAAAGGCAAATGCTCAAAAAAGATGGAATCTTATTATGTGCCATTTGTATGGTTTCTGTGTGACAGACGAGAAGAGATGAAACACATTTAGAAGGATAATTGCTTTGGTCAATAACGGCGGGTTGCCTGTTTTACATTCCATTATGGGGACGACGGGCTCTGGGCCGTTTCATCAAGGAGAGATAAATAAAAGGATGGTGGAGCCAGAAGAGACCCATATCCCAGGTAAATGAGTGCTTTATGAGGAAGATTAGCGCAAATCCCTCACACACGCCGCATCGGCACACGTGGGGCGAGGGAGGCTTTTGGATGCAGGCTTGGCTAC
The DNA here is from genome assembly GCF_017976325.1 of Chelmon rostratus. NCBI lineage: Eukaryota > Metazoa > Chordata > Actinopteri > Chaetodontiformes > Chaetodontidae > Chelmon > Chelmon rostratus. The sequence continues at coordinate 15,656,435 of NC_055668.1, read as the reverse complement.
CTCCATCTCACACATTCCCCCGGCAATCGATCAAAGCCCCAACTCACAGCTGCACACACACACACACACACACACAGAGGAAGGAGTAGGTGAGACAGTATGACAGCCTGAATTGGAGGCTATTGCGTTGACGAATGACGGCCTCATCTGACACAGAGCCACCCAATAATACTCATGGGATACAAATATGCACATACTGTAAGGTGTATGCATATGTAAACACACACACACACACACACACACACACACACACACACACACAAGAATTGTCTCTGTAAGACACACAACCACCCACAAAGCAGTGCCCCAGCACATATAGCAGGGAAGCGGACCATCTGTGAAATAGTACCCTGATTGTACAAACAAGCTCTGGATTCTATCTTCAGTGAGAGCTGCTCATTAAACTCTATTAACCTGCAGCACTAATATCTGCAGGGAGAAGTGAGTGAGACGAGCACACACCTGGTCCATTTAGGGAAATGCACTTCTCATTCCCTCAATGAACATATAGCTCCTCCCCAGCCTCACACACGCACACACAAACACATATATATTCACACAGACACAGACAAGGCAACAACAAAACACAGATGGCAAATGCTCAACACTCACAGCAAAGAGCTATGAGAATAAAACGAGAGGGAATTTAGAGGGGGCTGATAAGTGGGTGCAGGTGATGGAGAGGCCAGAAGACAATGGAGAAGGAAAGGAACAGGAAACAGAGAAGCAGAATGGTTTCACCTGACACACTCCAGAGCTGCATGTCTGCTCTATGCATTCATGTATTGCTGTAGCACAGGTATACCACAGTAAAGACAACCTGTGTGGGGAGCAGACTACTCATTACTGGAGCCCCATGTCACGTCTGTATGCCAAACACCATCTGTATTCACTCACTCAGACACGCACACACACACAAACGTACACACTTCCGAGTTGCCCTGGGAGAGCAGCGCAAATATGCACACCAAGAACAACTAGAATTTATTTGTCTTTAATTTAAAATGCAATCAAAGTGACAATCCAATATGTCTGACAAAACATCTCCTATAACCAACCCACCCCAAGAGCCATCAGCTGAGCGACTGTACTCTATTACACTACAGCACTGAGCAATCCCAACAGGGGAAGTATTAATATGTATAGCATTACCAAAGCAACGATCACTGTAACACACAAACAATCCCAGCAGTGTAATCCACGCCACTTGAGTGCAGAATCATTTACCATAGTGGAATACAGAATGAAGTGGAGGAAAACTAAGCGAGGAGCGTAGGTGGGCGACTGCTTGGTACATACCGTTGGGGCTCTCCTCATCAATGGTCACTATGGTTGCAGGGGGGCCTGGCCGGGACAGCTTACACTCTGCATACCCAAAAAGAAAAAGCAAATTAGAATAGAAGAAGCTCAATTTCTGTTTGCTTTATCTAAGCAATTTACTTTGTAATTCCACTGGTATATTGTGCTTCATGGCAGCTTATGAAAATGACTGCATATTTTAGAACTGCAAATAGATTTAGTCCTGAGGCTAAACTGTGAAAGTACATTTACTTGAGTACTATACTTAATATTCTACTACATTTAAGAGGGAGACATTGGACGTTTTACTTCACTGCATGTATTTTGCAGCTATAATCAAACATTTCACCTTTCAAGCAAAGCATCTCACACTGTAAGCTTGTAAAATACAGTGCATTGTTATAGGCCAAACCAGTGTTTTCCAAGCAATTTAACTTAGGGCACATTTCATATGTTTATGAGGTTTTAGCAGTGCCATTACAGAAACATTTTCCCATGGTTTAATTAAATGACTGTTTGAGGCTGAAAGAGGTAAAAATCCTCCAATATTCCACCAAAAAAAAGCAACAATTACACAAAAAGTCCCAAAAACATCTCCTTAAAAATATGTAGCAGAACTTTGCTTTTCGTCTCTCTTCCCCTATTAATCCTCTCTGGACCCACTAGACCAAGGAACCTAACTTTATATATAAAGAATTAAAACTATCTATATCTCGACCAGCTTCAGCAGTGAAACACTACTCACAGTATTAATAATTTAACAATTTAATATATAATAATGCATTAGTCAAGGAGCTGTCTCTCAGCAGGAGTATTTTCACTTAAAGTGCAGTTTTTTTGAATGGCCTGATGTACAGTATTGCCTGAATAAAGCCCACAGCAACGCTAGAACAACACTGTAAAAACAACCTGACATTGTAAATATTTCATTGGTCTGAGGAAATAAACCTCAAAACGTTGCTTCAGTGTCTTTCTGTCACGCCATAAGCTGTCACGTTTGACACATTATTTTATAACAGGTGGCATCGATGACTGCTACTGCACAAACATCAAGGGGGATGGACTGTACGATACTGACACCAGACAAACGGGGTGGTCAAAGCATGTGTGCAACATCATAAGCAGAGCACTGACGAGAGCAGCCGCGCAGATGGAGGTCGCAGCAGCTAGATGGTACGAGCACATGGGACACAGGTAATGGCAGCTTGACAGACAGCACCAGATGGGGCAGCAGGAGAGGTGGAGAGGAGGAGACAGGAGGAAGGGAGGTGTCTTGTGTCGAGGAACAGGCGCTGCAAGGCAATGCGCTCTGCAGCTGATGTGAGGAAAGTTCAAGATTAACTGTCTTTCAGCAGGGAAGAGAGAGAGGAGGGGAGAGGCGGAGGGAAATGCTGAAAGAGAATACAGGAATGTAATAAAACAAAAGGTAAAAACAGGCAACGGATGTTTGCCCTCTTACCCTCATACTGCCAGTCTGAAGGGGTCAGGGGTTAGTGGAGCCAGAGGGAAGCAGAGCAGAAGCATGGAAGAAAAGAAAAGCATGAAACAGTTGGTAGAAGAACAGCTCTGGTGTTAGGAAAGAGGAAAAAAAGATCATTATAAAAAACAAAAGAACAGATATTAGAAAACAGGGGGAAGAGAGAGGCAGTTTCAGGGAGGATACACTGGCGTATGTTAGTTAACCACACACAGTTTTTACAAATATGGCCAGCGGATCTCTTCTTGCTGCCAGTAGCTGCCGGCTGACATTATTCCACAAGAGAGGTAGTGGGGTGCATTACAAACATGAATCAATTTAAAAAACTAAAACACTTTTGCTCGCTAAATTAAGTGGTACCATGTGTTCTCAAGCAGGAAAAGCAGCACGAAAAGGCACTGGAGCCCATACGCAAGCTATTCAGCATCTCTTTCTTAAATTGCTCTGCCTCCACCTTGGAAGATATTGAATCCCAAGCAGCTTGCAGTCAGGTGGTGTCCGCTTACATTACATGTAATCAGAGATGGACAGAAAAGAAAGACACATGGTCAGTGACACCACATCTATAGTCAGTGCTATAGGGTTTCACACCCGCCTTCTGTTGCCCGACTGTAGTCGTGCAACTGTGCACCTGTTGCCAGGTGCAAAGCAGTGGGTAGTTTTCTCATTAAATATGCATGCCTCTGAGCCTTCACTAATGTGATGATTTAAAAGTGCATACTAATCAGAGATTCAAAAAAAAAAAAAAAAAAACCTTAGGATGTGATGTAGCTGCATTTTTAATCATGGCTGTTTCCAAAGTGCAGATACACACAATAATTAGCAATTAAATGGCGATGAAAACCTGAGGCTACAGTAGGGAATGTTTCATGCAAATCATTGATTTCTGAGTCATCATCTCCTTCTCTCGTCTAATTTAAGTTGTCATTTATGAAGAGTTTATGTGGAGCCGAGATTTGCATCCATACAAGGAATCTCATCTTGCTCCACATGTGACTGGCTGTCTGAAAATCCCCCCAGGCATGCACGACCTTTTCTATCTAAAACCTTTAAGGGGTAATTATCAACAAATACTCATCTTGCACTGCTAATTCCTGAGGTGTACGCACTGTTTATTTTAAGAGTTCTGTGGTTTTATAGCAATTAGAAAACCTGTACCCATCTGCTGAAGAAATAGCAGGATGAGGGTTTCCTTTAATAGCGACAAAATGAACAGAGCAAGTGGGTCACACCTCGCAATCTGAGACATAAACAACAAGCAACATCAAAATAAGTATGCAAATCTGCTCTGAGAGAATACACTCTGTGTGAAGTAGAAAGAGTGTGCACATGTGGGCGTGTGCGAGAGCGCGGAATAAAAGTTACTTGCGCTCATTTTGAGAAGCTTTTTAAAGGATCACAGGCAGTCTGTTTTGTTAGTTTTGCATATGTGTGTTCAGACACAAGTGTGTGTGTGTGTGTGTGTGTGTGTGTGCACGCAGCTTTAAGTGGTAGTTGCAGCAGGAGAGCAAGATTTGAAGAGTCGGCTTTGAAGACAAAAGGTAGAACCAAGCAGATACAAGGAATAGCGCAGTGCTAACGGTCCTATATTGTGATCACAGCACAAACATGTTGCACTGAGCAAGTGAGACACACACACACACACACACCCTGCTCACTGTTGATGTTCATGCTCACCCCGAAATTGGAATGATCCCAACCTCTTATTTACACCTTTGAGCAGCGGGTGTTATTTTCTAATGACGTTCTAAATCAAGCTTTCCTGGCATTAAAAACGTTCTAGAACAATAATCCCCACCTGCAGCGCTCAAGATAATAATGCAGGATGTGACCTGCAGACGCTTACACATATATACAGCAAACATACATGATCGGAAAACTACTTATTGATTAATCCACTTATCTGGGAGACCATGTCCCATGCGAAAAAGCTTCATCCTTGATTTAGGATGAAAAAAATGGAGGGTGGTGCAGAGGAGAGCCTAGCTTTTCACGACTGTACACAGTAGGTAGCATATGTTGTCGCAGATATGGAGGGCCTAGTGTACATATTAAATATGAGACGTGCCCAAGTCAGTCCACATGAGTGAATGTCAGTGACAAGATGAGTTGTTTAAAATGGTAACCAGTCAAAAACAACAGAGAGCTGAGGAGTGGGCACAGGATGAAAGACAGGGCTGATCACACAGCTCAGGAAGAGAGGTAGGCAGCACAATGGAGAGCTCACTTACTCACTCGCTTTCAACCACATGCATTTTGAACAGTAAACAGTAAGAACACAAAACTCTTAACTTCACTTCTTGAGTAGAACGGTGTGGTTGCACTGCACTGGGCAGCTGAATGCTTTAGCTATTTTGTAGGTAACAAAACGCTTCCACCAAAGGATTTTTTTTTACTGGAAAGGGCTGTGGGCCTTGGTTTTCATATAATAAATCAATACTATTACGAAAGAGGACGCACGTGGTGGAACATCCTGTGCCGGTGGATGAGGGAAATATTCGACAGACCTTCAGTTGGGAGGTTGAAGTCGGTACATCAGTCACAGAATTGTGATGACATGGTCATGCAATATTCAAAAGAAAGCAGCTTGAGATGATGACGACAAGGAGGCAAACCAAGCAACATAACGCTTTGAGTGGAAATGGAAGAGTGACCAAGGAGCAGACTGAACTGAGTTTGGGTGGTATAACTGGATCCAAGAGACTCTCCAAATTTGGCTTATTCTTAGCCAGTACAGGGTACATCTCTAAGATGTTTGCATTTGTAACATAGAAGCATGTGCAAGATTATAAAAGGTGTTCAGCACATTCACAAGCCAAGTTGTTGAGGAGACAAAAGTAAAGCCCAAATAATTAAGAACAGGCAAGTAGCACATTGTTTGATGCTCATACTATATGTTTTGCAATACCAAGGGAACATGGCTTCAAAGCCAATGATTTGATTAAACATACTTTTATCTCTCACTGCAGGAGCATTGCAAGCTAACTTTGGTTTGTTGGCGTGTTGTACTAAGTTGGCTTCACATGGGAGGGGGATTTAAAAAGAGGGGAATCATAACAAATGCAGCGCGCAGCTTCCAGTCACTAATCAGGGCACTGTACACTTCAGAGGCCTCATCCAAAGACAATCAGAATCTTCTAACTTTGACGTCGGGGTAATTTGCTCTCACGTAAAGAGATCCTCTCACTAATCAACCTAACAATGTTGACTCGAAGGCGCAAAACTTCAATTACAAAGTGATTACCGCTTGTCTCACAGAGGAATCAGGTGTGTGAGTGTGTGTGTGTGTGTGTGTGTGTGTGTGTGTGGGGGGGGGGGGGGGGGGGGGTAGATGCGAGCAAGCTTCAATCAGTTTGTGGAAACAGCGCTCTTCCTTGCAAAACCATTACATTTTACAAAAAGGGCTGAGAAGACTTTATCAACGCAAATAAAACAATGAAATGCTTGTTTCAAATTTAGCCTTCGTAAGAGCAACTATTCAACACTTTGAAAGACGCCGTAGATTAAAATAAATTAATTAAAAAGTGAATTAAACAGTGATGAGATTCATTCTGGCAAATGCAGTGAATAATTTAATTGTCAACTTGAAGATGTTTTTGCGAATGCAAAGGAAGTCTACTGTATATATTATATATTTAAAGGAGAAAATGAAAGCCTTCATACGCACCTCCAATATGTGGGTTTACTTTTTGATATACATAGCTCTTTCATCACAGTGTCAGATGCAGACGACCTCCTCAGCAATTTAAGTCTTCACACGGCAGCTCATCGACTGCTATATTACTGGTGCAACAAGGCAGCGGCAAGATGAATTCTGCTCACTGACATTTGGTTTCAAAAAGCATCTTTACCTGCCACTCGATTCAATAGCCTGCGCTTTCCTGTGGCTTCATCTGCAAAAGCACCTTTTTAGCAACCAATAAATCAAACTGCTGCTCCCAGAGAGTGGAGATTTAAAAAAAATAAATAAATAAATAAAAGAGAGAGACTTTAAAGGACAACTAACCTAACAAGCAATATGGTCCAGGCGGCTGCACTGCCCCAATCAATCTGGCACACCTTTACAACAAACTTACAAAAGGATCGGGGAGGAATCTTATTTAAATAACTAAGAAATGCAAACCATTTCACATACTGCATCAAAACACACTTGCCCTCTCTGCATGTGGGCAGCCCCTCATTAGAAACTGTCAACGGAGAGGCAGTGAAGAAAGACAGAGGCAGAGAGGGAAAGATTCTTGAGAAAGGGCAAAAGCAACAAAGGAGGAACTACTTTCTCATCCTTGAGATGGATGGCAGACAGCCAACTCAAGGCTACTCTTTTCATATAATGTTACAGACTGTATGTCCATATAGAATCATAATGCTTCTGCTCTTTAATATAAATATCAGGCCCTATAAGAAAATATCTAACAGAGCCTACGGAAAGCTCCTCCAGCAAGGACAGGAAATGTGGATGAGATCATTTTTCTTCTTTAAGCCACATCCAGTGGTCCACCTGAGGGAGGGACATCTGCTGACCTCCGGTTTGACCAGCATCTACTTAAAAAAACTTCAAGGTTGGAGGTCAGAGTAATGACTAATCCCTGGGGCGGCAGGCAGCCCACGACAGGGATGAATGGAGACAGTGCAAACAGGGACACTGTTTTAATTTCCCAGTCGGATTGCTAGTTTATTTTGCATGGATCCATGTCCAGTGGGGCAGAGGGGGGTTCTGGGACAGGTCCAGTCAGGCCTGGCAAAAAGTCGGCGAGACAGACAAAGGGCAGCTGTCCAGTGTCACCCATTGCCAGGTGATGGCCGCTCATGGGGAGACAGCAGGTCAAAACAGATGAGCGGTCTGTGTTGTCGTAAAGAGGCTGCGGCCAGATGTCCACAGGGGTTAGATGTCAACGCTGTGCATTACAGCTCACATCATACGATAACGCTCCCTTCTTGTTTGAGAATTCCCCACCAGTCGTTCCTCTGCTATGTCTCGAGGACTTCAAATGTTTGTTCGAGTGATTTTTGCATCGTACATATTGAGATTGTTCTTTTGAGTGCGTTACAAAGGCAACAGGACTTGCTTGAGGTTCTAAAAGACGTTTTGGCGCGCATCCAAATTAAAATTGAGATTGATTCTGATGTAAACTTCAGTGTTTCCATAATTAATGTATGTGAGATACATGCATCTATTAACCCGTGGTGAAGTGTAACTACATTTACTCAAGAGCTGTACTTTACTTGAGTCTTTTCTTTTCATGACACTTTCTTCTTCTACTCTACTACATCTCAGAGGGAAACATTTTACTTTTTACTCCACTTCAATTATCTGACATTTTTTTTTGCATGCAGAACATGCAAGAGCCCATAAAATGTTTTTTTATATATACACATACATTTAACTACCCCACAAGTAGAGCAGAAAAGATTAGTGAATTAATCGATCAGCCAATGGACAAGTCAATTACTCGACAATGGTACAAAAACATTTCAAACAAACCAAACTTTCAAGTGATTGATTAATCCATAATGGAAGTAATCATTAGCTGCAGTTACACAACTATGATGCATCTATTGCATCTATGCATCTTGAAAATTATGTCTATCTAAGACAACTTCAACAGTAAAATCCTGCTTTTAGATTAAAGCATGAGTAATAACAACTTAATGGCATAATATATAATATAAAAGGACACATTTTTCTTCATCAAGTTCATCAGGTTAAGTAAAATTATTTGAAGGCCCTGCACAGGACATGGGTGGGGTCCTGTAGTATGGAGTGGGCTTGTGGCCCACAGGTTTGTAAGCCCCCACAGCTTAAGTATTGAGTGAGTGCTGTCACACCTCAAGCATGTCACGAGAAAATGTACTATTGATTATCTAAATGCTTCATGTTTTCAAGAATATCATCACGATGATCGATCAGCCTTACTCGTCACAGGCATTGGTCATGTTCCTCTGCTCCTCCCTGCTCATGCACACTAGAAAATGCGCAAAATATGTGTGACTGCTCCAAGACGGTGCTACTGCAGCTCTACCGATGCTGTAGCACCCAGATTTTTTTGTATGTTTGTAAGTTATTAGCCAAAAAGTGCTAAAATTTGCTTGTAGCAATGACACTCATTCAATTCACCTGAAAAGCCACCCAAATGTTCAATACAGTGTGAGAAACAAATATATCACACACTGCCCTGCATACCTGATAAAGTGCTTTTTTTTCCTGTCTAATCTAAAATATGAGGTGCTTTTTGTTTTTCATTGTGTTGTTCATTGTAACATCAGCATCATGTGGGGGGGCTTATCATTTTCACCTGAAAACACTATGTGATTGTTAATGCTGACTGGCTGAACCCTCAGGTTATTTGTAATGTGAAACCATCAAGGAGAAATATCCTACATGTGTAAAATACAAATCCAATTTAATGATGATTTTTAATCATGCTTGAAAATCATGTTAAATACAAGGGCTACACATAGGTACTAGCCTCGATTTATTCCAGTTTATGTACGATTAAGCCCATTCTTGCCAGGAACTTGAACAACGTTTGCATTTCAAGATGTGCAAAGCAACGAAAAGCGAGTATCTGAATCTGAGAATGATTTGTTTTCTTTATGGTGAAGGCATTGTTTCAGCTTTGATCTCATGCCGCTGCATTTCCCCAAGACGACAGATCTGATGCAGTTACAAACCAATAAGGATCAGAACAGCCAACAACCCAAGAATTCAAACACAGCTCAACATAACAACAATACTAGTGAACGTGTCAGCTGTGTTTTGCGAACAACCAAAAATCTCACAGCACTCCCCCCCTTACATGCTGACATTCAGCCACTCACCCACCCTTACTTGAGAGGAAAAAACAGCTAAATTGATGTGGAGACAGACAGCACTTCGTCTAGCAGGGCGTCTGTGTTTTGGCACAGGGAAAGCAATCACCGCCTCTGTCTCTCTCCATTTCTTTCTCTCCAAACCTCTCATCATTAGAAGCCTGGGTCCCTCTGTGGGGCTTCTCGGCATAATTGTGCATATGTACTTATTTTTAAGGGTCGCAAGTGTGGTAGTGTGGTAGAATATGTATGCGTGAAATGGAAAACAAATGGGAGATGGGCAGTGAATGGGGGGGGGGGTAGAAGAAGCAGCGACTGTAACAGTGATGAAGAATGTCAGAGAGATACATGGAATGAATTCTTGGAGCAGCGTGTTAGTCATTAGCGGCTGATAATGGAAGAGAGAAGGGGATTATTTTACTGATGTGTAATCCCTCGCAGAAGCTTCGCCTTCCATTCATCTTCAGACTTCCTCTTCACTGCTGCCCGTCTTCGTCTCTCTGTGAGGTTAACCACACAGGCAGGAGGGCAAAGGTTGAAATCACACCCCCAGTGAACAGTTCAGAACGCACATGCACACATACTGAGCTCCAGTATGGGCCTAGTGGTACAGACCCCTGGCAGCAGGCGCCCGGTGTAAGCAGAGTGCCCCCCCCCCCCCTTCTTATGCTGCCCAGAGCCTGATTACAGCCTACTGGCGGGCAGATTAAAACCCCTTCCCCCCGTCACTCTGCTGCTCCCCCGCTCCACAGGCTTCTGCTGCAGCCAGACACAGTCTGCACATCTGGCCCCTAATCAGACAATCCCAAAAATAGACAAACAATTGTGGGTCAGAGTGGATGTGCAGATGGGAAGAGAGGAAGAGAGGCAGAGAGAGGGAAGCAGTGTGAGAGAGGTAGGCTGATGTCACATGGCAGAAGTGTCCACACAGGCATACCAACTAATCCTCACCTCACCACACACACACACATACAACCGAGCGTGCTTCGGCGTGGGTGTGAGTACATGTATTTGTCCGACATCTGGATTTAGCCGTGGAGGGATTTAGAGGTATGGACAGTGTGCATCTGTCCACTCGGCTCCGGATTGAAGTTTGTCCCGTCATTACCGTTTGTTAAACTGCTGGGTTCACTCGTCTCCACTCACGCGAGGATCGATGGACGCTGCAGGGCTTACGCGCACGCAAAGCGAAACTCCGGCCGGAGTTGCACTGAGATGATGCGAGGTAAGGAGGAGAACATGAAACAGCACACGAAGGAGAAGATTATTAATGAAAAATGAAACCTCTAAAGTATTAAGGAAGGAAATTAAGGGACAGAATACTGAACGAACGTGGGAGGAGAAATGGAAGAGAGCAACCGAGAGACGCAACAATCCTTAAATTTTGTTAATGGCTGCCCACTATGAGGTTCAAACTAATCAGTCATTTACAGTCTCAGCTTAATAATATGTTCTTTTTGATGATGAATGAGCTATTAAGTCATTTCCAGAAACAGACACGAAGGAGTATTCATAAATACGCTTTTAGTTTTGATAAACAATATTTTCAAAGAGATCCCCGGATGAATGTATTCATCCGAGGAGGGCCAATAATTTAATAGTTTGACACTTTTTTCAATTAGACAAAAGGAAATGGAACGTTTCTCAATGTCAGCTGCATTTTCTCACATTGTGTCCACACTCACATTAAACAGAGGTCCGAGACTCATTATGTCTCCCCGCTAATTGCATCAAGACATTGAAAGAAACGGCGCACGCCCACGGGAAATTACTATACGCATCACAGCTCAATGCCATCTAAACATTTCAGTTTGCTGTTTTCATTTGACAGACAGACAACAAACAAGTAGACAGAGCCAAAAGTCCAAGGGCACCTCGAGGTGGGCAGAGCAGCGAGATTTATGAGTGAAAAGATGAGGGATGTGGTGTTGAGGGAGGTGAAAATCCCAAGTTCATCCGGGGGCGACACTGAGCGGCGAAGGGAGCCAACAACGGCATCCACATTTGTGCGCTCACCCTTCAGACTCTCACCCTCTGCTCCCTTATTACAACTATGACACTGTGGGTCATTTGCTGGCAGACTCTGATCCAATCAGTGCTTATTTGCACGCAGAGTGACTATCATTAATTCGCAGCTGCCCCCCCACCCCACACCACCCCCGCACGCCTTCATAATTATTTCTGTCTGCAACCGGTCAAATTACAGGCTGCAGCCACATCCATAATCAACAGAATGAACCCTCTCCTCTGCCTTTATTCTCTGACAATATCAGTATAGATCAGAGTACAGATCAATATTATTCCATGGGGCATGAGGCATGGTAAATATGGGGTTATTTGAAAAGCGTTATGTTATCTCAGGTAACAGAGCTGTTTTACAGTAGGCTTACAAATGTAGCTGAAAGGGAACAAGAAAGCTCTTAGTTGTAGTATGAACGATTCAAAATATATATGAAAAAAAATGCTGTTGTTTTAGTTTGTGTCTGTGTTATAAGGATATTCATTTAGGATGAACATACATCACTGATGATAACTTCAAGTTGCACATGAATTAGGTTAATTCCAGGAATCTAGCATTTTTTGCCAGATGTTGAAAAGCCAAACAACAACCGTGTCTTCTAGGAATTAAACAAATAGACTACAATTACATATGTTTTGTGAGAAATGCTGCTTAGATTACATTTCCTATAAACAGAATGAAGAAATTCTGTTAACTACGTACCAAGTTGCATTGCAGCATAACTTCCACTGACAAAATATTTAATTTGTTCTTCGTACAATATCGCTCATAGAAACCGAGACTTTGTTGGATTTGTTGTGGTCTTAAATAGGCACCCACACACTGAAAAACTGTGCGTTCAATTATGAGACTTTACTATTAAGAGACTTCACTGCATGAGAAAAAACACTGCCAAGGAGGAACATAATCCGGGCAGCAATTACATTTCCCCCTAAAAAGCAATTGGCAAAGCAAATTAGAAGTATATAAACGTAATTCCTAGATGATGAGGTTGGGTTTAAATACTGAGGATGAAGAGAGGAGACAATTTGATCCATTACCTGCAGAACAGACTCTGAAAATGAACATGTTTATGGTCTGCTATGATTAGTCTAGAAAACCTTACAGTAACACATCTTTAAATTCCAAGTACAACGTTCAAAAAAAGAGGCAATGTGTTTTCACTGAACTGAGTGAATATTAAAAATAGAACCAGAAATTACAACTGAAACAATATTGTAATGTTGCGTCTATATTAAAATCCTCTCACGTCATGCTCCCATAGACATATACATTGTATACAGTGATGGTGCACCCGTCTTGGGAGATCTTGCAGCAGGTTATATAACATTATTTATTATACTAAGTTATTTTATAGCATCAATAAGTTGTCCTTATGCTAAGCTAACATAAAGTTAAGTGACTGTGCATGTTCTAAGTTGAGCCTCCTTATGTCGGGTTAAGAAAAAGAATGCAGAACACTTTTATGAAAGTTAAATATCAGTTACCAATCATCATCTATCCTTTTTATACATTTATTTAAACATGCAGTCACTTAAAATGTAAATTAGCGAAATGTGAATATTTCACAAAATGTGTAATTAAAAATGTTGTAATTGTGTCTTTTTTATTAATGAAGCCTTTTTTTCAGAAATAATAAACAAAATTACATCAAGGCAGTCATTAACAGAAAAGAATAGGTTAATATGCTTAGAAGCTTATTACGTGGGGTAAGTTCATCTTAAATATTACATTATAGAACTATTACTGCTACTATCTACATGGGATTATTTTGATATAGCAACCTGCATTTTGAAGTATCCTGTATCATAAACATAGGCCTGGCATGTATGAGAAACCAAACTGCTTGAAAATTGGTTGAAATCATGATGATTTTGATTTTGGAAAGACCTCGTGTGACCTCCCTGTACAAATCCAATGAACAGCAGTGAGCAATGTGGTACGTGGATGTATATATCTATCTATGTCAAGCTCTTCTTGAATGCTCCATGGCAAAAACCACATCGCTGCCTTCCACTGTGATGTCTTAATCTTGGGCAAAAAGAGCAGGAAAACACTGACAGCCGTCCTGCTCCCTTGATTAAGTTTTTAATGGCTTCTTGTCATTATTCATTGTTTCCTGTTTTATTTTGAAATACTCAGCTCTCCTCTCATTTCAGATACTCCACTTCCTGCCTTTCTATTTTATGTTTTGAACCCTTTCTGGCAAATAAAGACTGTTTTTTGTTTGTTTGTTTGTTTGTTTGTTTTAATCACGTTCATGTTGCTCACGTTACACATTAGCACAACTTTCTCGGAGCACAGATTAATCTTCTCCAAAGATCAGTGAACCTATTTCACTAGTTCATCGTCCTGCATGTCAAACAACACCTTATGATAAACAGACCTTCGTGTAGGCTACTAACACCATCCCAAGTTGGAAGAGCAATTACCCACAAACTCATATTCTGTAAGGCTGCACTTCCACAGCTGTTATGTTTTGGGTCAGTGGTTTCCTCCCTCCACACAACAACTTATCTATTAATGCGGTCAGAGCCGTTTTCATCCAAAAAGGAATCCACAAGGCACTCGTTCACCTTCAAAGGCTCAAAAAGCAAGACGTTCCTCAACTAAATCGGTAGCATACGAACCCATGATGCAAACCCCTCAAAACAAAACCTTAATTCGAATGACAGTAAGCAGAGATTATACTCTTATCTAAAAATGCTTTCACATTAGTGAGCCTGTCAAGGAAGGCGGGGAGGCAGGAGAGGGATGAAAAGAGAGAAGGAAGCGGCGTTGGGATCTCAAAATTGACCTGAATTATGTGCGATGCCGCCACACCGGGGGGAACGAGAAGCACGCGCAGCTTCCCCTCAGCACCATCTTTTAAAGACCTGCCAATCTTACACAGCTGAAATTCACTTTTAACTGGCATCTGCCGCAAAGTCAGTGTGTTGAGACTATAAATTCCAAGGTTCGCTCTGTAACATGGGAACTTAAACATGAAGCTACAAGGAGAATCCGATTAGCGCTATCAGTGAACTGTGTAGGAAGAAAGCTGGATTTACGCCCTCTCTTTAAATAATGTCTTTTGAAAAACAAGGGAAATTTGAAAGGGATGACAGTCGGGATACTGCGAAAGCAAAGTTATTTGTGCTGAAACGTCACGCACCATGTTGAGAGCAACGTCTCAGCGTCCGCCTCCACTTCAGCGAAATTAAACTTTTCTTGAACTCACATGAAAGTTACTACTACGCTCTGACTGAAACTCAACGCAGACTTTCTGTTACTGCAGGATGAAAACAATCATCCTTACTTGTCCGTAAACACGACATTGCGTTATTTGCTACAGCTGAGTGAGTGGTGGGAGCATAAAAATTGTAAATATTCATGTGTTCTCAGGCAGCACTCACAGCGCAGGGAGATGAAAACTCTCTTTACAGACTTACAAAATAAAATATGTTGTGTGAATAAAGACAAAATGTCTAAAAACATGTTTTACATGTGAGCTGTAAAACCATTTTCACATCTTTCAAGGGGAGTTCTACTCTTGGCCCATTTTGCAAGGGTTTGTAAAATTGCTCAAGCGCTCCACACCTCAGTTTAGCTCATCATTTATCAGCAACAGAAGCATTCTGCTGTTGTACAAAGGCTTTTCCACCATGCTGGTCTTCTGACAGTGAAAAGAAACATTGCCTTTTCCACATTACGAGTTTCCTCTTGGCAGTGCAGCTACAGCTAACTGAAGAGGGGGAGGCCTGAGGGTGTTCGCCTCAGCGCTGGCTGCTCATACCTTCTGTGTCCTGGCCCCAGCTGTGGGTTAGCAAAGAGAGGATTGCCATTCCTGTCCCCAGCCATCTGACGAGCCACCACCCCCGTCGCATCTTCTGTCAAGCCTTATTGCCTGCCCACCTGGACCAAAAAAAGAAAGAAAAAAAAGGGAAGAGAGGATTTTTCATTCATGTCTCAACGAGCCCTCCGGCGCTCACGCATGCACAGCTGTGGCCAATGCACGTGAACACACACACACACACACACACACACACACCTACAGCATTATCATCAGGTCGATATTTCTGAAGAACACATTAATCTCACAATCCAACTTTTCTTACAGTAAATAACATAATCCACTGGATTACTCCAAAATCCCTAACCGAAAAAGATGAACTTTCTAAAACGGAGTAATAGTTTGGTGATACATGCTGATTTAAATGGAATTACAGCCCTTATTTAATTCACATTGTCTCAAATCTCTCTCTTTTTAAAAAAAAAAATGCTTGAGAATTGATTTTAGGCAAAAACCTTTTCTGACTTTTCTTTGGAGGATTCAGAGCAGCTGTCATCTTTCCCTTCCCTTACAGACAACGCATAGAGGACTGGTTAAGCGGTGTTCACTCAGGTGAACACTGAGCGCAATCCAATCAGATTTACCAATCAGTCCGCCTTGTTGCCCGCTAAAGGGATGCATCCGTATGGCAGGTTAGTGTTGTGACTCCAGATTTCCGGCCAACTAACAGATCAGAAGGAAAGATGTGCATCCGCTGGCGAGCAGACTGGGTGGAGGCATGAAGGAGTGAAAAGAGAGCAGGGTACTTAATGTTAGTGGCCATATGACTGAAGCATTGCTTTAATGCATTAAGACTAATGAATTATGCTGTAAGTGATGTTTGGGAAGATTCGCAGAAAGTTTTGATACTTGTTTAAATTTTGACTTGTTTACGTTACTCCTACTGAAGTACGCTCGTTACTAGCAGGGAAAAACTCCGCTGCACTCCGATGTAAAGATGACAGATGAACAGATGATATTCTTCCACAGGCGAAATCTCGTTACAGGGGTAAATGATATTTCCTTGACTAAACCATAAACTTGGCTGTTTGCCACGAAATAATGCTTCAGTTACAGTAAGAAAACTGTATGCTCTTAGTCCAAATTCACCCCCGTCGCTGAGTCTCTGAGTCCCTTAAAGGGCCAGTACCCTAAAAAATGAACATGAGCTCTAAGCTAAATAAAAGAGTTACCTAGGCTCATCTATCTGAATAAAACATGCTTAGTACAAATATATCCAAAGTTATCAATCTAAACATTAATTAGAGACTGAGAAAGTACAACAATGTGAAATACAGTTAAACTGAATTTCAATGTCCAAAGTAGGATATGGCAGTAGGCAGTTATAGAAATGAAATAAAGGCCTATTCCATAGTCCAAATCACATCTAGGATGCTTTGGCTCCTATACTACTTTTTTTTGTTTGTTTTAACTAATTGATTTCAGGTGGAATTTAACATACAAACAGCCTTGTCAGAAGTCATAACCTTGTATTTTAAAAATCACAATCAGCCAGCACCAAAGAATCAGCCTTAACTGCAGCACAGGCGTTACATTAGCTCCAAAAATAATGGTGCCAGTGCCAAAGTGACAGACAGGATTTACTGTAAATACTGCTATTCAGGCTCTGGTGGAAATCACAGGCAAAGCAGTGTGTACACATTGTACGTCGAGCCTTGTCGTGCATCGCAGGCGCAAATCCATCGCACGCACAGCCTCCGCTCTCAGCTAGAGGAAGGCAAGGCGTCAGTGCGGGCGAAAGAAACGTTTTTTTAGCTTCTATCTGTCTAAGCTATTTCATGTCACACCTTCCTCATGAGGCTTATTCTCACAGCAGCTGATAAGCTGTGAAATCAGCTTTCATTGCATATGTTAAAGGGACGGGAGGGGACTCACACACGTCAACACTATCATATCAAAGCACGTTCAGCTAAATCTCTACCGCGCTATCAGCGTTTCCTCATTTGTAAGAGCGATTTTCCCTCTCGTTTCCGCTCCCCACCGCACGCAACGCACAGCCCATATCCACTTGCTTTCTTGCGAAATCTGTGCAGACACACACCCAAACAAATTTAACACCGCTGAACCCAAACAACAGACATCTTGCATGAGCACTCTGTGGACAGCAGGAGACAGCAGCAACAACAGGAGTGATTTCACACTGGCTTCCTATTCTCTCATTGCCTTCTCATCTCTCCGGCTCCCAGTGGCGCTCCCTTTTGAGGCAGATGTGATTTCCCACATTCGTACATCTATCTTTCTTAAGAGGGCTGAGTAAGATTGCTTTGATCCCTTTCACATGAGAAAACTCCTGCAGAACCAGCCACCCTGAAGAGGCAAGTTATTTCCTTCCATAGCTTCCTCCAAATCTCCTCTTGGTTGACATGGGAACGCTGCATCTCATTTACATAGGCTAACAACGATGTGCCTTCAAACTTAATGAACAGGGAGACTGAAGAGATTGCTGACCGAGAGACAGAGTGCTGGGAAAAAAAAACCTCTCTAATACTCCATTTCCGAAGCAGGCCTCTCATAATGGTCCATGAATACATCGTGAGCAGCTATCTATATTTTCGGCAACAACACAATGCTTTGATGAAACTCTGAGGCCAACGGTTCAATTCCATTCTGCTCCACACGAATGCAGATACGGCAACCGCAATCCAGCTTCAACTCCCTGCAAGTTCTGCAGAATAAAACCGGCTTGTCGATTATGTTTTTACAGTATCTCAGCCATCATATCTCTCTGGTGAAGCGGGAAAAGTGATTAAACTTATGGTGCAGGGGGTGGTCAGGGAAGAGCAGACGGTGTTAAAGGTAGGGTGGGGAGAGGTGAATGAAGCAATCACAGTTATGGATTACACAGACGGTGAAGATGCAGTTCTTTATCCCCTAAGTGCAGGGGCTTTGCGCTCCCTGAAAGAAAGTTTAAAAAAAAAAAAACAGCTCGTCTCCCTCTCTCTTTCTTCCTCTGTCTGTGTTCCTTCGATCGCCTCTCATCCGGCATCGATTTCTTTTCCCACCTCTTCCTGTTCGTGTGCTTTGGTGTTGACAGACTGTCAGAGATGTCTCGAACAAAAATCACAACTTTTTGTTAACTGTTCAAGGCCAAACATGTCGCAAAACAGCGGGAAGCGTGATATTACTAATGATTTACTGCTCCATGCAGAACGAAGAAAATATAACCACTTAAATTAATCACGCAGTCACAATTAATAGCAAACACACACGCTATAACATCAGGTTTGGTGACCAAAATATAAATAAGCAAATAAAAAAGATGCACACAAATCAATTGCTAATTTGCAGCGGTCATTTATCGCTTGCAGCAGATTTAACAAGCTGAAAAAAATAAATCTTTTCAGTTTAAATTTCATGATCGCATCAATATACCAGCCAGGAGTGAAATTGTTTTCTAGGCAGTTTTGTTAAAAGTTGCCAAGTGGCTTTTTGCTGTAATTTAGTGTTTGGAGCAGAAGGAGGTGAGAAAACCACTCAAATGTCAAACCGGACAAGTTCACACGACTAATAAAATACTGTCAAGTGTGGTTAAGGTGGCAGTGACCTCTGAGGCGAAAGATGGGCTTTGACTGGCGGTGCTGACTGAAGTTAGTGAGAATTAGTCATGTTTGAATCTCTTGAATCCGCCCTCTACACAATCAGCAGCGACATGTTCCTTTCATGCAGAGGCTATACGAAACTGCCGGGCTGCTTCCATTCTTGTGCCTGTTTCATGTCAAAATACATCCATTCATTTCTACAGAATAGCCAAAACTGTCAGAGAGAGAATGTGGGCCTGAGATGGTGACCACTGAAGCAGTGAATTAATGACACCTTACTGCTGTTTTCCAGCTGTTAAGTGCAGGTGTGGATTCTGCGCCTCTTTGAAAGCTGACAGTGGAGGATTTTTCAGTGGGTCGACCTCAAACCAGCGTCTGTTAAATATGCAACAGCACAGTCAACCACTGTAGCAGAACAAAATGGACTAGAAGCAGAGAGCCAAAACTCTCTGACATAATCTGCTGATACGCCACTTCAACAATGTCTTATCTTGACTGTTACATATTTCACTGCATTCTGAACACTGGTGCTGGGCAATATGGCTGAAATTATCACTGTGTTTACAAGGAAATACATCATGATATGTTGAAAAATCACATTAAGTCATCAAACTGATGCTCAAAGCAAAGAACTGTGTTCCATTGTTATGCATCACATGAGACCAAACTCTTCTCTTTACTCTTATCTGTAAAACTGAATCTACAATAACTCAATTTGGATGTTTTTTAATCACAGTTTGCTCAAAATCACCCTGTTTACGTCAGAAAAATTGTAGAACCACGTCACGATGAGATATCAACATAATATCATACTACTCGAAACCTCTACCTTGAAAACAGACTGTGATAACTTGCTAGCCTTTTTTGACACAGTTTTACCTCATCAACCTCATTGATTTTTGGCTAAAACCACCGTTAATGTGCCGGCTCCACACTCATTTGCCAGTTTGTTATGTGGGTACACTTAGCTAAAACAAATGCAGTCTTATGCAACAGTCCTGGCATAAATCCCACCTTCATGCACAGTTTTTGTTGGAAATGTTTTTATTGAGATGTCGAACCGACTGTTGGATCGTTGTGGAGGCTGCAGCTTGTGGTGAACGGTGTTGCATTATGCAGAGAGATGTTTCTCTTATTTAGCCTACCTCCACTGATATAAATGGGGACAAAAAACACAAACATCTGTGTGTTCAACCACGCAATAAAAATAATGGAATATGGGAAAAAACATTGCAGACGCAGGGTTTAATGTTATTGTTTGTGTTGTTTTCCACATTAACAAAGTAATACATGAAACGGCCTCAGTGTTTTTCCAAAGCTGTATTTAAATGGGATTTAATTTAATTGAACTTATTCAGGTTGTGGCTAGTGGTTCATTTCTTGGAATCCCCAACCGAGCTGAACATTCAGCAACAAAGTGCCAACAAAGAGTCATTTCTCAACAGAGTTCCCATCCTCAAACTCATATCAGCACTGCAGGTAATGCAAATTGTGGACAAAAACGGTGGATTACACCTTGAATGGCTCCTCCACGTCCACATTTACAGTACAGCGCCAGACGTCCGATTGATCAAGTGACCGAATGAAAAACAATGCACGATAAATTGTGCAAAGATCTAAGCCATAAAACCTAGTTGATGCAGCACATGGGTTCATAAATCAAATATCAGTGGACGCTAATTTACCCATAATGCCAGCGTGCTCACATAAACTGCAACAAAGGAGTATTTGTTTAATCACCATGTTTACAACCTTATTAAATCCCAATTAGAATGATAATGGCAGCAGACCGTCCTGTCAGGTTCATATTTAAAACAGCTGCAGCAGCACTCGTTGTCCTTTCACAGGAGCACGGAGAAAAATAAGTTACAAGAAGCAAGAAGAAACATTCAGCCAAAGACTGATGAACTAAAGAAATGCTTTGACTGACCTTCACAACAAGCCAGCAAACATATAGACAGAGAACAATCGCAACAAAAAGAAGGTAAGACTGGGGCTGGTAGGAAAGTGGGTGTTTTGTGATTTATTTCACGAGATTAAAAGCATTTGATTGGCTGTGGCTCAGCGCTCTTTCCTCACAACATGAAGGCCGATGCTTTCTGTGTGGAGTTTGCATGTTCATTTGTTTGATTCCCTCTGGGTGCCTTCTTCACACACACAGCCACAGACCTGCAGCTCAGGCGCAGTTGGAACTGAACTTCCCACTGTATGCATGAAAGTGAATGCTTGCAAGTTAGCCTCGCAATGGTCCTGATTTTTGCAGAAGGCATGCTGTTTCCAGCTAGGCCTCGCTAGCACGGCAAAATGGTGATTAATGACGGCTCGCTAAGCAACATTTCATGTAAAAATATGTCTTATCGTCACGCCTGCCAACACTCCTGGCATTCCCAAGAGGGTTAACGTCGCCCAGTGTCCACCAATGTCGCACTTCTCACATATTTCACCCATTACCATAAGAAAATACAGACACCTCAGGACAAAAAATCATATTTCTTGTATCCACAGCCACATAGCTGCACAACATGTTCACACTCTCTGCTGTCCAGACTGTGAGCTGGCAGAGCACCAGAGATGAGATTTTATGCATAATTCCAGACATCCTAGAAAGACGCATTTGCTACTCCAACAGGCAGCTTTTTATTTGCTGTAAAATGCGCTTTTACTATAAGTTCTGTGTTGTTATGATATATGATGTGATTTTTATGATCATCCGGTGACTCGTAAAATATCACCTGAAACAGCTCTGGGCAGCTCTGAGCCTGGCAAACGGAAGTTACTGTATAAGAACCTGGTTATGGTGCAGCTTCTATATGATTAGGGCCTCAGGTCAGATAAAAAGCAACCAGTGGCGAGCGCACACACACACACACACACACACACACACACACACACACACACACACACACACACACACACACACACACACACACACACACAGCGCGTCAGTCATTACAGTAAATGACCAAAAAGTCTCGCCAGGTTACATCACAGGTAAGTCATGCCCTACCTGGGAATGTAAGTTGATCTTAAGCCTCAAGCATCACATATTATACCAGTCACAGTAACATAACACCAAGTGCTCGACTCTAGTGTGTAACTCAACGAACCTGACACTTCTTCACGCACGGTCATACGCAGACAAACACGTGCATGCATGTGCACCAAATCCACAAAAATGATCGATAAATAAAGCAAATGTTCACTCAGTGTGTTTAGGTGTGCCAGTGCACTGCAGAGTTATTCACTACCTACTGTGAGATGCAATCAGTGGTAGCAAGAGGCTCTAATGACGAGAGTGATTAGCCCCGGCTAACAGGCTGGCCTGCACGTGGCTCTCACCCAGCTAGAGATAGCATTCAAATAACAAACAGGATGAGATCAGGCTAAACATGCAGGCGAGCAGCTGGTGCCAAAGCCTTATCTGTCTCCTCCTCTGTGTTTATCTATACAATCCACCTCCACCAGCTCATAGACACCAGGACAATTCATTAACTGATTACTGGAAGGTATTTGATCACTGAGACAGGGAGACGTTCGAGAGGACACTGTAACTCGTGCTCTGCACTGCTGGACCAGCTGCACCAGGCAACCTTAGTTTATTATGAGAAGCCACTGTTTGAACTGGACTCGACATCAGTAAACTGCACACATCACGCTTATGATTACTAATCCGGCTGGTCAGCGATGTTTGAACCAGTGGGGATCCAGTTCCCTTTGAATGGAGCGCTCATTTAGGAAAGAGCTTTTTAATTTGCTCTTAAAGTCACAGTGAA
Source organism: Chelmon rostratus (assembly GCF_017976325.1). Classification (NCBI taxonomy): domain Eukaryota; kingdom Metazoa; phylum Chordata; class Actinopteri; order Chaetodontiformes; family Chaetodontidae; genus Chelmon; species Chelmon rostratus. The sequence continues at coordinate 15,633,685 of NC_055668.1, read as the reverse complement.
ATGAAAAATGGCTTTTCCACCTCATTAGACTTTCCATTTTACATGCCATGATACACACCGATTTAACAGCAAATGCCAAATTTCAGTTTTACTTCCTCCAAAAGAGTGCATCTTTAATGGTTCGTCTTATGGAACAAAAGCGGGTCCAGCGTCGATCAATAATGTCTTTTGGCAAAACAAACCTCGGCTACCCGATGCAATTCCCTCCCTAACAGATATCAGATTGGTATAAGCTTTTGAGTAATTACTCTCTGCATTATGGCCTGCTCTGATCTTTCATTACAGTATGACAAATTGGGGAAGCAAGACGTTCTCAAAATCCTGCTTACTGACAATTTCAATTTTTACTTATTGCTTTATGAGGGCAGAGAGGAAAGCAACCAGAAACTGATGCAGAATGAGTCATTCATCAACACAATAACGTATTATATTGGGCTCCATGATTATGGCTGGCATTGCCGTAATTATTCATTTATCTTTGGGGGGGGGGGGGGGGGGGGGGGGGCATAATTTAATCTACTATTCAAAATGTAAAAATCAGCTTTTCTTTCTATGAAATCAGACAATGTAGTATACGCTTTAGTGATGACATTAAAACACTCTTGCAGCAGCAGCAACATGTCATGTTTAGAAAGCCAAGACTTGATAACCACAGTGTGATCAAAACAAACACCCTCTGAGGTCTAGTCAGACAGCTGACCCCTGAATCCGGAGCATTCGATTGGACACACCAAAGCAGAGCTATGAATGCAAAGTGCAAGTATCACAACCAATCAAGCTTCATTTGTTTTGTAAACAACCTACGCAGCCCACATCGTATCCTGGTTTAATTGCACAAATGCTATTTTATCTCGATCGTAAACGCTGCAATACAGCTCATGAGACTGCTCTGGTCGAGTAAATGTATGGTACCACACCATTGTGTGTGCATAAATATCACATTATCAATATCAATAGTGTTTGCATTGGCGGTTTTGGTAATGGGTTGTAGTAAAGCCCCATTGGATTGCTCTAAAATTGTATTTACTTGTTTGTCTTTAATCACAAACACTGCGGGTGCTTCCCTCTGTAGTGTGATGTAACCGCTATTATGACAAGAGTGATTCCTAACAGGGTGCTCATTGTATGCATGGGGGTGGCAGTGGGAGCAGTGATCTCAATGTGCACTTGACACAGAAAAGAAAAGCTATTATGCAGTTAGTGTTCATTCGCTTTCCTCATTATATAACTTTTTTTTTTTTTGCATGCCAACTCTGTTACGGGGCATATTTTATTATATTCCCTATGGGGGAGCGTGCTGAGCTGACTGGTGCTGATGCGAAACACAGACATAAAGGTTGAGATGTTGAGCCGGGGTATTTTGGCAGAAAAGACTGACCCTAATGGGAAAACGTATAAACACCATTATGTGCTTCTGCAGTGCTGCTAGCAGCAAATGAAAGATTTAATGTAGGCCTCAAGTGCTCTCATGCTTATTGTGATGGGCTAGGATGGTTTGAGCATGCTAAACCCTGTGCACCTGTTTATGCAATGTACTTTCCCACACGAAAATATCTAAGCAGAAGAACTGAGAGGAAAAGAGGAAATGAGGGCTCCAGTGCTTTCCTGTTGCGTATCTGCAGGCAGGATATGGAAGTATGGTAGATTAATGGCAATAATGACACAATAAATAAGCTGTGATGATGATGAGCATTGTCCAAGAATATATGTATGTAATGGTTGGCCTCACAAACAAATCATCTCACCGTGAGCTCTGGACATTTCGCTTTCTATTATTCCTCCCTGCAGTATTTAAAACAATAGCACTGCTTCCAAAGCGTTGCTACCTCAGTGACAAATACACTTCCTATAGCTGCATCACAATGAAAGCCTCCCAATGGTTAGCCAGCGGAAACTGTAAAAGTGAATTAGCACATAAGGCGCACACAGAAACGCAGCAGTGAAAATAACCTCCAAACATACAGATATGCAGCGAGAGGATATTACTGCATGGGCTCAGGAACACTTCATAAAACTATTGTCGGTAAACAGTTTATTTGCAAATGATTGCGTTCTGTTTCACGTTTCACACAGCGTCCCACTTCTTTGGAATCTGGGTTGTGCAGCCAAAGCATCAAGCAGGTCCCACCTGGTGAAGATCAGGCCACTAGAAATGTACAGTGCTACTGCCATCATCACATAAAGAGGCAGTCCATTCTGCACTACTTCATTATGGAACAGCTTCAGGGTTTAGTTAAAGCTACAATCAGAAAGGGGCAACAATCATATATTGGTGCAAAGTTTGATAAAGCCTATTAGATATTATAAAGAAAAGCAGGGTAACACAATAATGGGCTGTTGGCTTTAATGTTTTATTAGCTGCAGGACATGAAGCAGCAGCTGAGAAGCAGGCAGGAGAAAGTTAGAATGATACGGGTGAAAATCAGTGGGGTGCACCACCATCTTCTATTGAAGCCAAGAAATTATTTAGATTTGTGTTTTGTTGAATATATTTAAAGACATTGTATAAAACAAACACATTAAAATCTGATTCAAAATCGGACCAAACACAAAAAAGCACAGATCACTACAAGGCCATAATTGCACACCATAGTATCTCTATGAGCTTCATTTTCTATTCTGCTAAATAACCCATAATAGGAAGCTGAAAAGTAAACCTACATGCAGCGCAGTAAAGTAGATAATGTATTCAGCTGCATCCAATGTCAACAGAGCCCGGTGGTCCACTATAGCTCTCATTTTCTCTAATTCAGAGCGGGTGAGGCGGCTCTCAGAGGCTCTAATCCCTCTGCTTTAGTCATCTCATGACCGCGTTCTAAATCTCTAAACCCTCGCTGAGCTCAGTCCATGTGGGTGCCACAACCACTCGGCGCTGTCTGCTTAGCATCGCCAGTGCCCTATCCATGTCACAAAGCACACAGCTCGGCACAATAGGAGCCATTTAGCCACACAGCCTTAAACACATGCAGCTGATGCCGGACGAAAGCATGTTTCTGACTTTTTCGTAAATCTTTCACCTCAGTGGGTGACTTTAACCCCTGCTAATCGCAGCTTGGCTAAGATTGTCACAGGGTTTGTCTCCGAGCACATAATGGAATCACTAATCCGTCCACAGAACACTAAAATCCAAAGGGGAATGTTTAGAATTAGGACCTTCGTGGTCATTTCTGGCGGATTTCTCTAGATGAGCAAAAGTCGTAATAACTCCATGCTTGTTCCCTGAAGAGCTGGGGTGGTGCACCGGCTGATGTTAGCTTAGTATGTGCAGTACATCTGTATCAGTGATTATTTTTCAGCAGTGAGATATCCTGTTCAGCATCAGCATCTTTGTTACAGTGAAAAAAAAACAACAACAACAAAAAACAAAGCAAATCTATATCGTTTAAACACTCTGCATTACCATCTGCCCCTCTGGCCGCAGAGTAGACCTCAATAAACGAATGAAAATATCTTATCTCTCCATCTGCTCTGCCAAGGTCAGGACAAGACAATCATTCAATCCAATTCAGAAATCTATATCCAACAGATTCATCACTCTGTATGGATTTATAAGATTACACATCTCAAGTCTGAGATTAGATATCACGATTATTCATATTTTTGAACTCGTCTGTATTGAAATGGGTCTCTCATGGGCCAACACAGGCCTAAGAGAAACATTTGGGTGAATATGTGTCACAGTGATTGTTCAGTAGAAGCACAGTCAGGCACCACTTGGATGCTTAAACCCAAAGGACATCCCTGACCTCAGTCCCGTGTCCTTAAATCACGGACAAACCCAGACAGAACATGAGAAACCAAGTGATTAGAAGAAAACAGCCAAACCACGAAGCAAGCTGCTAAATGATAGGTTGTTTAGGTATTTAGTTAGAGATGTTTACATTTCACATTCCTTTTTCTTTATATATACAGGAAGTACGAGTCCTCTTGCAGGGAGTCCGCCATGTTTCTACAGTAGCCCAGAACAGGCAATTCAAACACTGACTCTAGAGAGCACCATTTGCGTTTCTCATGTTTTTAGCGGCCACTGTAGGGGAAGGTGAGGCGAGGGGTTTTCAGCAGCTCACAATCTGCAACTTTATCTCTCAAACAAAACAATTCTGTGATTAAAATGGAAAAGTATACAATCCCTGAGCAATTCTGGTGTATTAATGCTGTGGGGTTAATTGCACGTTTAGTGTGCTACACTGTAATGGTGAGAAACACGAGTAAAACTTTCAGAAAGTTCAGCGTGCACTGTTGTCTCCGCTGCAGAGCGCCACACGGTTTAAAGCATGGCTCAAGGGAATTTCTGCAGTGGTGACAGGCGCCACAGATGTAATGCCAGCCTCCCTCCAGTCAACAGCTCACAGCTGGAACACAACCAGTCAGACTAAAGTCACAATAAACAAATAAATAATGCAAATGCCCTAATTTCAAATAGGGTTTTTATTGCTTCGGCTCAGCAAGGAGCCGAACGCAAATCAAACTTTCTTTTTTTTTTTTTTCTTCTTTTCCAATGAACTTCTCATTACAAAGTATAAACTAATGATTGGTCAGAGGCCAAGGCACATTCATTTCTTCGTTCATGTCTTCTTCTTCTTCAGCGAGCAGCCCACAGCATCTCATTGGCATTTCCACTAAATGCCTTTCAAGGGAGGGAAAAACTCCAAACAGATGTTGACTACCTACTTACAATGTGTGATATGTGATCTACAGTTAATTAAGAAAGAGTGCAAGATCCCACGCTTCATTGGCTTTACTGCTCGGCTTCTGTACAATACCTCTATCTCCGCTAAGCTTATTAACAGTGACTTACTTTCCCGAAACACCTTGTGCTGATTCTTTTTTTTTTCTTTGAAGAGAATCCATACTTATGTGCAGCTGTATTGTAGCCTTGAGCTATTTCCTTTGTTAAAGCTTTCACACTCTGGTATCGCAAAGGTGAGAGGAGGGCTTGAACAAAGAGCTGACGGCACAATGACACCGGCACTGGTGGACTGAATGTAGAAAGATCATATTGCAAGCTTTATTTCAATATTTAATTAGTTTTCTAGTTGCATGCAAAACTTGCGACAAGTCCGTAATCGACAGTAATGAGGACGACTGTAGCGGGGTCGAGAGTGGGAAGGAGAGATAAGAGGGCAAACAATTGGAGACTGATAGGGGAGAAACAAAAGATGCACCACTTGAGAAATGTGTGATTATATTAAAATAGATGTCCTAGAACTGCACAGACACCATTCCCCTGGTGCAGACATCAGATCTGTCAATCTCATGCACCACGCCCGTGTCTTTGACTCATCTCCATGCTCGCTGCAGCCTGTTACACTGGTTCAGTACTAATGGTTCCCATTCGCACATTTCATTTCACTACAGGTGGCGGAGATGAAATAGAGTTTACTGCCTCTGATATCTGACACTGAGCTGCTGATCTGATAATGGTGTTCTTGCTGTGCAGGACCTGCCCTTCCCCACATGGAAACAGGGAGGGAGAAGGTGGTAAATCATTGCGCGGGCTTGCGACACACTGCATCTCCTCCGAATGTGCGAAAGAACATCATTGGAAATTGAAACACCAGGAGGAAGGCGAAAAGGAAGAAAGAGCATTTCACAATTCCTGTTTCCTCTTCCTCTCTCTATGCACTTGGGCCCAAATCATTTCAGGCATCACTACCCACGAGTCTCTTATCAAATAATACTGAAATGGTTACCCTGAGGTGTCCATTGTGCATATGAATAAAGTGATATTTGCTGAATGATAAGTAAGTTATGATAGTAATGTACTGTGGGGAAAATATACTTTAAGCTATGATGAAATCCCATTTTTATAACTCGTTCTGTTTCTTCAGCCGGTGAAACTTGAGAGCAAAAATTTGAAATTGAAGCACAAGCACAGGAGCACATGCTGTATTTTGAAATCCAAGCCTGCTCTTAGGCGCTAACCTGCGACCATTCACCTAATTACTTCCTTGATCTTATCGTCTTTTGGTGAAATTCTGGGGTTTTTTTTACAGTGTTTAACAGGTTCGGACAACATCGAGCCAAACTTAGAGCTGCTCCAAGAAATATTTTCATCTGATCACTGGATCAACAGACGATGCGTGTGTGGAAGAGATCGCTCACACTGATGAAGCCACAGACAAAATAAAAGTTTGCATTTCCCCTCAGCTCCGCAGAGCTTTGTAGCAGCTTTCAGATCATCGTCCTGGTTTTTTGGCATGCAACTTTACAGTTTTGGTTCAGCCTCAATGCTCTCATCGGTGCTCACACTAGACGCGCGTCAGCTGGAACGTAAATGACATATTGGCCATGACAACTTTAAAAAGTCATAATAACGCACTGCTGTGTTTACTCGTTTCGACACACTCGAGCGCCAAAAAACAGTTAATGCAGGTTTAAACAAAACCCCTGCGATAAATCTTTCTCTCAAAACAAATGCCACCATATAAAAAAAAACATGAATTAGTTATACTGTTTGAACCAAACATCATTTAAAGGATAAGGCAGGAAACATTCCTACTTCCAGCAAAACCCCTGAAAAGACCAAAACTAACAACAACCTGATTCCACTAACAAGTGCCGCCTGTGTAGCCAAACTTTGACACATTATGCCATAAACCTCCACTGATGTCCAAAAAAACTCATCAACGAGGCACAGCACTGCACTGTTTATCTTGAGTCAGACCCACAAACGTGGCCCCGCTGCTGTAAATACTGGCTTGCTCGACAAAGCTGCAGCTTGATGCAGCCCCCAACAAATGCACTATTTACTCCTGTTTGAGTAATGTCTGCTAAAAACGACCTACGCTGCTTTTAAAAAAAAAATTTAAAATGAAAGTATATACGAGTGACCTGTTTTAAAGATTTACATCTTCAGTGGGAACCAGCAGGCTTGGTGTTAAGTGCCACAGACACAGACTAACACATTGTTGGCAATGGTCTTCAATGGGATTTATTAACAATGACCAAACTATAGAATATTGCAAGCCTCAACCTTTAACTAGCAGTGGTTTATGTTACACGTTTGTGCATAACACAACACTAAAAGCCTACAATTAGACCATTTTTTAAACTCCCAGGACTGTTTTCTGCCTTCATTGCTCAAGGGCTCCAAAATTAGTGCAGTCTTATTTGTTTCAGCAGCAGAATGCTTTTGGTGTGAAGCGCTGATGCAACAGACAAGATTAGATCATTAGTCAGTCATGGGAGTGTTGCAGCCTTTGTTAATTACCATTCTATCACACACACACACACACACACACACACACACACACACACACACACAGGCACACACGCATCTGCTTGGAGTGAGCTCATGTAATAAAGAGGTGAAGACTAAATGAATGCAAACTGCTCGCCCAAAGCGATCCAAGCATGAGGCGCCTTGAGCTGTGTGACTGTGGACAGCTGAGCATCCTTTTTTCAATATTGAAAGATAAAGCCGAGGCGGAATAACAAGGGAAGCCGCCCAGTTCTCTAACAGGCTGCTCCATCTGAAACAACCTGCTAGCTCTGGTGGGGGCCGATCAACCGGTGGGATGATTATTCTTCCACCTGTACGAGCCACACCCTGAAGGCTTTCCTCTCCATCCTTTGGTGTGAACGAGACACTCCATTATTTCTAAGGATGATTCACCACTGCCTAATTCACCCCCTCTGGTTCCCTTCAGTAACCAGAGTATTTTATAACATCTTTAGTTCACCCTATTAATACTTAAAGAGAAGACTGCCTTGAGCTTCCTGTCCTCCATCATGACAATAAAAATGGTATATGCCTTTTCCCAGTCGTGAAGCCCATAACAGAGGTAAAGACCTTATATCAATCAACCAAAGCTGAAACGCAGAAGTACATTATTATGCAGTTCCTCTAATGGCCACTTACGCTCGCCCCAAGCAAACCCTAAAGAAAGTTCAGGGTCTTCATGCTGATATCTCACTCTTACTAATGTCTAGGTGGGCATTTTGAGCACAACTATAAACCCACATCTGACTTCTGAGACCTCCACACACAAGCCAAACAGATCTGTAGGCTTATATACCTTCAGTGATATTAGGCGCTGCCCACTAAAATAGCATTACAATAACATTTACATGCAAGTGGTTCTATAGAACAAACTGCAGGCTCCCTATCTCCCGTCTTGGACAGTTTTGGTGCTAAATGCCAAGGTGGACAGAAAAACAATGACAATCATTCGCACGCACGCACACATGCACAAACTAAGTGAACATATGGTACAGGGGCCATTTGAAGTTGATTGTCTAACATGCAGAGGCAGATGTCTAATTGCACACTATCGGCGTAGCATCTCCTGTTAATTAAGAAGCCTGTGAAGCATCTAAATTACCTCATCTAAACTACCTGTAGATTGCACTACAAACATAAGGGCATCAGCTCATCTGTCCTCACTTCAGGTTTTTTTTTCCTATAATGGGATTTATTGCTAAAACAGCCAATTAAAGAGCATTGCTCGAGAGTTTCTTCAGCTTTCTCATATGGAGGTAGCAACTAGCACTGCCTCCTAACAGCAAACATTTGACTTGCCATAGCAGCACAGCACAGGTGAGCCAGTAACATTAATGAGGTCAGTCCAAGTGTCACAGTAGGCCAAGCCATCAGAACGGGGGGCAGTAGCTTGGCTTGGGAACTGGAGCGTGGCCAGTTCAGGGCCATGCTACAGAGTCTGGACTGGTAGCTGGAGAGGTGCCAGTTCACCTCCAGGGCACTGCCCTTTGAACAAGGCCCCGAAGAATCCTACATTGACTATGTGCTGCAGCCCCATCACTCTGCCATCTCACCACTGTGTTTCCAGTGTGTGTGCATATTATTCTGGTCTATGTGTGAGTTTTCCAAAGTATCACACTACTTCTTTACTTTACTTTATTTACTATCAGATTTTCAACCCAAGGCTGCACAGATGAACAGGAGGGCAGAAAACTAAAGGTGTTGGTATGCATTCAGAGACTTTTTCTTTATACCAGTATTGTGTCAAAGTTTAAAATTCTGGTATCTTAACAACATAACCTGTGCCTGTAATGAAAATGACTAACACAGAAACTGAATTTCCCTGAGCCAGATGAATACGTTGCAATTCAGAACAGGGCACACCTAAATGGAGCGCAGACGTCACAAATGTTATTAATTACAACAGTGCTTTTGCTGCTATGACACAGCGCGTCAACAAGCATGCAAGTTTAGCACCAAATGTTTTTCAAACCGATGCAAACTTTGACAAACAATGAGCCGTAATTGATCATTCGTAGCTCAGAGCGGTCGGCTGAACTGCAACAGTCTCAGTGAGCTTCGGGCTGATTTTTTCTGTGAGAGTGGAGGTTTTGCGAATGGGAACATAAGGTCTCAAGAGGATCAGTCATGTAGAGTTAGAGAGCGTTTTAACCCAGAGACTGCAGACTGTGAAGGCTCTCAAAGCTGTATGTGTGTTTCAAGTTTAATGTTGCATTGAGTAAGGCTCATTATTAGAGGAGAGGCTACTGGTCTACAAGAAATACCGAGACTAGACAATAAAACACATTAGACTGCAGGCTGTGGTTGACTATATTATTATTGTTGTTGCTATTTTTAGCATGCAAAATACATTATCATATGCCTCTAATTTATCTCAGGCACCTGGGGGTCCCAAACACCAAGAGAACCACTTGCAGAGACATGGGCGTTTACTGCCAAAGTGATTAGATCCTGCAGTTATATGGGATGTTAAAAACGGTTTCTAAAGTCTAAAAAGAGTACACTTCAGGATCAAAATCTCTATTAGTGCACTGGTGTCTGCCTGTCAATGGGCTTTGAGTAAGCGAATGAAGTTCTGAAGGGCCGTGCGTTACCTCCTGCAGCGCGACACAGCTAAGAAGCCGAAGGGGGAAGTTGTTGGTTGCCAATCTGTTTTTTTTTTTTTTTTTTTTTTTTTTTTTAAAGGCTCCTATTGATATGCGTATGAGTCGAGATCCTAAAATTGACAAAGAAAAAGCCTGGGACGCGCAGCTGTTGGCGCTCAGCCGGTGGACTGACGCACTCAGCGAGGGTTCCTCACACGCGCAAAAAATGTTTTATTTCGGTAATCAGTCTCATATAAACCAATATTTAGGAAAACAACCACATTAAGCCTCTGCATGCTCTGCCAAACTAATAACTGCTTTTTACAGTCGAGCACAGGCATTAATGGGATATCACCCTCAGATAATCCCACATGGACGTTGATGCGCTCAGTCACTGTTTGAAAACTTCACCCTCCAGAGATTTGCGGCGCGGATCAGGGCACGAGGTGAGTGACTGCGCCCTGCCAATGGATTTACTCATTTCACGGCGGGGAACCGACATGATACGGTGGAAACACTGGCAACGCGCGTCCCGAGCGAGCTCCTGCTCCGAGGGTGAAGATGACACATTACGCAGCGAGAGCGTTAATTGGTCCACGGCGCCTGTGCGCATCGTAACGCCCATGTGGTAATTCATGAGCCCGCATTGTAACGATAGTCATGCAGGAAACGTAAGCACGCGTCTTACCATGTTTTGGCTCCAGAAGCACTTCACAAAACCCCCTTTCGGTCGGGAAATAGAGCCACGAATACCGGCTGGCGGGGCAGCTGCAGCCTCCTCACACGGGCACATCAGCACTGTGTTGCCCCAGCGTCTTTAGCCCGACGCAGCTACACTTCACCGGGCTGGATCCTGGGTCTAATGCGAGCAAGCTGCACGGAGCAGCTCTGTTCATCCCTCTCTCTCCCCTCTCTCTCTCTCTGCGTCTGTGTGTGTGTGTGTGTGTGTGTGTGTGTGTGGACATGACGTGTGAAGCAGGTAATCTTATTACACCGGTCAGTAAAGGTGAGCCCTGGCTAAACCTCCGTTACCCCTCCTCCAACCTCATATCTGCTAGATATGCAGCTGACCAACTCAGGTACAGTGTCTACCCCACAAGACAAATTATATTCAGTGCCATAAACAAGAAGCAGGGGGGAAAAAAACCCACCAAACTCACTCATGAAGGTCAAACTAATCCATAACTTATTACAGTACGTGGCCTGCACTGTCATTCTCTCAACACAGCAAACTGACTGAAGGTCAACAAAAGCTATTTACTGTCAGTTGTCAATTATTTTAGAGTTAAATCCATTAGCCTGGTCTGTCTGCAGCGACTGGAGTGGAGCTGAGAAATAATACCACTGGAGGCAGCTGACTACAGTATGATCTACCTGTCACTTTGCAACAATCACTGGCCATTTCTTCCCTCCAGCTTAACCGCAATCAACAACAAAAAAGCCTCCCATCAATATACTCTAATTGGATGGCGTGCTGAATAAGTCCTGACGAAAGGTTGCAGGGAATATCCAATAAAACGAGTTCAACACCAGAGACGCAGCTGGAGCTCCTGTTCGCAAATGACACGTTGACAAAAGTCCAATTCTTCTGACAATATAAACTCACCTCTCTCAAACAGCAGATGTGATTTGATGAGACATGAACAAATTGCCAGTATCGATAAAGACTTTTAACAAAAGCAGTGTTAAGTCAAATTAATTTCACAATTAAACGATTCAGATTAAAGTGACACCCTTGCATAACATGCATAATCAAAATAGACGTATTCGTAATGAAAACAGCTGAACAGATTGTGGTTTAAGGAAACATCACATTGTAGCCCCACTAATTTGAAAAATCATGAGAAAATCAGTCAGGCGCAATCAACAGCAGCACTGTGGGTTCTGGTTAACCTGCAAAATGTCACTGCAAAGATGCTAATTTAAACAAACATGCTTTTACATGTCTGTGCCTGGGGGCCCTTTGTCTCATAATCTGTGCATGACTGCAACAAGACTTCACCATGTCCAAGTCTGCAGGCATGCTAGCAGCTCTGGAAGGCCAAATTGTAATGGCATATATGCTGATGTTTAGCAGGCCACCAAAGTCGGCAGCATTGCATCTAACAGCTGTTGAGACATTTCAATCTGGAACGACGTGGCAGATCAACTGATTGGCCAACAGACCAACAGACATCATCAGAAGAACAGACCAAACCAAAACCTTGGCAAATCCAGGGTCATGTCTGACAGCATCCACTTTTTTTATAATTTACAGCGTAAACACAGTGTAAAACATGGTGAGCAGTGTCAAAGGGTATCTGAGGGCTGTGCACCCAAAATAAGTTGAGAACCGCTCCTCTAAATAACACTACTGACACATATAATTCAGACTAGGATGGATGTTCACTCTTGACCTTTGAGAACAGTAAGAATCTAAACACAAAGGTCCACTTACTTGTGTTTGGAGTGTTAAACTCTGACCGTCTCCACTGAATGAGTGCTTAGATTCTCTTCACCATGTATAATGCAGGAGTGTGGGCTCATTAGAGAGCACGACGTGTCAGTTTGTGTTTGAGACCGGCTGAGGTAGCAACTACCTTTTCAAAAGAATGTAGCTGTATGTTGTTTTTTTTTCATGTCATTTTTGTTGGGCGACTTGTAATTTCAAAAGACACGCAGCACATTTTTAAATGATGCATTTACCACACAAGGCAGTCGCACATTTAGCCGACCAATCATTCGCTGAATTTAACATTTGAATCAAAATAGCCTCCAAACTGGCATGCATAGGCCCTGGATGAGCAAGGAGAGCTAATCCGGGTTAAGTCATCACTACCTCCACTTGGCCTAGCTTGTTTTTGGTATGAGGAGGGCTTTGAGCAGAAGCTCTCTAATAATCAGACCCTGCCACAGCGCTAATTCTTTCCTCTCATCTCGTCTCTGTTGCTGCACAGAAAGACGAGGGGCCAGGGTTCAGGCAGGAGTGAAGACACTCCACAGAGGAGGGTGATTAAGGGATGTGCAGCTCTTTGGAAAAAGTCTTGCCTCGGCTACCCACTGCAGCCACTATATATATAAATATATCCAGATTTATCCATCTATGCATGTATGTGGGTTGAGATTATTATTATGTATGAATGTACGTGTCTCTGCCAGTATGTCAGTTAATCACTAAAAACGAGAAAGGAATGAGGGAGAAAAAAGTGCAATAATAACTGCAGGCACTTGTCTAATAAAGTTTTTATGACTATAAATTAACGAGCCATTCGCTTTTCATTATTCTATTATTCATAATATCATTCTTCAAATATCTGCAGTGTGTGTGCCCATCCTCCGCTAATAATGTTTGTATAACAAAAAGTATGGCAACAATATTAGAAAGGATCCGTCTCAGTGGCTTGGGTTGGATGAGCGATGCATAGTTGAACTAATATTTACAAGCCTGTCACCTCCAAACTAATTATGCAGACAGAAAATATTTTGTTCCAGGAGCAGGTGAGTTGACTTTGAGGTGCCGTGCGTTCTTCCGAGTACGCTCCGAGTTGTATCAATGTTTGTGCTGTTTTCTTGTACAACTCGGGAAGCCTGAGGGTCCCTTCATGAATGCTGTACAGTACGCTGCACATTTGTATTCAGTTGAGGGTTCAATCGCTAAGCAGGCAAGTCTTCTTCAGGGAAAATAATTCCTATTAGTGATGTCGCATTAATACGACACCTTCAGTCGTTCCTTTAAAGCTCAAGGAGTGGAGTTTGCCTCGCAGATGTGAACTCCCTGCAGTGACAGACAGCAGTGGTTTAATCATCCTCAATGAGTGCCTTCTTCTGTCGTATTTGGAGGAAACGGAGAGTGTTTATTCATTCTGTTTTAGGTGGAAGGTGTATTGTTCATCTTTTGAAATTTGCAGACGTATTAAACAGATTTCAGGGTCATTACATGTTGATGTTTGAATATGACTTGTTTTTAAAGAGCCACTGGATGTTTTCAGACTTGGATAGACACTGTTTTGGTAATTGGATGCACACCATCTGCCACATTATTCAGCACTATCAATTCACTCCACTAATGTGAGATTCACACAACCATCCAGTCAGCACAGCCCTGGAAAGGAAGCGCAAGCGAACCGACGCTTCCTTCTTATTTGAGAATGAGTCAACTGGGGGCGTGTGCTTCTTTCTGAGCTCTCTGAATCAACGGCACAATAAAACATTCAGAGGCTCTTTTCTAGGAGTGCGCGGTCATACCCGGATGAGCACAAAATGATCACAACGGCTTGCTTTCACGTGAGCTTTTAAAGCGTATTGTCAACATGCTCACCAAAGCAGCACCAGCCTAGTGAGGAAGAAAAATCAAGAGCGAGCAGATACTGGCTCTACAAAAACACATGCTTCATCTTGAATATTGTTTTTCACTCGGGGCAAATTGAACAATTCTTCTCGCTGAAGCGTTATTTCCCTGGACCGTGTGTATGCACTCAGCTGTTTAGTCCCAAAATCCTCCGCCTGCGAGCTCCCCGTAGGCAACCCCGCCGGAGTGTGTACACTCGCATAGACACACGCAGATCTAAAGCTGCGAAACAGCTGAGGGGCTCAAATCTTAACCCTGCAACTGAGCAGCAATTTGAAACAAGCGTGCGTGCCAGGTATTCTGTTGACGATATGATAAGATTAACAAAAAAAAATCTCCCTCTCTCGCCTCTCTCTTCGAACCATCTGCGCAGAGTACCACAGGTTGAGAGATGACGAGACAGCTTCCAAACTAGCTGATAGGCGACACCACGTGTGAAGAAAATCTAGGGTCTGATAAGGATGCCTTGATTTTGAGCACAGCGCGATGCCATGGCACATTCCCTCTCGTCCTCTCCCAGTACATTTTCTGGAGGCATGTGAAGTGGACTTCAAAATACAGCCCCCCTCCCGCCAAAAAAAAAAAAAAGCACCATCCCTGCATTCCCAGAAAATAAACACAAAATATGAGCACATTTTTCGAAACTTTTAGAGCTATAACTTCAGAACTCTACTCTCCACAAGGCCACACATGAAAGAGCTCAAACCAACTTTTCCATAACGATTAAATACTCTGAATGCTGAGGTTTTTTTTAAGAGCTACTATCCATGGTTACACTGATGTGGGCAGCAGGCGAGACTCCCACACAGAGTGTGAAGTATTCGGTGCTGACCATGGTGCTGAAAGAGAGGCTTCGTAGCTCAAAAGCACCACACACTCCTACTGGTGAGCTCGCTGCCATGACTCTTTATTAGCATGCTAATAATCTCTTTAACAGTTTGTTGTTATGCATTAGGCTGATTTATCTAAGCAGTAAGACAAATATCCAAGGAGTGCACTTGACAAGCTATTTAAAAGGATGGTGGGTAGTTGGTTCGGATGGTAGAATTGCCAAAAGGTGTGTTCAGATAGCCTCCATGGTTGAGTGAGCCACCCTTTCAAGGAAACAAAGACACAGGCACACATACAAGAACGCACATAGTTCTGCTTAGGGCGCTTGTTTCTGTGTCTCCAACTTTGGCTTATTCTGACTGCAGGCTTTACCCGAGCCCCCACCCGACCAGCTATAAAAATTGAAATTGGCTCTGTGCAAATGGAAATGCCGAAGGGAGTCTGAGTCGAATAAGTGTCAAGGGACATTCATAGTTTGGCACTGACAGCTTGTGTGATATTGAGAGGTCAGAGCTACTGAGACAGCGGGCAAGCAAGAGGGAGGGAGCGAGAAGGAGGGAGGGAGCGAGGGAGGGAGGGAGAGAGGGAGGTCAGAGAAAGCCAACGGAGTGTGTGTCTGTATGTGTGTGTGTGACAGAGAGAGAGAGAGAGAGAGAGGTCAGAGAAAACAAGTGAACAAGAGATAGAGTGAGAAATAAAGACACATGGAGAGCAGGCGAGCCTTCCAAATACTCTAATCATTCCCAGGGATAATACAGACAATTATGTCCGATGGTAACCTCAGGTGAGGAGGAAACTGCTACCTGGAGAAAGCCAGGCGTCAATACTCTGAACACTTTAACACTTAAGAGGTTGCAGAGATACCGATTTGAGTTTAGATTTAAGTTATTCAGCTGTTATTCCAACTAAAATAAAAGAGGGGACTGAGGCCTGAGCAAAGCTGACTCACCAGTTTAGCGCTGAATATCCATGGGCTTAAGTCCGTACAGGGGGTGGATTTAAAAATAGCTGCGACTAGTTTGTTCAAAACACCATGTTGTGGTGTTTCCCTCGTCTTTATTGAGGCAGGGAATATGCCAAGCGAGGATGTGAATTTAAATCCAAGCACTAATCTGACAATGTCCTATTCAATTGAGTTGAAAGTGCATAATTATGCAAAATATCTAACTGCTCCCAGAGTTGAGCTACTGTGCAAGTATTTATAGTGCAGACCTGGAGTCAATTTATATTTTATTGCTGTCTGAGTTTTCTGCATGAGAAACCATTCTTGGTGTGAAGAGGCTTTTAGTGTGAGAAATCTGTGCGACTGTGCAGGTGCATCAGGTCAATCATCACAATCGAACAAAAACAACACGAGCAAAAGCATCTTGTCACTCGCGGCAGCTTGCTTAGCCTTGTCTACCAGCTGTGTGTCTTGAGATTTTCACTCTGCGAAATGACTGACTGAAAGCTGTGAACACAACAGCAACATTACTATTATCATAATTTAATTTATACAGCTAACTAAATATTAACTAAATATGTACACATCCATCAGCTGTGTAGCAACATTAATATTCATTTGGAGTCATGTTTCTGGCTACCTGGTTAATATAGGTCTAATATTTGCTCTCTTTTAGAGCTCTGTTTTGTTCTCCACCAAGGGAAAAATCTGGCTCTTCAGCTGCCAAATGCTCCGCTGTGTTCACCATCTGGTTGCTAACTGGACAGGCATTGTACAGTGGGTACATCGCTGAAAACAGCTGCATGCTGAAGCAAAATATGGACACCTCTGGCACACAAGTAATGTCAAACATCGTGAGCCACTGTCAATCTAAAAGAGCGGCTTTAAGGAATGTCTGCTACTAGTAACTAAGCTGAATGCAGCTGAATTAAAAATAATTGCAGGGTTATTTCTGTAAAACTTTTTGTAGCTCTCTCTTTCAGCTGAGGCTTTCAGCTGCGTGACAGAAAACGCTCATGAGACGTGATTTCTTTGGGCTGCACACACAGGCAAAGAGGCTAAAGGGGTCTGATAATTGGAACACATGAGGACCAGCGCACGAGCACCAGATCTGTTACTAGGAATCCCAGAGGCCATAGAAACCAACACTGAGGGCTGTAATGAAAATGTTCCCTCTTACTGATTTTTTTTTACCCCCTTCCTGCCTTTTCTTCTCCTCTTCAGAGTGCACCTTGGCAACCTCGGAGAGAGAGCTCTTTTGACAGCTACCACAGGTTATTACTTTTATAACCAGGGGCAACCTCCAGAGAGTCCATTAGCACCTAGAAGAGCAGTTGACTTCTTCAGCTGGCTAGCAGAGACTTTCAACTTCAGAACTGGACGGAATTGGATCGAGAGCTTGTTATTCATCAGAACCAGACAGATTGTGCAAACTAGGATCAATTAAGGCACCAAAGTGAGCGCTTTGTGAGGACGCCGACCGGAGCCAGAGTTCGTGCACAGAGCCGGGATTGCATCTTTTATCACTCGCAGAAAATCCATACACAGCCAAAACAAGACCGTTAAGATGCATTATTATTTTGCCCACAGGATTATAGAAGATAAAGGCTACTTTTTTTAGCTGAAATAATACCATTAAATACATACGTGCCTAAATGCATGACTTTTTTCATCATGAAATATTGAAATTACTAACATTACGATTGTACAAGACACAGTTTGAATGCTGTTCTGCAGCGGAAAAGATGACTGACACATAGTCAAACCTTTTTTTTTTTGACTTTGTGAGCGTACAGAGCTCACTGGCACCTACAGAGAGCCTTTGAATCTCTCTTTTTCTCACTCTGCCACACCATTTATTCTCCATCTCTCCTCTTCTCCCTAATTCTCTGAGTCCTGTTCTCCCTTTATCTCTCACTCTTTTGCATTGCATTTCCCTGCGTCTGGCACTACAGATAAGATGGAGGAGATAAAGGACGGCGATGCTATCGGGAGATAAGGCTGAGATGGGGCAGAGATAAAGAAGTAACCGCGGATACGGAGAGGAGGAGAACGAACAAAAGCGATGCAACTCCCCGTCGCTGCAAAAATGCCCTTTACCTGTGTGCCCTGTATGCAGAGAGCTAAATCTGCCTCACTAGTGTTCAGAGGAGACAAAGACTGTCTAGTCAAACAGCCCCCACAAATCAAAGAAAATGCCAGATTAACTGAATTCAGCTAAATGTGCTTAGCCTACATTGTTCTCTATCTAGACTTTAGTCGAACCGTTTTATTTCTACACGCATAATAGCTGTGCCTCTCAGAAGCACACACCTCATCTTTAAAATCATTCTGCAAACACCCAGAGTGGCACCCGCCAGTTCATTTCCACGCTCACGTCTTTCCTGTTTCCTGAGCAAAAAGTGCTTGTGTGCGTGTACATGAACGCATGTGATGAACACTATGTAATTTCAGACATTTATAAAACGCCTTTCTCTCAGGCGATCAGACAGAAGTGACGTGACAAGGATTGGATTTGAAGGTGGTGAAGGAGCGGGCCCATTTTCAAAAACATAGCCGCGATGCCTTGAATACACTGGAGGCCGAACGGGACCGGAGACAGACAGCTGTCAGACGAACAGCAAATGAAGTGCATTAGAATTTGGCCCTAATCATAGCTTTGGGCTTAGCAGCAAGGACTCCATTTTATCACTTGTCAGATACTGTGTCTCCTGAACATGCCCTTGCACCAGAGACACACCAGCTTATTGACGAGTAGACATGTGGACACCGTCTTTTTCTGCATGACTTGAAGATATATTCTCCTTTTATTTAAAACACCTGTGAATCCCACTACAACCCAGACTCCCAAAAAGTCGGGATGCTGTGTAAAACATAAAAACAGAATGCAAACATTTGCAAAGAATGTCATGTGTTCGCAAAGTGGTGAACCTCGCTCCATCCTTGCTTGTGAATGACTGAGCATTTCTAGGATGCTCCTTTCATACCCAATCATGATACTATCACCTGTTACCAATCAACCTGTTTACCTGAGGAATGTTCCAAACAGGTGTTTTTGGAGCATTTTGCTCCTGTCCCAACTTCTTTGAAACACGTTGCTGCATCAAATTCAGAATAAACAGATATTTATAAACATCAATGAAGCAGATGAGGTAAAACATTTGTCTTTGTACTGTTTTTAGTTACGTATGTGTCAAAAGGAATTAGCAAATGATCACAGTCTGTTTAAATTCCGTTTTACACAGGGGCCAGGCTGAAAACAGGTTTGTATATCAGCTGATTTTTTTTTTCACAAAAACACAAAACATAAACATTTAAAGCTGATTCAAAGCCGTCATTGTCATATCAATGTACCTTATTGTATTATTGTATATTTCAGTGGAAGTGACAGGAAAACACAATTGTAAATTATGAACAGTAAACTTAACAGAAAATGTTATAGTTTAAACAAGAGCTATTACTAAATTCACATAAAACAAAAATTCAAATATGCCAAATGTATTGCTGCAGTTTACTGTCTTGCTATTTGTCTGCATATCCGCAAACATCCGTGCAGATGCTGGTACATCTGTGAAGCTATTGGTCATACCCTATAGAGTACATGCACACAGTACATCCGATGTGAAAATATTATGCACATTGATTGTGCACATGGGCAGAGGTCACAATGACAATCAACCTATACACCTTTTGTGTTCTATTTCATTCTTTTTCAAGAATCTGGTCAGCAATGGTAAATGGTTCAGCAGTGGTAATGAAGTGCTTTTCATGCTTTTGGGCAAAACAAAATAAAGTATTGAGTATTGAGGCCACAAGAGAATGGTGAGTTTTTATTTGTTTACAGGGACACAAAATCTCTTCCCTGTTCCTGTCATTCACCTCCATCTCGCAGCACAGTTGTTCTGGGTCACCTCTGTTAGAGATAATTCACAGAATAAGATGGGGACTTTTTTGGCTGACAGACAATGGCTAACTCAAGCCATTTACTTGCCATCAGTTTTGAGGTGATATGGTGATCATCTGCAACTAGATATATACATATACAGTAGATTCTCACTTCTCTTTGACATGCCACAACAATATAATATTATATAATATAATAATCATTCCACCCTGTTGTGTGCTCGGCGTCCACACACCACCTGTGTTGTACGTTTCCTAAACCCATTCAAACTGCCTCCAAAGTGAACAGCAGTTCAGTATAGAACAGGCTGCAGGATGTCAACACGCAGACGCACACAAAGTCGTTAGCACAGCCTCTCTGAATCGCTGTTTGTGTTCTGCCTACTGGAAAAAGCAGTCATAAACATGCCACAGTTTTTAACATCCCATTATGGGATGGGTGGCAGAGGCAAGTGCACTGATTACGGTTTTGTCAGGGGAGATGCATCCGGGGCTTGAGTGAGGAGGGAGATTATATCAGTGTTACAGTAAAGCAGTAAAGGAGTGCTGTGTCTTTGTCCTCAGAGGGACACTTTTCTCCATCCCTTTTATTCTGACAGAAATCACATGAAGAGGCAGGGACTGCTCTGCAAGACAACAATGTGGAATATGGGCAATGAGTCGATGAAGCCGTTGCGCCTGGTTCAGCTACGCCTCAGGAACAAATGGTGTCTCGCTGACTCCTCAGTGGAAGCATGCAATCATCCTTTGATGTGATTTAATTCACTTACACATACAATATTGACTTGCATGTCCAACCTCTGATCCTGAACCACCAATCTTAGCAACATGTGAGCCTGATGTCTGACTGAGCATGCTATCTATGAGTATAACCATCTGAACCCCATCAACTGTGTCTCCGCTCCCCTTGACGCTCCGACCACTTGCTCAGCATATATATGCTTGATACTGTGGTACACGCCTCCCTTCCTGCACCACTGCCTCTTTATTTATCCTACCTCTCTCCTCCATCATCCTTGTTCTTCAGTTCAAACACAAACTCTGAACCTGAACCTCACAAGGACAGAAGTGTGCGTGTGTGTCTGTGTGTACGTGCGTGCATGTGTATTACTCACGTTGCAGGGACATAGGTCTGTTTAAGTGGGGACTCATCGAAGACTTAGGTTAAGGTTAGGTTTGGATTTAGGTTAAGGTTAATATTGGAAATGGTTAGGGTAAGTCTCCAGGAAATGAATGAAAGGCTATGTAATGTCCCCAAAAGTGATGGAAACACAACTTTGTGAGTGTGTATGTGCAGAAGTTACTGGGCCCGTTACCTTCAGAAGTGGTGGACCAAAAGCTAAAGTCAACACAAGAATTTTCCTATTTACACAACAAAGGACTGGCAGACACAGAGAGAGCGAATAAGACGGTTAAAACCGAAAGTGACAGGCACACAGAAATTCAAATCATCAACATATGAGGCTTAATTTGCATTTGCAAAAAAAAAAAAAAATATGAGTACTTGCATCTGGCATCATTGAAAAGACTCTTTTTTTTAGGAGAAATTCTGAAAAACACCATTAATTGCAGTTGTACAAGCATTCAACACGGCACAACTATCTGCTAAGTCTTTACAACCTGGTGTAAAAAGTATATTTTGTAATAATTCTGTCAATAATTATAGAACTCTCAGTTTGAGAGTGGCACCCTCGAGCACTGACGTACACTGAGCTGCTGTTGCTAAGCACAACACTCAGTGTCACTTCTGTCTAGTGGGGCCAGCACTCAGCTGTCTGTCAGTTACATCATTCCAGTTAATAATGAATTTAAATAAATAAATAAACAGTCTAACATCTCTGTTTGATTAATTTAGCAGCAAAACACAATGTTTCCTCATGTGTTCTGTGCAGGCAGCAGCAGTTCCTGCTGAATTAGCTGCTTTGTCTTCTGCATGCCCCCTTCGCCCTATCAGGATACAGATATTGACTATCAAGATGCGCTGCTGGTTTTGCCCTTTGAGCAACAAAAAAAGCAACCTGCGCCAGACAGAATCATCATGTTGAGCAGAGATTCTGCTGAGACGGTAATGGACATGGGGATCAATCATAACGCCGAGGCTTGCCAATTCAAAGCTTCTTAAACCCACAAACAGCAAAATGTGAAGAGTCTTTAATGTTGAGGCCAAACACGAAGATTCAATATTTTTGACACTGAATGAAATAATTCCCTGAAATTTGAAACGGTTGCTAGTACTGTGAATCCCACTGGAAATTAACTCCACAGACTGCTGCTTTATGCAGCTCTTAACCACATTCAGCTAATTTTTGGTGCCTGGCTGTGTGGTTGAGTCACAGCAGCTCAAATGTTTGTTGCTGTGTGTTCTAGAGACTGCGTTGCGCCCTGGCTTTAAAGGTAGAGTAAGAGTAGACCTTGGTAATCCTCAATAACAGTAAAATTCTTGCTCTCCCGACAACACAACCTGGGCTCATATAGGGAATGGTCAACACCAACGGGGGGACCCCTTAAATATTTACTAAATGGACTCCGGACAAGCAGTTTTATGATGGCAAGAGATTTGCTTGAGACAGAGAGCATCAGCAAATGTCAGGGTGAATCATCTTAGGGACATCAATAAAACATAGCAAAGCAATGCTTTAAAAACCTCCACGGTCCATCCTGTCTGAATCAGTATGTCTCTGGCATGTCCCACTCTAGTCCACTAGAGAAAAATCACAGGCTGGCCGAGTGGCAGAAGGGACACTAACGCACACATGCATGCACACAACAGAAACACACAGCCTGAATCTTTAATAGGCTACAAAAACGACCAAAAGTTTCAAATCTGAGGGAGAAATACCTGATTTGGGTTCCTGTGATCGCACCACATCTCGCTCCTTTGGTCAAATATACACACACACCTATGAAGCAAAGGGAGGGAGAGAGTTAGATTCACAGTGCACATTTGTGTGAGACAGTTCATAACATCTACACAGAAACAAATGCAGAGGAATACCACGTCTCAGTCGACTATAGCACAATCATCTACTCACTTATTTGTGAATATGAGTCTTAATTCATAATCTCCTCCTCAGTTAATATCCTTTCATTCTCTCAGATTTCCTGTCAGTCTCCATTATCCTGCTCAGTCATGCATACACTAGCTGCCCCAGAAACACCTGACTTCGTCTTGTGCTTTCGGTTGGATCCTGGGCGTGTATTTCCGACACCTTTATGATAACTAGCAGCCCGGCTGGAAAATAAGCATCATCAGTGTGTTTGATTTGTCTTTTACCTAATCCAGATCTTATTTTGTGGACCAAAGCTGAACCCTTTTGGACACTGTGCACTGCACACTGTGTGATATTCATGCTGGATTTGAATTTGTGTGCATTTCATAACTGTTGCACAGTGTTAAACACACTAGTTTATCAGTACATTAAGACTGCATAAAGGTCTGACATGCACATCACCTGTTCTGAATAGACACAAAGACACGTGTTTTCTTGTTTTCTCTGTTAATGCGAAGGTTCAATTAATTGCTAGTTTGTTGAGATTGTTTTGTCTTTGCATACAATAGACTCAGCCTTGACGCTGCCGTTCATCTGAGTGACAGTATCAAATTACATTTTTCTGTGCCAGCTGTCCACACGAAGGAAATGAAAGACAATCAATTTGTACAATAAAAAACTTTGTGGATTCAAGGGCAGTTAGCTTACATAATGATCAACAGAGTGACTACATGCTGCGTGTCAGATGTCCCGTCCTCTTGGAGTGATTGCCAGCTACAGTCACTGAGCTTGCTAGTTAGCATGCTATAATGTATAATGGGGGATTGCTTTGGAGATGTTGGAAGGTCAGTTTGTTTTATTTTAGAGGCTAACTGCTTCACCCAGCTCTTTAAAAAAAAAGCTGGCTCAACACAGCCCTGATTCAAACAAACAAAAGCTATGAGCGTGTGTGTGTGTTTGTATGAGATAAACTAAACAGCTTCATAGTGCTACTGGAGGTCAAAAACTCAACAGGGAACCTTTAATTAAAAAAAACTAGCACCACAGCCTGGCCTACATTTAAATTTGTCCAATATTGTGCTTTGTTTTTGTGACCAAATACCTGCAAGACTGATGACAACCCCAGCCTTGTGTTTAGTGCCAATTAGCAAATGTTGACATGCTAACACGCTAAGATAAAATGTTGGTAAAGACATTAGCAGTTAGCTCAAAACACGCCTGAGCCTAGAACAGCTTCATAGAGCTGGTAGCAAGGCTATTATCTGTTATTTCACACCTGCCTGACATTTAAGTTATTCAGGAGCTTTCATCTCAGAGTTTGCATTTTCACTATTTTTCCCCCACAACAAATTCTCGTATGAAATATCATACAGGACTAATGTATGATCCTGAGTCAGTTCTAGGCTTAACATTTGCAGTAAAATATATAACAGAGAACAAACTGATATCAGCCTTCTCATCTGGCTGACTAATTGTTCCATTATTGGCAGGAGAAACACATTTCTTGATATTACTCATGTAATGTGAAGTGTATTTTGACATAAAAATATTATCTAATCAATTCTCAAATCAATACTGATCACCTGTACTGTGACACCTGTCTCTTGAACCCTCTACACACACCTTTTAGTATGGGCTGGGTAATTATGAAATCGTGTTTCTAGTCGAGTTAAATGACCTGCAGAGAGCTTGGGAATTCTGCAAATTCTGGAGAGACCTTAAGACTTGTTCACCTCATCAGAGTAATGAAACAAATTAAACAGCCATTAGATGAAAATGCAGAGAGCCACTGAGAACGATGCAATCTTCCACCCACATGCTTCACAAAGCGCACAAAACACCACTGCAGGGTCAGGATGTATGAATGATGTGTACGCACAACCATGCGTAGGCCCACAAACTGGTATTTATACAGGGAGAGTGTGCGGTGAGAATCACACATCCTTCAGACCACACGCACACACACACGCACACACATACACACACACACACACACACACACCTGTTACTTTATGTGCAATTTACCTTTCACTAATTGCACTGTAAATAATTGACTGCGTACTTTTATCTTATTATTTCTGTCACTGTGGGTGCTATAAATAGCTACAGCCATGAGTAATGGTCGTGCTTAAGGATGGTTGCTCTGGCCTTGCTGGAGGACCTTGCCAATGCAACTTTAAGAGGAGTGTTTACAGATCTTTCTGATTTTCTGGCTCAACATAATCGGTGGCCAATATGCCGCTTTAGGCTTCACAGAGCAGTTCTCCTCGAGATGCGTGAGAATTGGGTGTAGCTTCAGAGTGCCAGAGCCAAAGAAATCATGCAATTCCTGTCGGTCTTCAGGTCATGGCACATGTCACTTGTGTGTGAAGGCATTATTACTCTAAATTGGAGCTATATCGTCTGATTTTTTTGTGTTTTTGTGTTTTCCAAACACAATCAGAGCAATTGACTGCACACATGTCGCAATAAGGCAACCTTGGGATGATGATTTTGTACGTATAAACAGAACGCACTTTCATTCTGTCAACATCCAAATCATTTGTGATGCACAAATGGTGTTGACACACGCAGTGGCTAACTGGCAAGCTCAACCCGTGACTCATTTATACTGTCTCAAAGCATAGGGAGAAATCTGCAAGCTGGTGCAGTAACCGAGGGATGGCCCCCTGGTAGGATCTGCCATGAATAATTAAAAAAATACATGCATAGTATTAAGGTTTGTATGAGTATTAAGTGCGCAATTCAAAATCTGTTGTGCTTCACATTTTATAGGTGGTAACAACTACCCCCTGCATCTCTGGTGACTGCCCCTCTTTCGTTAATCTACAACAAACGCACTACCAGTTGTGCATAGCCATCATAGTCGCTCTGTTGTGGAGTGCTGCATCGGTCTTCTTAAAAGAAGTTGGCTGCGCCTGGATTCATCTGGAGGTAGATTGTATCAGCCAGAAAAGGTTTGCAAGATTATCTGGGCCTGTGCTGTGTTGCGTAACGCAGCACTAACAAAAGCAGCTAATGACACACTTCTTGGTGTGATGCATCGATTAAAAGTGAAGTTTCATTTCTGCAAAGTGCATTGAAAATAGGTTCCAAGCGCTATTTATCTCTGACAAAACAATTTGCAACTCTCTTTAACTCCATTGCAACTTTGCCAGTTGCATTAATGAGATTTTTATGTGACCCAAACGCAGCATATATGAGGACTCGCACATATGGGCGAACTGCGGGGGGTACGCACCGGACACTGGACACTCAAATCTGTGGAACAACTGTTGAATTTATTTTAAAATGACTAACATACTGTACCATGTTTCATCTCCCTCCTTATCGCCAAAAACTCCATGCAAAGCTGTGTAACACAAAACAGAGGCCATGAGTTCATCGGCTGTAGATACAGCAGGAGTCGCCTCTAACGCTTTCTTAGTGTGAAGTTTTTGTCTCTCGCTTGTAAACCGACCTTTCTTTTTTACTTCTGCCAGGGTCCTTGGCTCTGGGTATACTAAGATGATAGCCTCCATTACTTTTGTCCATTCAGTAGTTTTTCTTCTTTTCATGATTCCAGAATTGAGGCCACCGAATAAAATACTTCGTTCTCAGTTTCACATTTTGTGAAAATGTGCTTCTTCTTTGCTCTTGTTTTCATAGTCATGTCTAATAAGTTGTAATGCAAACAGCCTTTTTATATGCAAATGATCCGTTAAGGATCGTCTACATCATTTCTTGGCTAAAGATGGGCGTGGAAAGCAGGCTCGTGCACATGCATAAAAATTTCATGATGATTCAGTTTATGAAACAGGATCACGCATACACACTGCTTTGTAACTCTGATGAAAAGAGTGTGTACGCACATTCTGCCTTTTTGTGTGCACACACAGGTTCAGTCATGGATCAAGTTTTATGCATCTGGCCCCAGAGACCTCATTTTTAACACTAGACTGACGATCAATGTTGTAAGTATGACTAAGGGCACTTACTTACTCTGAGGTGGAAATTATCCTCTAAGCAAAGTCTGGACTTGACATAAGTGACTTTGCTGCAGGTTATTGCAGTTTGGGACGTTCATGCATCCAAGCTTTTGATGAACTTTGCATGAGCTTTATGAACAATGTGATATGAATTATCAATTAAAGGTGTGAGGAGAGGCAGAGGAGAAGCAGATGTGATATATATGCTATTCCTACACAGATACAAACTCAATAACATTCTTGATTCATTAAAACAAATACAAAATGTCAAGTTGTCATCACAAATCCCTTCGTGGAATCAGCCATGTCACTATGAAGAGGAGAGAGGCATTCGCTTGCATTAAGGGTGTTTGATGGGAAGTGAATTATACATGTTGAGCTTGCTCTATGAGACAGATTGACTCAAGAAATGCATCAAGGGCCACATAAAAGAACATCATGCAGTGTTGGCATTAGCGTCTATGAATATGAGAGAAAGAGCCAGACGCAGACAGAAAAGAGGAAATTAGAGAGGAGAGAGGCCGAATCAGATTTCAACCGGAGGTGCGTACAGCATAATGTGAGTAACTGCGAGATATAGCTCCAAGGAAACATGTGGGAGTGGATAAACACATGTCTCAGATGCTTCAGCACGAGATAGTATACGCTCCAGTCACAGATTGCTTCCCAAAGCACTCATTTTGCTTCATTTCCCGTTCCATCCTTTAGTAATGAATAGCATTCATCACTGCATGGATGTGTCTGTCGCTGCATGCAAGGAAAAAGAGGCTAGAGGGAAGAGAAAGACAATGGAAGGACAAGTGATTGTCTTTCGCTTCTACACTGACGTGCTGGCCTAATGAGATGCTTTAACTCAATCATTATAGTCAATAGGGTCTTGACATGCAAATCTCCTGGTCTCCATAATTGCACGCTGATAGTCACATGCACATCCTGTCAAGAAATGGAGAGCTGTCAAGGTTCTACAATCAGCACGACAGACACAGACAGTCTCTGGAAATTAGTCACAGCATTCATCAGCCATGTTGTGCTGATGTCGTCTGGTGACGGCTTGGAGGATCAAGGCTCTGTGCAGTCGTTGTCACTGCACGCTGACCGTACTTGTGGTGCTGCCTCCTCCCCTCCCATCCCCCCTGTGGTCCCGAGGACAAGATTCTGCTGTGCTGCACTGTGCCGTGCAGTTTCAGCCTGGATTTCCCTATGAGCTTAACAGGGAGTGTAGCCCTCTCATTGTTTAGCACTTCAAAGGAAACAAGAGAAAAGAGAGAGGAGCAAGAGAGGGAGGGAGAGAAAAGGAAATGATAGACGCTGGGTGAGAGAGGGAACATGAAACGGGAGAAAGCAGAGGGGAAGCAGCAAAGGAACAGAGATTTGGAGTGGGAGGGAGAATATGAGAGGTATACGAAGTGAGGAGATGGACAGAGTTTGAATGCAAGGAGTTGCTTTCGCAGCAGCTAAACTGCCAAGTGCTACATCCACTATGTCAGTCCAAAGAATAAACATTCAAGCAGGATACAGAGCAAGTCTGTTCTGCAGCTGACTGCGCAGGTATGATGTATTTGGAAAGAACAAGCCAAGTGTCAAATTAAGAATATTATTGGACTTGAGGAACCTGAGGAGTTGTTTTAACATTTTGCCAAATAACAAGGACATAGAAATCCCATTTGGTGTTTTGTTCTTGGCCATCTTGCACATAAACTGGCAATATCTAAAGAGTGCAGCATTTCTGTTGAGGCCATATGGTGCTTTTCTCTCTGCCTTCAAAATGGCTTCTCCCTGTGGCAGTGGTATATCCACCACCGCAGCCGCCTTTGACATTTAGAAATCTTGTCCAGGGGCCAACAAGTCCTCATACCTAAATAACAAAATTGGCGGTTAGTCAGTGCGCTCCAAAAACAACACATATGAGGGTTTTGACAAAATCCTAATATACTCCCATATCTGTCCATTCAATATGAAAGTGTAGCCTGGAGACTGCTAGCATAGCTTAGCATAAAGACCGGAAGCAGAAGGAAATCGCATAAAGTGTCGATAAGACTACAGGCGGTAACTGCAACCGTTCTGAGATATTCCTGCACATAACTTCCTGCAAAACCACAACTTTCTGTACGATTAAAAAAAAAGGAGGGGGGGTTAATTTAATTAATTTGGTGATGGTAGGCGGATTTTAATTTCGACAAAGCCAGACTTTGTCAGGTTCCTGCCTTTGTTACGAGCCAACTCTCTCCTGTCAATAGCTTTGTATTTAACAGACGTGGGAGTTGCACAAATTCATATTTCCCAAAACATCAAACTGTATGATTAAGGTTAGATGAGTAAAACACGCGAGGAAACAAGGAATCTGTTTACGTGCAAGCTGAACTCGAGTTTTGAGTAAAGACAACAATACTTACATACAGATTAGTGTTTAAAAATCTGCTTTGTGGAGATAATTAGAAATCTGAGGTGCAGGATCTTCACCCCGCACTGCTCCACCACACTCTTAATTGCCTGTCTCAGAGTCTGGCTGTTAAGACGATGAGGGGGCAGAGCTTGAGCCATGCGGTATTAAGATAGAACAGCACATCTACAGATATCACAATTCAATACGGACCTTCGCCCTCAAAATCCAAATGGAAGCTGTTGGTTTTCTAGCAGGTGTTTTAAAATTTAAGTGATGCATTTTCATGAAATGCACATTCAAGGAAAATGCATTGCTTTTTTATATCAAGGCAACCTATTACTATTACTAATCCAGTATCAGCAGCGTGTTCATGTTGCATATTATGAGATATGTTCTGCAAGCAAATCAATATCTTATTTTCAAAGTTAAGATTTACGACATGGTCCTTTAAACAGTCGGAACTTTATGATTCTTATCCACACAGACGCAGCTACTAAATTAAAAATAATATTAAAAAAAGCACATATGAGGACTGATTATGTGACTCATCAGTGTTGAGCCATGTTGTGTTTGTCTTGCAGCTTTGGCTACGTGTACACAGAGGCACCACCTCAAACAGCATTATGGTAAATCACTATAACAGCAAAATCCCTATTAAGTAGGCCGTGCATATTAATTAATGCATTACTCTTTCCACAGTTGTCCGCAGTCGAGGAGCTGGTCTATCTGCAGACTCGAGAGGGAGAGATAAAGGAGCAGCGCACAACAATGAAACAGTTGATGTCTTTAGTGGGGAGCAGGAAGAGCATCTCTATAGGTCAGCCTGTGGATTCTTTGTTTGTGTCTTCGGGGAAACCTTTTTTTCCTAACACTGTTTATTGTAATTACAGTATTAGCTGTACTGCCCAAGCTCTTAAGAGCCCTTCATCAGGTAAACACTGCCCTTTTACAGACACAAGCATAAATCACAACCATCAACAAGCTGGAAGCTGCTGTGCTGCACTTCCACCTACCAGGTAATGGGTTAGTGATTTTCTAAATGTAGCGGCTAAGTCAACGCATTAATGAAATTATTTGTTCAGCCGTCGTTTTTACTGTTACAAAAGCTTTGTGCTACTAGCAGCTTGTTGTTGGACTCAAGTTTTTCATGTCAACTACTGACTCAATCCAGCCATGCATATCCTTCTGCCTCAGCACTTACAGTACTGTCAAAGCCAATACCAACAGAGAGGGAAACTTGATGACTTTGGCTTTGTGGCACAGTATAGTCTCTGAAGCAGTGTCCCGTCTCAAGCAACGATCGAAAGACCACAAAACTCTAACTGTGTCGAAACACTTAAAACTCTAACTGAACTAACATTTGGTTGCAGTCTGAGAGCTTGCTTGTGAGCTGCTGTGAAAACGCCTTCGCAGTACCACTCTTAAGCTTTAGAAAGATTTTTTGATGGCAACACTGTGCTAGTTGGGTGCATTGCTTCATATGAGAATTAAGGATTCATTAAGTCTGGGTTCTGCTAACAAAATACTCTTGACAGCCAAGCTAGCTGTGCATAGCAATTCAGTAATGTGCATCTGTTCTTCTTGGCAATACGCTGAGTGAACCGCTCTAGGACTACAGCAACCTCCGTTCCAAAACCAGCTGATGCTGCACACCTGGCTGGGCACTGGGACTGAGTGACATCTGGACTGCGTGTACCAGTTCACCTATAATAACTCCATGTTACAAAGGAGCAAAGGCCTGCAAAAAAAAAAAAAAAAGGAAAAAAAGGAATGAAAAAGGAAATTCAATGCAGTCGTGGACAGCAGCAACCTCGGCTAAGGTCTATGTTCCAACAAACATTGTCAGTGTTCCAGGGTGGGCGGCCGTTGAGGAATGATGCCCTTGACAGTGTAGCTTTGTAAGGCAGGGTGTGATCTGGGGCTTTAGCTAGAAGCTCTGCATTCTAAACTAGGGAGGAAAAGCTTTCCAAGTTTGTTTGTTTTTTGTTCCTACTTATCATGCATACTGAAATTGGTACTGCTTGTTTTTATGTATTAACGTTATAAAACATCATAAAAGAGTGTAAGTAAAGTCAAAGGTGTGAATTCAAAAATTGCATGACTTCAAAACACATTTTTGAGTTGCGTTTGATTTGTTTTGTTCTCAGTTTGTTTAGAGCAACATTTCAAATGTGACCTGCTTGAGTTAGCTCACACAGCCAATGACTGGTAGCTCATTGTTTGATCGCAGGTATTATGATGGAACATTTTTTTCTAAAAAATAATCCTCTGACACCTGTACACAAATGCAGTCACCCTGTATGTAGAGGCACAAGACTTCATGGGATCATTCATCAACACTGTCAGTGCAGGGTGCTAAAAGCAGCTCCCCTTTTATGAATTCATTCACCAGGTGACACTCACAGCCTGACAGCCCAGGACCTGTGGCGGTAGCCATTAAGCTGAGATATTTCTTATTATTAACACGTGTCATGGCTGATGTGCTTTAATGGAAAGTAAAAGCCATTGAGACACTCTCCAGGGAGAAAACAGCCACACCCAAACTGCCACTTTGTAAAGGAAGTGTGGACACAGTAAGTGAGAGACAGCAAGACAGATGAGAAGAGAGAGAGAGATCTTTCCATTTTGTCCACAAATTTATAACAGATGCCATTATTACAATCCAGAATAAAGTAAAAAGATTAATGCAATTTATTGAGTTTTTTTTCTTATCCTTCTCAGCACAGCCATCATTGATGGCTGCTTTCCAGAGTCCAGAGAACACATTTTAAAGGCTGTGAGTTTGAGTTGAAGGTCTGCCTTCAAGATTACATCAAGCCATTCACTAAGTGTCTATAAACGGTGAAGGAGGCAACTGCATTACACTCCGTGAGCTCTCTATTGACAGACTTGTAACAGCTTTGAATTGCTTTTTGCAACTTTTTCTCTTTCATGTGAACATAACATCTTCATTTGAACACAGTAAAGGAGTTTACATGGTTCACCGCTGACAAAGGTTTACATGTGCTGCTTGATAATTCAGATACTGTAAATCCAGAGGAATGAGCGGTAGCCCAAAGGCTAGCAGGGAAAAAAAAGAGCAGGAAACCAGCGGGACTTCATTGGTATTCATTGTTTTTTGCGAAGAAGCTTAGCTCTTTAGCTGAACTCTTGCTCTTTTGCTTTCCTCCATCCAGCACACGGATGACCTACGTGGCACGTGTGCAGAAACAAAACACTGGGAGAAACGAGGCAAAGTTGTAAACCAAGAGTGATGTGAAAGATTAATGAGTGTTACGCTGTCCCTCTGCTGGTCCCCTGTGGCGTCTTTTTTAACTTTTTATGTCCTTTCCCCTCAGGTGTACCTGGTCTGTCCTGATTGTTAAAGAAGCCGGGAACACTAGAGGCTCTCTGCTGTCTCCTGGCCTCTCTACCCCAGCAACAGCTGCTGCACACACTCACACCTGTTCACACACACACAGCACTGGTTTGTATTCGCTGTTCTTGTGTTGTATTGTCAGTGTTTTGGTTTTTGTCTTGCGAGGAAGAAGGAAAATAAAAAAGAATTGTCATGGTTGCATATTAGCATGCTGACATTAGCATTTAGCTAAAAGCACCTGTGCCTTACTTAAGCCTCACAGAGCTGCTAGTTTGGCTGTAAACTCTTAAAAGCCTTTATCACCACATACACAAAAATCAATGTTTACCTACTTAACAACTACATCTAAATTAAAATGTGCCATTTTTGAGGGTGTCAAGAAAAATACCCTTAATAAGATAAGATCACCTGGTGAAGATATTAACATGGCAGCTGTCAGTGCAAGCATTGCCTTACATTGGGTATAATTTAATTATTAGAATGCATTGAATGTCCCTTTCATGAACGGATGAATGGCTATTTGAATTGCATGCGGGCCCATTTGAAATGTATAATAAGGAGATTTCAATAACCAGAAAACCAAGATTATCACTTACTCGACAGTGATTATGTTAGTAGTAATTATCGTTGACCTTATTTTGCAGGAAATGAAAGACCATGACTGTGCTGAAAAAGCTTCGCTCTCCATTGCAAAGCCCGCAGCACTGCGAGGAGTCCGTGTGCTGATGTCCCCATTTTCTGACTAAACCCTGTAAGGTTCTTGCCAAAACAAGACCTCAGTCTGACCGGCTACTAAATAAAACAGACACAGCCGTTAGGTGTGCATGTGGTGCTGTGCCCTATACTGGTAAACTCTGGAATAAAACCTGTGTTTGAGCATTGCATTATGTAACATTTAACATGCAAGACTTGTATGTAAAAATGTCTGCTGTCAAGCTTTTTTTTTTCCCCATGAAAACACTACCAGCAAAAAGGAATGCTGGCTATTGATTGCCTGGTGAGGCATTGGTGGCCTTTCCAAAGGTGGCCCAGATTTTTCTCTGCATCCCTGCGAATGAAAATCGATTACAGGAAAACTATAAACATAAATAGACCACAGCCATTTCTCTTGCACAAGACCGGGCTCTACTGTATGAACTTAAGGTCACAAAGGACAACATCTATAAGCTGGGGTGACGTGTCCAATTTTGCTGGATAACCTATCATACTGAACAATAAGGTAAAAAACAAAAGCTGCTAAATGGGAACACTTTTCCAGGCACCAGAGCACAGAGAATAGGCTGTGTGTCGGATACAAATAATTTATACCATATATTTGTAACGGGGTGGACTGGCAATATATTCTGAGAGAGACTCCAGCCTACAGCAACCCTGAAAAAGGCTGAGATGACTGAGATGAGATGAAGGCTGAGATGACAGACAAAGTGAATGAATGTGTGAATGTGTTTCACAAGAAAAAAAGAAAAGCATGATCTATGATTTACTTTTTAATTTTGAGGTTTTGTCATGCTCTACTTGTAAAAAAAAAAGAAAAAGAAAAATGTCTGCGTACCAACACGTAGCTCACCTTAAAAGTGTAAAAGAGGGCTTCTATTAAAGCCCGACATCAGCACAACTCCACATTTCACAGCTAATTTACAGAGATCACAAGCTGTATATGGCTAGTGCACAATCTCGCTGGGAGCCAGTAAAAACTCTGGCCCTTTCTTTCCACGCTCAGAAAGGCATTAATGAAGCCTCAAGCTGAGAGGAACCCTCTTTATCACCAGCCTTACAAGTGCAAGCAAGTGCAACGTGGCTCTTTCTTAAATGTCACTGTCATATGTTGCTTTGATAAAGGCTACGCTCACTGTATATGCTTTTGGAGGGTAAATGTCATCCCTCAGAGGAGTAGAAACAGTGTTTTATCTCCTCTGGGACCCCTTGATCTGCTTGAAGACAAAGAGGCAAGTTGATCAGTGTAGCAGTCAAAGAAAACTCTTATTTCTGAAGATTACTGTAATAAATGTTGGGAGTTTCTTTGCATAACTAAACAAATTGTGGGATTTTTTACTAAAGGCCAATTAATATAAATGCATAAACCACACTGCCTTCAAATGGCACGCAGCCTTCTGCAGCCCCTGCAGTTTACAGCAGCACTCGATTATTAATGATTCCATCTGCAGTATGAGGTATGTACACTATCATGAGGCCTGTGTGGTCCTTGTGTGACTGTGTCACGGTCTGTATGCAATCACTTGTGGTCTCGGCTGAGTGCTGGCAGGTTGACAGCCTGTGAGCAAGAGGACTGCTCTGGCTCCACAATCTCTTTTTGTTTTTTTTCACCTCGAGTCGCTCATCCATCAGCATGAGCCCTGTCCAGCAGTTTCATTCTGAATATATAGACACATATATTCAGAGGAATTCGGCGATAAAAGACAAGTTTCTAAAACAGTGTAGGTAAAGCTCTATTTAGTAAGAAGGATGAGGGCAGCACAGTTTAGCTCTAACAGCGGTAAAAATCCTCAACTTCATCTAGGGCGACATTGTCAAACGGTGATGAGTGAGAGGGAGCGTAATTGGTCGTGAAATTGTCATCGCACCTGCAAGACATTCTAACACAGCTCAGAAAGTGATAACCTTCGGGATGGGATGCAAGGTTATTCAGCCATTTGCTCCCCCAGCCTGCCTGCTGAATAAATGCACTGTCAAACTTGAGGAAATATTTGTAAGAGGCCCCTGTTGTGGGTGTTACGAGAATGGTGATGGTGTTCGCCAAGTGGCTTTCAGATGCAAATGCCGTTTTGGTGTATAAATAGCCCTCCAGCGTCTGGTGTTATCGGAGATGTCAGAAGAATTCATAAGTGCGGTACTCTCGGGGAAGGATTAGACAAGAGGAGAGCACATTCTGGCAAACCGCTTGATTTGGTGTCCTCTGTAATGGATGTTCTCCTCAGAGAAGAAAATAGGAAAATGCAAGATGGAAAAGAAATTCAAATAAAATGCACAGAATGCACCAGAAGAGTCGCATTAGTAGTACTTTTCATGTGGTAATAATGTCATCACACTGGAGTGAGATATATGGAGAGATGTAGTGCTGCCAGACTGCACCCAAACGACACTCCGCCACTTCTTTTCTCCACATGAGGAAATAGAATACTCGCGGTTTTGCA
Organism: Chelmon rostratus; assembly: GCF_017976325.1. NCBI lineage: Eukaryota > Metazoa > Chordata > Actinopteri > Chaetodontiformes > Chaetodontidae > Chelmon > Chelmon rostratus. Next base: position 15,598,020 of record NC_055668.1, on the reverse strand, counting down.
TAATTTGGGTGAAAATCATAGACGGATCTTCCAGCACATAGATGTGCTGGAAGATCCAATCATCACTAACGCAAGAGAGCCAATAAAAGTAACAGAACAGTCAAATTTGTCATTGATCTTTAAGGTGTGTTGATTGATACGATGCCAACTCACGCACTGAGTAGCATGCAAGAAAACAATTCCACCTTAAAAGTTGTCGGTAGTCGGTGGCAGCCTTGGAACGAGCACAGTGAATCAAAGTAGCAGATAGCTAATGTTAAGATCCTTTCATTCACCATTCACTATCCTGACAGTTGCATTTGTAAAGCAACAGTACAAAGCCAGCTCGTCGGACTTGGCCGGCTTGTGCTGCACCCACAATGCCTGCAGGAAAAGAAGCTACAGCGCAGGTCAGTCAGGAGGGCTCCTCTTTAGCATGCTAACACCTGTAGCTTCTTTCTCATAACAACTTCTTTAGATTGTCTTCTTCAATATGATTCTCTCTCTGCCTTAGTTCTTTCATGCTGCTGTTATGTGCCTGGTCTTCCTCAGCTTCATCACTTCATCAGCCCCATCAGTCAGCAGAGTCATCAGCCACCACCACCAGTGGACTCCATGGGGGGATTTTTATTGCTGTTGCTCAGGGCAACGCCCCGCAATTACAAAGTCTCCCCGTAGAGTCCAAGTGCCGAAGACTTTCTGATAGGACTTAATTATCAAATATCATCTGTCAGAATAAACAATTATCTTCACTTCGTTCACTTGTCTCCCTTGACTGAAATGAAAACTTGCTTAGCTGTGTCTTCAAAGCCCATCAGATGAGCCTGACCTCTGCTTGCACTGCAACTTTTCCTCAGGGTGGAAGTTTGGAAAGTGGCTTCATTTGCTCGGCGCAAGTAGGTACATGAAATAATTCAAACCACAAACTACTTTATTTGCTGCTATTGGTTAGTACCATGCTAATTTACAACCTGCTGCATCCATGGTATCACCTAATACCACTTAGCTAGAGGTTTGGCTGACCTGTAATATTTTCAACATGATTAAACTATGCCAGCAGTCACTCTAACATCATGTGTTGTTATAGCTGACTAATGTATGTGCAACAAACTGTATGAACAATGGTTACACAACCCCCTAAGCAAGCCACAACTTAATCATGCATACATATACGCACATTATAGGTATATCCGGTACACATAGATGAATATAGATATGTAGATATAAATATATCTATAGATAGATAAATAGATGTAGATATGTACAGTATACACACATACTCCAGCCCAGTTATAAAAACGATCAGATGAAGCAGTCCCACATGTTCCTATGTGATGCTTCACATAGCCTCATTCATAAAAGTCATTATATGGACAACGGAATGTGGAAATGTGCCTTTTAGAAGTTTTCACATGAGCTACATTGAAACAGCATCAATTGACTGCCTTAATCAAGAAGATACACATTTCCCTATTCACCATAGTCCACTTCCAGGAGGTTCAAAATGACTCACTCATTCCCTGACGCATAACTGCATGAATCAAAGCAATCTAAAAGACATGACAGATGTCTCATTGCCTTCCATTAATAAACATTTTGGTCTTTGTGCTGCTGCTGGTGGTATTAATGAAAGACACTTAAGAATCAGGAGTTTTACAATTTATTGAAGATATGTGCTCATCAATCAAGCAGCCTAGACATCTAATGTGAAACCACCTCAGTATACAGTTTACAGTATATTTTACAGACAAATGTGTCACTAATTTCAATTATTTCTATTTTCTAAATTAAATCTGATATATTTGTCTTTTTTTTGCACTGGCTTTTCTTCTCCCCAGTCATCCTAAACATTTTTCAGAGTCTAGTGTGGCCTTGAGTCGGCACAGACTTACAAATAGTAACCCTAGTAATTCAGGGGGAGTTTGTCTGATAATCAGCATAAGCTCTCAGTCCGCTGCCTGAGGTAGGATCACATCTGAAACACACAAGATGCAGTTCGATGGTAATTCTAATGGAAAGAGAGCTGATGTTTAACTAAATTCATTCTTCGTGTGATGTGCATTTAACGCAGCGCTAAGGCTCGAGAGATACCTGCAAATCGGTCCGGTTATTCAGTGGAATCCGCTGAATCGCTGAGTGGGAGCACAGATTGTTGGTTTTCAATGCATACATTGTTCCTGATTTAATCTACAATGTCAGCTCTCTGCAAATAATGTGTTCCCTGAAAAAGTGTGAATATCATGTGCTGTAAACTTTCATCAAAGCAACAGTGCAAATAAGCAAATTAATCATGTTTTTGCCTTATGTGAAATGACTGAAACAGTCTGCTCTGGCAAGCTGCATTTCCAATCCCTGTAGCAAGGAAAGTGTTTATCCTCACATATGGAGAAGAAAATTCACTTATTTCGCTGAACCAAAAAGTCATTTTCTCTATTGAATGTACTACCACTCACTGGTGAGGTAATGGGCCTTGACCATGTGCATTTACACGCTGCTGTCAACCAAGAGTGTCACAGCCCACATGCAGCAAAAACAGCAAATTCCTCATCTCCCAGAGTGTGAAACAAGATGCAGAGGCGCTGACGTCCGGGACATGTGGGGAGGCTCTTTACGCAAGAGGTTACGGATTTCTGCTAAGCAGAGCAAAGTGCAGAAAAAAAGACAACTTTTTTTTTTTTTTTCAATTTAATTGAGCCTCTAACATTAACTTCAAAGCGACAGAGAAGTAATTCCCACTCTTTGCTGGTGTTCATTTTCCCAAGCTAAAACCTTGTCCTCTTCATTAAAAGCCCATTCCTCCTCATCCCCTTGAGCTTGTCATGTTCAAACAGTGTTCTCAGCTCCTTCCTTGGCTGGATTAATGAAATATTTGATATAAAATGTCAAAATAAGGGAAAAGCAGCGTGGACTCGGGACCACGGTGATTAGCGCTAGGAGAGAGTAAAATATAATGAGGTACAGTACTTTTTTCCCTTCCTTCTCTTTAACTGCAGCCTATGCTATACTGTGGCGCTTAAAAGTTGAAATGCATTTTAACCAAGAAGACAATTTGCAACTTAAGTCAGAATCACGATCACCAAAAACAGGAAGCAAATCACCTGAGGTTGAAATGCTCCGGTGCCTTGAGAGATTTCCTGCTAACGACACCAAATTGATACCAAGAAAAGCCTCAGTGGTGGGTGCCAATCTCAAATGTTATCTTGAACAGTAAATTGCTGTCCTGTTCCCGTCGAAGCAGCCAGGGTGGAATTTCGCTCTCAAGCTCTCTCCTTCATACTTCACACAAGTCTTTCTGTCTCTTTCCATGTGTACAAATGAGGGCAACACTAAGGATGCCTTCCAGGAGAGAAGAGAAGGAAGGAGTTGACCGTCATCGTGTTTTTTTTAAGTTGTTGCTTTTCATTCCAGCTTTGAGTGTGGGTGCTCTGAACAGCTAGAAGCTCTTTTGCCTGCAGAACTGAACAGAGCACGATCGTACGAACAAGCTCTTTTCAAGTGTACCCCAACCTTAATGTTCAAGGCTTCAGCTCAGTTAATTGCTCTCACACGATCCTAACATATAACACAGGCATTACGCTGGATGAATATTGACCACGACTGTTCTTCCATGTTAACACGCTGACATTGGTGTGAACACATCTGCTGCATCCAGAGTAAGTGTTGGATGAGGAATTATTTGTAAGAGCAAATGCCCAAAACCTGTTTGGCCACTGCTCAAAGTGGAAATTCTGGCGTGCTCTGAATTGGCCGGCGGGCTGAGAGACAGCAGACTTTGCATCGTTCACTACTGGAATAGTCTTTTAGTCGTAAACGTTGCAACTCTGACTTAGAAAGCACTGATTGATTGTGACTCAACAACAAAAAAAACCCTACATACTGTACATGTTATGACACTGCTGCATTGCAACTATGTTATTGCTTTAGACATGAGCCAGCCTTGTGGCGACACAAGCCCACTACAGTTGACCACTGCCTGTCAGAAAACTGCAACTCGCTGGCCAATTTTCTCATATCAAACGGTAGCAGTCAGTGTTTTCCCTTCTATGCATTGTTAGTCAATTTGTTAGCTCGAGACACACACAATTCCACATCATTCCTGCAGACGCCAGTCTTCCTCTCCTGGGAATAAGTATCTAATTACATGTTCCCCGTCCAGCGGCCGCCTGTACTTATGATAGCCTTTTCAAGCTGAAAGGCCTGAGTGGACTCTCATTATTCAGCGCCATGACATGTACTATGGTATTTTAGTCAAGCTCTTCAGTAAGCGTCTAGCATTATAGAGAGGGAGGTTAATTAGGTGAAGGTGCCCCTAATTGACTGGCTGGGCCACTCATGACTCTCTCACTTCCCAATCAACACTTCACAAGCGGGTACGCAGACAGCGACGGGAGTTCAAGAATCTGTGTGAGGTGATGAAACAATTAGGCGTAATTCTCTCAGTTCAGTTACTTTCAACTTACAACTTTTCTGACAGTCTATAGCCTTCCAGTGCTATTTTCAATGAAAAACATCAATGTTGTTTATATCTTGTTGCAGCCAATGACTGGCAGTGACTCACGAGTGGTGTGAAGAGCAAGTAAAGAACTATAGGCCTTGGTTGACGTTTAAAGGTCACAATTATCCTTTGTTCTATTGCTTTCGCAACAGTCATTACTGATGTGACAAAGGCACTCGACCTGACACACATGCACACGTGCGCATTGCTAAGCGCATACACTTTCTGTCAGAATGAATGAAACTGTTCAGGGTTCTCCGCGATTTGCTTGAAACCTGACCATTAATTGCTTGCACCGAAACAAAAATTCCACCTCAAAGGGTTGCGGGGACACCGCTTTCCTCGAGTGGAAAATGTGCAGTATCAAATATGCATTCGCAAGACTGAGCTGTTACTCAGAATGACAGCAGTAAGCAGGGTCTGCTCATTGTAGAGCGACTAATGGAGTATGTGTGTTACAAATGAGGCTCTACATTGGTTTTGATCAAGTCAAGCTCTACTTCATCTGACCTGATTATCAGCAGACGTCAACACAATGATGTCCCCTTCTTAAGATGAATGGGTTTATTTTTTTAGGCCACATCAGTCACAAGTATGCTTTGATTAATATTCAATCTAAGACTTTGCTACACAACAGCGAGAAAGCCTTGCTGGCAAAACGCCACAGAAGAAAAGTTTTGGAAAGGACAAATAAAGTTAAAGCTTTCCAGAGAGCAATGTGACAGAAATATTATGCCATAGCCAAAACAAACCTCGCAAAGCAAAATTGCTCCTGAATCAATAGTCTATATCACAAGAACCCTACGGGGTGACAGTGAATGGGCCTCCAAATGGGCTCTGTCGTTGGGAATGAGGAGGCTTTATTTACTCTCACCTGAAAGCAAATTTAAGTCACTTGCAAAGCAACAGCAGACTTCAGGCTCATGCTTCATCCATTTCATGCGTTAAATCTCCATCTGGTACATTTAGACTCCTTGCTCTTGTTGAAGGACACTGGCGGCTGTGATGAACCTGTTTCCTCCACCTGTCTCACCTCTACACCTGCAGCTAAATTGCCAGGTAATACCCACGCGGACAAAGGTGCGGCATTCAGCGTCTTGGAAGTCGAGATATAGCTCGCGTGGCTAAAGAGATGAGGCACAATTTTCACAACATAATGCATGAGGGGTTTAGTTTTGTTTATTCTGGTGTGCCTACAATCAAAGTGATAAAAATTGTGTGATGTTTCACGCCTAATGTTTAATGAAGATAACCTTAAAAAAGCATGTGCTCAGAAGTCCTTCCCTGCATGCAGCAAACAGCTGGATATTGTTTTCATGCAGAGAAATAGACTGAGCGCCTCCAGCTACATGATCTTTTGAGACTATCTCCTTCTCTCCAGAAAAACCGACAACACTGGTCGCTTCTTCAAACAGCTTAAAACAATATTTATACTCGGCGCCGAAGCAGTGAAGAGCAAGTTTTCTTTTTGCCAAGAATGGTCTGACAGCCTGTCCTCACATCTAATCGGTTTTGACCAAGTACATGTACAACAACTGCTGTATGAATATTCACTCTCTGTTCTCCAGTCGGGTGCCATTAAACCACAGCTGAAGAAGAGGGTGCAGCAACACGACATGATTAAAAGAGCACACGTCAAAACTCAAAGGGCGGAAAACAATGTGAAAAACATGAGGGAATTATGGCATCATTATTGTCTCATGTATTAATTTGAGGAACACAGACCAAGTGTGAACCCACCATGACGTCACCGATTGGACAAACGTTTTGAAGCGAGTTTGGCTTCATGGCTGCCGCCATCTCGGTCGTTTTGGAGCCAGAAGTGATCATACTCGGACGAGACGTGGAGCTGGGGACGATGCACATTGCTGCGCCTTGACCCTTATTGGATCTGTCTGACAACACGTCGTGGTAGCGACGTCAATCACAAGGCAGCTGATCCCTAAAGCATATTCTGCTTTATAGTCTGTTTTACTGTAAACGGGACCATAATCGCATGCTGCATTGAATATAGCAATTATAACATTGTCTCATTAGGAAAATGTTTACTGAGGTAATAACACCTCACCTGAGAGTCATTTTATCATAAGCTTACATACAATCGAACTTCGTTTTTTGCAGCCAGTGGAGTCGCCCCCTGCTGGCCATTAAAAATAATGCCGGTTTAAGACACTTCCACATTGGCTGCACTTTTCAGACCCAGAAGCTCTGTCCACTATTATACAGTCTATGACGCAGATCTGATGTTATTGTCTGCCACTACTTTTATTTGCTTCGGTGGAGTGGAAGCTTCAATGTACGTCACATGCTTCATTCACCAAGTCTGTCAATGCAGGATTCACTCGATATGTGGTCTTAGTGTGTCAAATTTGTTGGAGTGAATCAAGTGTAATGTCAGAAAGACCCATTATACCCACTATGTGGGGTCCCACAGACATGCATCCTTGGACTCCTCCTTCCCAAACTTTAGCAACAATATTAAACATTAGTTACCATGGCTACGCTGACGATGCGCAACTCTTCATTTCACTATCTTCCCTATCATTCTTAAACTCCTTACAGTTGCAAATGGAGTTTGCATTTAGTATTCACACACCTAAAGAGGGGTACAGTGTGTCGTGCTGATTGTAGACTTACACAAACAATATGTTCATTTGAAAGCAATTTAAAGACCCTGCTAGCATTAGTGTTCGAAATTCTTTATATGAATTATAAGGCCACCTAAAGGCCAAAAATTACTCCGCAGCTACTTTTGACCCTATATGAAGCTTTAGGGCTACAAACCTGTGATTATTTTCAGCTAATTGTGTACATCATGTGGTGAGAAAAATACCCCAAAGCTTCAGATTATCTATGACTTAAAGCACAATCAGTGAAATGTCACCCTGGAATCACACATCGTGCTCCCACAACCTGCCATTGCCTCAGAGCTCCATGGCATTGTGTGCATCTCACTATTTTTAGGCTTCAAATAGATATTCAAGGAGAGCTGCGTGTGTGCGTATGCATCCGTGTGTTTGAGTGTGTGTTCGAGAGAGAGAGTGAGAGAGCTTGAGAGCTGAAGATGTTTTATTGGTAGGGTGGCGGTGTGGATCTTAAATTCTCAAACATTCATCCCTCTGAGATTAAAATGCTTCACAGGCAGGCCTCAGCAGCTTGCCTTGTGTTTTGATGCTTCTTTTAATTTGTCTGATATGGCCAATGGCGTAACCTATATGTCCGGAATTGTTCAGAATTCAGAATGCAAAAACCAATAGATTACAGATCAAGCATCATTACACCGAGGGTGCTTTTCCTGACGAGGCTGTGGAGTGCACAGCTCCAGTGTCAGAGCAGGGCTTGTCAGCTTGTCAATTCACTGAGTGCATCCTTGAGTTTATAAGAATCCAAACTGAATGACCAATCCAAAATAACAGCACCACATGTAGCAGTGCAGTGTTGTCTGCAAGTGTTTTTATATATAAATATACATATACATATATTCCAAATGGACGTGCCTGAGTTGGATTTTTAAGCAGTAGCAGAGAGCAGTAAAAATCTCTAAAAAACCAACTGTAAACTGCCCGCCAGGCTCCAAAAGGTACAAAGGCAAAATTAACAACTACCTGTTGAACATAGTGAAGCAATTAGCAGCTCAGAAGTTGATGGAGACCAAAACAGAGCTAAAAAGAGTACAAATTAGACTTGCATTTGTCATCTGGTTGCCAGAAACATGACTCCAAATTAATTTTTATATTGCTCCATGTCTGCTGGATGTGTAAATAAGCCAGTATGTACTGTATAACACATTTGCCGGAACCACTTTGTACGGGGATAGCACAGTACATCAATTCCATGTTTACAGCTCATTATACTGCCCCCAAATTGTCACATGAAATTTTGATGGGCCTTTTACTTCTAAACTTCAAAATCTTTCTGTAACAAGGAATTACCAGAAATATCAAAGACAGCAGCTCTGATTTTGTTGACTGTTTAGAAATTAGTTAACTGTTCATGTACCATTCTAATAATTCAGTAATCATAAAGTGCATATAGAAGCAAGGTCATGGGGGACTCATGCAGTCTTCTTTGATGGTGAAGTTACAGAACATACACCGTAACCTGCCGCACCGGCCACAGATAAATACTCTTGCTGAAGTGTGAAATTAAAAACATGGCCATAATGTTATCTGTCCACATTTACAAATGCTGCAGCCAGTGCTTAGCCAAGCTATTTCATAGTATGGCAATCCACATCCTTCCTCTCTATTTGCTATCAGGACAGAAGTATTTGTTTTGGAGCTGGGGCAAATATTAATTTATGCTAACAGAATTTCAATCAGAAAATATATGGACACCTGCCAAACTTCCTCACGAATTACAGATGAAAATAATCTGCATATCTGCTTTTCTCAATTTCCCATCAGAACTTCAGCTGTCAGTGGTTCCTTGAGCAAAAACTTAAATGATGATAAATTCCTTCCAAGGGCTGCTGCTAAAGGGAGACGACTTTTAATGTAAAATTACTAATGCACCCGTTGGATCCTGCTCATTAGATGGACTTTAACTGAGGGGCAAGTAAGCCGCACACAACTTTCAGCCTCTAATTATTGATTCAAAGGGCAAAGGCGCAAATATCAACAGCATGATAACTGCACAATTCTAGCTTTTACAGCTGCTGTAATCAGCGAGTTGGCATTGTAGTTTGTTATTAAAATGGGCAATTCAATACAGAGGAAACCCTATTGCGCAGCCTCTTTTTTCACCTGATGAGAGTTTCATATAGAGCGGTTACACATGGTACAAGTACATACAGCTGCATAGCCTCTAATATAGCTCTGTGAAACAAATCCTAGTCGTATGAGGTGTGTGAGACTTTGTCTTTCATCGTAATGTCTTTCTGTTGTGATTGTATTTGTCTGACAGTTGCCACAGACATAGTTGTCCTCTAAGTAACTAACACATGGCATACATTCATGCACATTGAGCTAATCATGGATCATATTTTTGCTATGAAAAACACAAATACATGTGTCTTTGTTTTTTCTTTATAGTCCAACATATTTAAATCTATCTGGTCATAATGTCTGGTGAAAATTCCTGAGTTAGATGTAAAAATATTCTGGCTCTACATGCTGTTTTTTCCCCAGCTGTGTCTCTGATGTCTGCCCTCTCTCTTGCTCCTCTCCTGATTCTGTGAATTAAGAGTCTATTTCGATCAAACCAGAGTGATGGATCAAAAAGGTCTTGTTGAGTTATGTTTTGTTTCTGTCAAGTTTGAATGAAGTTTGTTGTATGATGATAAAATTTGGGTTTCTGTGAATGGAGTCTGGTGTCTTGAGTGATATATCAATTGTTTCTGGATCTTACCCTTGAACAAAAAAGGTCCATCTCTGTATGGACCCTTTCCATAATGTTGTCAGATACAGAGAATAATAATCTGATTCCGACTACATTGCAGCCCATTCTGTGGCTGCTGGTTGCAGTGCTCTCGCTTAATACTGGAAAAATATCAAAAAAATTTGTTTCCATTAGTCACTTGGACATAAAAACATTGACTTATTGTTTTTAAGACTTATTTTTTCAAGCACAGTAGCTGAATAGGCCCATTTGTCACAACAACATATTTCAATCTTGCTAGCATGTCCAGGAAGGACGTCCATCCAACAATGGTCATTTAATGTCTGAACGCTTGCTCTCCACAAGACCCTGCTGCCCAGTCAGCAGCAGTTAGTGTGATCTCCATTCAGAGACTTAACAAGAGCATGGAAGCACAGGAGCTGAGGACGAACTGCTCTTGAGCATTGTAAGGCTCTCCTGTGGATTATTTGATTGTGCTCTCTACTACAATAAACTCTGTATGTTAACCAAATCTTAAAAAAAAAATCCAACATATTTGTAATCAAATTATTTCATAAACCTGCTTCCAAGTATAAACCGTTCTTCTCCGAGATAAAGGGAGAAAGAACAGAACTAGTCATGCGTGAGTGAGAGTGACAAGAAAAGAGATAAAGCAGAGAATAGATGTGCAGCGCGCCCATATGCATGGTTTTTCATATTCATATCAAGTCCCCTTTCCATTAATTTTGAGAGTATTGGTGTTGCCACACGGAGATAACTTATATGAAATCATCTCCTCCCTTCATGCTTCAGTGGGGGCCTGGACACAGATTTCTGCTACAGCTGCCGGCCATGACAGTTAGTCAAGCTGTACTAAGACCTAATGCAGCCACAAGCTTTTGGCGGTGAATTTACAACACCTCAAGACGGAGCTGATGAAATGTTGTATTCTCAATCTGAAGGTCACAGCAGCCCATGGGGCCTTCCAAAATGAGGAAAAATGCCCTAAATCTGAATCTTTACTAGCTGTTTTGGCATATTTACTGTCATTTTAATAATATTCTAAATTCCATATATTATCAATCTATAATATAATGACTATAATCAATTACCTGATGTACATTGATAAAATGGTTCAGGCAAACCTCTAATTTGTGGTCTAAAGCATGAGCCAAAAGTGCATGTACACATCAATATATCACAGTAAGAGCTACGCTACCATTCAAAAGTTTGGAATCGCCTCATGATTCAGAGCGGTGAGATGGCTGAGAGTACTATTCTGTATTTCTGAATGGTCTTTCACGCTTTTAGAGTGCAGAAAGTCCTCTTTACAAATAGATGCTATTCTGTATGAAGGGGTTTGCCAGAAAAAGAAAAGTTTTGCACAGACTGACAACTGAAAGGCCAGAATAAGACAAAGATATCTCCGAGCAGCGGTTAAATAAGACGTCACCTGACACGCCAGCCACAGATCAATCACTGGTAAAAGAAACTGAAAGCCTAGCATCAAAACCGGTGCATATTCAAATAGGTTCTACTTTCAGTGTCAAGAGCACAATAATGCCATTTAAAAGTTGGAATTAACTGGCAAGCTGCTGAATCAAAGCTATTCTTGAAGCTTCTAAAACAGAAACAGAGGGGTAGTCTCGGGTTCGCACTATTGGAAATGGATTGCAGAACATCAGCTGAGCATACTGTGGACTGACAAATCACAGCTTGAACCTATCCAATCTAACCACTGAGCAGGCTGCTGAGCGCCCAAAGAAAAACAGGTTCCCATAATATTTAGAGCCTAATTGCACTGTTGTGGTTCAGTAATGAAACAGGCTCACTTATGCTTTTCTGGACTGGAAAATAATGAATTAGACGTTTTAAATGCATGTAAAAACAGGCATTATTCAAAGAAAGATGAAAAGCATCACCATGACAGGTGATTCCAAACTTCTGAACAGATATATACACCTCAGAATCCACAGACTAAGGCTGTAAGGATCAGAACACCCACTGATTCGCCTATTGACCAGAGCGCAATCCTTTTGCAGTTAAATCAATTCATGTGTGTAAGCATGAACTAGACACCTCTGTATAAGCTCTCAACACTGCAACGCTGTCTTTCACGGAAAGTGGCAGCACATTTGGAAGGTGCAGCACATAAAAAGTGCGAAAAAATAATCAGTGCTGGAAGAGTGCAGTCGTACTACTGCAGCCACTTTCGCACCTCAGTCTCAACTTCTCACTCTTCAAAAGTTACCCTTATTTGTTCGCCTCCTCAGAAGATTTTCTCTGTTACTCCCTCTTTGCTGCTCTTTTTCGCTGATCTCCTTTCTCTCTTTCCCAAAACAAAAGGAAAAAAGAAAGAGAAAGAGAAGGGCCTTGATCATCTCTACCTGACACAGAGCACAGGCAGCCATTAGTGCTTGCTACATTTCTGTGCGTGACTCCTCTCTGTTACTTCTTTATTTCCCAAAGCAACGGAGGATCTGTCTCTCTCACCGGCCGAGGACAGAATACTGCAGAGCATTGCAATTTCACGCCCTCGCGACAGATAAATCTTTCTGCTCGGCTGGCCATGAATCTTCAAGGGCTGAGTGGCCACACAGCGTGGCACTGTTGCACCTGACGTTAGAGAGGCTGCACCCTTTGAAACCTGGGATGCACCTGCGTTGCTTTGGGAAATCCCTTTTTTATTTTCATACCGTGGAGGAACAAGTCAGGTGTTAAATATGCGCCGAATTACTATCCTGCACTGAGAAAGTAAAAGCGAATTTAATTTAATTAGCAGACAAAGGCAAACTGACCACATTAGTCTGGGCTTGTAGTGAGATGCACATCAAGAAACACAAGCTAAACGATCATTAACATCATACTAGATGTTTTGGATGCAACTCTCACACAATATGCACACACGTACGAGCTTACTGTGAGGATACATCTTTAACCTTCAATAAATTAACCTTTAGTTTCTGTCCAGACCGGCTTTCAACCCTCTTCCATACCCCTCAATCATCAGATGCTCTCCCACTGAGCGGGCCATGACAATGGGCTGCCTATGGAGCAGAACACAGGCAGAATATCAATGGAGTCTGGCTGGCTTGAGCTACGCTACTCTTCATCTCTCATTTCCCAAATGTGAGCCTCTGGAAAGAGCTGGCCCAACCCTAAACTGATGAAGACACCCTATAGCAATGCTTTTTAAGCATTCCCTGCACCCTTCTCTGGCACAACCCAACCCGGTAGCTGTTGGGAACTGTAGTACACACAAGATACAATAACACCATAGTAGAGAGAGAAGAGTATTTTTAAACACATCCATAAAGAACAGGATAATAGGATTGTGTGTTTTTTTTTTTTTTATCTGAGCAGCACTATGCACACACTATAATATCCATATGCATCATCTCACTGATTCCTACTGGATGAGTCTGCAACAACCTACAGCCACACAAACACAGCCGAGTAAGATATGTGTCAGGTTCAGAAAAGAAGCACTCTGTCATCCTCAGAGGGATGCAAAGACCACAACCTGACAAAACATGGCTGTGGTTTAAGTCAAACTTCACTGAACAGAGCTGTGTCCCCCGGAATACAGAGGGAGATTGTTGCAGAAGGGGGCATCTTTGCTCATGCCACCCAATACTATACTAAACAAACTACAATGGCTCTTGTGCTCATATACTTGGCCCTCGGTTCCTTGATTTGATCTTGTATAGATGGACAGACTGCAGTCAAGGCATTGCATTTTAATGTTGTGCAATAAAGTCAGCTTTCTGTGCCCTCAGTCGTTTGGTCGGAATCACTTGCACTCCGGTTCATCAACAAGTCTATTTTAAAGTATCTTCAAAGGCTTTGCTGCATTTTTGGTGAACTACAAATAGTAAATTCTTTACAGCTGCTGCAGGGACAGCCTGGGAGCATTGTGAAATGCTGGTTTTCTTTACAGAACAGAACGTGCTCTTCATTGTTTCATTCATTTCGTTGACTCCCAAAATAAGATTTGTCTACTCTGAAGCACCTCCATGTTATAGCTCTTATGACAAGAAATATGTCTCATTTGGCTCCAGGCGTGGGGAGACATAAAAATGATTGCACTGTCCAACACTGTCCAAATCACATGTGCTCCTTTAATAGTGGCTCTCCAAAGGAAGCCAAATCGTTTTCGATGCCCTGATCAGAGGTCGAGGCTTGTTATAGCAGCTTTGGCCATCACCAAACACGCAGTAACGCAGACTCAAAACACGAAGTCCTGAACTATTGATCGCCTCTGAATTGGTGCACATCCTGCAAATTACATTAGCCTTCATGCGCACGGAGCGTTGTTTCCTCAGAGCGCTTGAGTAGTCTGACGTGTCGAGCGCGTGAAATACCGCGCACGGTTTCTGGCTAAGCGTGCAACAAGAGGAACAGCGATCCACTATCACCATGTCCGTCAAATATGTGCAGTTTTCGATTAAATGTTTCAGAAGGATTGCGATGGCACCTGCGTGTAACAGGCTCCAAAAAGAATGCAGTGTTCCCTGTAAAAACTGGTATGTGTTCAGAGTGGACACAACTTCATATAATGTAATTAACATCGTCAAATAACAACAATAATAATAATCGGAAATTATTTCCTTACCTTACGGGCGCACCCGCTGTATTCCAAGTGCACCAAAGGTCATTGCGCAAATATTCAGAGGACAAGATGTAGGAGTGATGAGAAGTAGGTTAGACTGCACAATACCTAATCCTGTTCTTAGTGTCCTTCAGACGTCGTCAACCCCCTAATCTTCAAAGCGAGATGGGTCGGAGCCTCCCGGGCGCACAGAGACTCCGTTTATAATCTCACCACTGCCGGTTATATGCGTGCGGCTCACTTTCTCTTGCGCAGCCGGTCAGACAAAGTTGTCCGTGCTCATTTCACTAATGCAGGCGAGCCTGCACAAAAAACGGGAACGTTTTCCAACCACACGGTGGAAGAGGTCTGCTCGGTCTTCAGCGGCGGTGACTGTTCACCATTCCTGACAGGTGGCAAGTCCAACCACCCGCCGAAAAGATTCACACATCATCTAGCGGGATGTGGAGACGGCCGAAGCCATAAAGCGATCCTCCGGGCAGATTAACCCATTAGTTGTCTCGATCTACCCCCCAGTTCCCCTTTTCTTGCGCTATGGCGCCACCCAAAGTTGTGCTATAGAGTTTGAGACGCGCAGCAGGGACTCCCGAATGTCTTTATGTCCAGCTCCCGTCACCACATTTAGGCCAGATGATGAGATTTTGGATTTGGAGACGCACTTTCAGTGATTTCTGTTGCGTTATATCATTTGGTGAAGGGTCTGGCATCCGATTTCATTCTCATATTCGTTATTCTGTTCGGAGCATCAAATGAATTAAATATCACTGGGATGGAACTAATCCAAATCGCCATGGAGCCCCACTGAATGCCCTCAATGCAGATGGATAATGTTGTGAATTTATGTGCCAAAATGAAAAGAACACAGCGCGTTGAAGCTACGACCTTCTTAGCATTGCGTACAATCAGTCTTCCTGTCGTCAGTTCGCCAGTCACTAATTCCTCCTGTCACTGCCTGCACTCAGTATTTCCCGCCTTTAGCCATCACCTGACTGTCACACCCACCTGCGTACGTGCTCCCAATTCCTTAATGAGCTCCGCCGCATGGAGGCTACGCACTTTGACTCACTCCGAGTCCTCCGCTGTGGATTAGTCTCTCCGCCTGTTCGGACCGCTCGCCTGCCCGTTTTGAATTCTCTTTGGGTTCTTAGAGTTCCCAGCTGCAAAGCGTCGTTGAATTCAATGGATTTTCGTTATCCTCTCTAACTGTAATCGGTGTTGGCAGTGCTTTTTACGCAGCACTACACCTCCAAAATCCCCAATTTATTTATTTAATTTATTGAAGGTCTAACAGGGAGTCAGAGCTCTGGGGTCAAAGTGGCTTAAAAAAATATAGCAAGTAACTCTGTGGGATAACTTATTGTACATTTCTTTTGACTTTCCTATTTTTGGTATAATAACAATTTATCATGCTCATTTCTGTCTTGTCACTTTCAGAAGTTTGTGGCATTATTGGGTTTTATTAAGGTCAGATGAAAATGGAACTGATAGTCCTGACTTTACAATTATTGTTATTGTTATTATTATTATTATTATTATTATTAATGGGTCTGTAGAGCTTGGAACAATGAGGAAGTTAAGCCAATGTCACCGTAAGGGTTAAATCTAATATAATAATATCTGCAGCACTGAGGCTTTATGTGGTTGTCAGTTTGATGAGGTAAATTAGACGTTTCTAGTTAATCTGCTGTTTTCTTGCATACAAATAAGCATATGTCTGCCGGCTGTTCCTTCTTAATGACAGATTGTAGAGAATGAGGTAGAGTGTATAAGCACTCCTATACAGCACAGAACAATTTATAGCTGCCTAGGAGCATTATATTTTTACAGCTGAGTTGACTGTGTTTTTAGTCTGCTCTGTTTGCAAGTGTCGACATTCTATGTAATATCTATCCGTCAGGCGGGGCTAGAAAGATCAGTTGTGATTTGTCTATTTGTTTCTGTCATTACTGTAAATCTCGCAAAGCACAGTGAAAACACGCTCGGTGTCAAGCGCATTTGATTTTAGTGCTGAATCTGCACATGAGATTGTACAGTATGAGGTGCCTGCATGTAAAGTCTCTCCCGATCTCATCCCACGCTGATCCCATGTAAGCCCTGATCTGCAAATTCCAAACTTCCAACCAAGTGTATGCAAATATGTCAGCATTTTTAACAGTTTCTCTTCTCAACTTCTCCGTGTCCTACCATGAAAGGGAAGATCAGACATAAACCGAGACTTAAATCCAGGTCAAATTCACCTGTAAAAAGGAAAAAAAAAAAAGGCTTTAGTATCAGGGAAGGAAAGAAACACCGGGAAGCAAATCATTTATGTTATTGTAATTTTAAGATTATGTTCTTCCCATTCAAAACTTTTAATTTATGCTATTCTGATTTAATGCTACAGCCATGATGTTATGCAATTATTCTACATCCATAAGCACTGACCCTGATGATCATTTTGTCACATCACTAATAACATGATAAGTGTGGAGAGGCCAAGGGTCAAATGGCCTCTCCACATCTGATCAAACCAGTCAGACCTGCCTCGTTATAAATATGTATGTCATGCTTGACAGCATGTGAGGAGGCTTAGATCAATTATTTCATCCTAGTAATTTCATTTTGTCAGACTCGCTTGAGCCGCAAGGCACAAGCTTGACTTTTATTCCCTTTTTTAAAGAAGAAGAAGAAGAATGGAAACTGTTGATAATACCTGTTTCAGTTTCATGATGTACTTTTAGCTGCTTCCTCTAATGATGCTGCTGCTCTTCCAGCTCAGTGCAAGTAAGTGCCTATTTAGGTTGTTTGCACTGTGAATTAAGAGATAACAGGTTACTATTTTACCTGGTTGGTTACCATGGTTGCTGTGCGTGTAGTATCTTTCTCTGGACATGTATGAGCGTTGCTGTTGTGAAGATGAATTAACTTTTTTTTTAACCAAAGACTTGAATTGCTGACTTCCATTTGTTTTTATCAGAGGGCTGTGAATGGGTGGGTCAATGGGTTATGATCTTCAATTCCCCTCATGTATTGTGGACTTTGAGTAATTTATTGTCACGACCAGTGCTCTGCACGCCGGTTTTTGTTAAGTTTCCCATTGTGTGTTGTCTTTGTCTGGGTTTTCTTACATCTGTTTTATTTTGAAGGTTCATGTTATGTGTTCTGGTTCACTTCCTGTGTTTTCCCGCCCTTGTGATTGTCTGATGTGTTTCACCTGTGTGTCATTAGTGTGCCGTCCTTGTGTATTTAAGTCCGTGTCTTCTCCACTGTCTTTGTCGGGTCGTTGTCTGCGTCACCTTGTTGTCCATGTCACCTTGCCATTGTCATAGTTCTTGCCATAGTCCTGTAAGTGAGTGTTTGTCATTGTGATTCCTTTGTCATGTCCGAGTCGTGTTTCATGTAAGTGTTTCGTGTTGCGTTATCCTTGTTCATGTCCAGGCTTTGTTCTCTGTCAGTGTTCCACCGTCCTTAGTGTTGTCTGCGTTTCCCTTACTGTTTGAGATTCCACGCCATAGTCCTTTTGTGAGTGTTTTTCTGTTGGTAGATTTAAAACCTAGTTTCTGTTTTCCGTTCTCAGTTCTTAGCATAGCCGAATTGTTCTCCTCGTTAAAGAGTGATTTTCTGTTTGATTACTTTTGTTATTAAGATTCTTGTTTCTTTGTTTTCCAAGAGTTGTTAGTTTATCTTATCTAGATCTTTCAGTAGTCAGTTCCGTTTTCCATAGCCCTTTGCGTTTTCCTCCTCCGGGAGCGTTTTCTGTTCTTTATCTTATTCGTTGTTAGTTATTCCTAGCCTTGTCCCTTGCTCTCATGTGTCTTGTGTTAATGTGTTATCTCTCCCTGCGTTGCGTCTTTGTGTGAATTCTGTTACCCTGGTGTGTCGTTAGTCTTTAGTCCACTGAATTTTGGTTGTCTTGAGTTTTCCTTGTGTTTAATAAATGTATTAATTCGAGTCAAGCACCCCCTTGTGTGTCTGCATGTGGGTTCTACCCCTTAGTTCCCTTTAGTCCCCACTTTCCTGACATTTATTATTTCCAGAAAAACAAAAGTAGATGAAAAAACAATTTCACGAGTTCGATGAGTAAATGAACTGTTAAATTAGTTGAAAAAAAAATGTCCCTTAATTTGAAAATTCTTTAATCCAAAACCTTATTCATAATGAAAGGAATGAATGAATAACTCTTGAAAAATATAGATATCAATTCAAACTTCAAGGCTTTATTTTCTTCAAATGCAGGCAGTCGGAGAACACAACACATGCAAAGCATGAAATATGCATGAAGTATTAAATAAATATTAGAGAAAGCCCTGAAATAAGATCAAACAATTCATAGCAGTGCATAAAGACAATGACAGGATCATAGGAGGATTGTTTTGTGTGTCTGGTAAACTGGCAGAATACCAAAATATTAAACCTGTCCCACATTATCAGTATTGCCTATTTGAAATACTTTTTTATTTGCCGTTGGAGATCTGCTGTTTTTCATGGTCGCACAATCTTGAACAGGCTGCAAGAGGGTCAGTCGCGGCGTGAGTATATCTCTCAGCAAAGTGTCACATTACTATGCTTTCCCGTAAGAACTTTCAAGAAAAGATGAGTAGTGGAGACAAAAGCGAGCGCAGGTCAACCTCGACTAACTTTCACACGCGGATGTTTCGCTGTTCCTAGCAGAACAACCTGCAGCAAACATGAGTAACCACAAAGCCTCTGCTATGGTGCTATTGTGAAAACACAGGAAGCGGAGCAGCAGTGTTCCACGAAAAGGTGAATAATGAACCTTGATTTCAACAAATGCATTGTGTGAGGTGCTTCCCATCAAGAGATTCTCGCTCAGTTTTGTGCGATTGGGAAGCTGCAGAGCCCTTCAGCAAAGGACACTACATACTTTGTGACACCGTGATTCAAAATGTCCAAACACAGACGTGCACAACGTTACACCACGTCTGAAAAAATTGGGGATTTCAGGCGGGACTGTTATTAGGGATTAAAGGCCATATTTGAATCTGAGACAGGCATTAAAGCAGCTTATGCTTCTCTACACAAACTAAATGACTAAGCTCAACACTAGTATTGAATGTAATTAATCACCGGGTAGAAGCTGGAGAAACCTTATTATGCAACGCAGGCTGCCTCTCATGAAAACGGTCCTTGAGGTGTCCTTTATCGATTTTCAGGTAGGTTGGAATCATTCGTCCATAAACACAGAGTTTCATCATAATAACTCAATCTGTCTGGTTCAATCAGGAGTTCGGCCAATGGCTGCAGAGAGATGTTTAATCTAATTAAACTCCATTTGTGGTTGTCTGACAGATCCATTAGCCAAGAGATTTAAAGGATGTAGTATTGTTGTTAAAGCACAAACAATAACAGATATTTCAGGGGGAATTAGCGCTAAATGGCTCAGCACGCAGCACTTGGACAAACCACAAATCTCACAGTAAGCTCTCGATGAATAAAACATGCGGATTACATCAAAGAAACGTTGAGGTTTTTGTCTGTAAGAAGTCGCTGTCCTTCCTTGTTATGCAGATAAAGATGTCAGATCTGGGTCTCTTTTACTGTGCAGTAACATTTCTTGACAGCTTGAATGATTCATAACGCTCGAGCAGAGCTGTACATCCATCTGACTTTGAATCCAGAGCTAACGCTGCTCTGATTTACATAAAGGATATTACTTTCGCTCTCATTTTTCCAGCCATTCGAAACATACTTAAAGTTTATACTCCATCTTTTGGAACATGTGCCCTGTTGCTTCCATCGCCGTTTAGATACTGTACACATAACAGAGTCCAAAAACGAAAGCTGGCGCGATTAATCTTTATGACAGCACATCATTTTTCATGTGTACAGCCTGTTTATTGATGTCAGAGGATTAATAACCATTAATTCACCCTGAATACAGACAAATACAAAATGTTATGAAACAAAAATTGCTATTCACTTAAATGGAATGAAACAATTATGAAATCCATGACACATTACGTATTATTGTTTTTGATCTATTGGTATATTTATTTAACACCAAACATGGTTAACTCTGTATTTCAATTTAACAGCAACCTTCTCTCAATTAGTTTTCAGAAATTCAGGGGCAAGTTCTCATGCACAGCTCATAATTTTTCATAATTAATTAACATCTTGGACACTGTGAACATGACACACATATTGCTGCACAGAACAAAATGTGACACATTCGGTTAATATGCCCAAAGTGAGTGCTCAATGTGTTGTGCCTGTGCTAAAAATATACACTGCGCTGTTTGCCAAATCTGATCCTCTGCCGCTAAAAATTGTCTCTTTTTCTTAACCAACTACAACACCATGACTGGTGATTCCACAAATTTCCCTCTATAATCAGATGTTGAACTGTTTTAACCTCCCAGGCAGCCGTGTGCTTGGTATGCATGAGGCAGCGCACGTGATGGGATGGATTTTGAAATGAGGATCAACTCAAACAAGAGCCTGGCCAATGACAGGTGGTTGCCAATCACTGTGTGCTGACGGCAGGTGGTAATCAGTCGTGAATGTACCAACTGATTTGGCTCCCTTTTCCACATTGTTTACAAAGGAGCTGTCACGACCAGAGACCTACGGGTGACAGCGGAAGCATGGCAGAAGTGTCATTCAGACGGCCATTATTTTCACCCATCATTGACAAATAAGCAGCACGAACTACATCACAGTAAAGCAATTGAGTTAATCATGAGCAAATGAAACTACATGTCATAGAGGCAACATGTATCTAACGATCAGTGAATTGGAGGTGAACAACAAAAGACATATCGATCTAGATATATACTGACACTGGAGGCAAGAAATAGCTTCTTAATTATAGACTAAATGACAGCCAGCCTAAGAGAGACAGACTTGGATTTATAAACTCAGTTCTCATGTAATGAAGCATTCACAGAGTCCCTATCTGTGCTGGAAACAGTCAATACGAATTAAAACATGGCATATTTTACTTTGAAAGCGATCTGGAGTTAATGGCTGAAATTGCATTTTGCCCAGGTGGTGCAAGAGCTACAGGTGATTGAGAATACCTGGCAGCAGGTTCAGACACGATAGCACAGAACAATGGCTCTGTAACTATATAATTAAGTGCTATGCATCCCACAGTTAATAGAGGTTACATTTATATCAACACTAAGCAAGCCATAACTTCAACAGTTCATACTCACAGCTCACAACAATGCAACAACATTCATAGTTTTTATTACCATTTATTCTCTTATTAGGTAACACTCCCCGCTATTTATTTACTGTATAACCAACACATAAACAAATAAGAAATGGTTTCTAACACATTGTAATGATGAACAGATAAAGGGCACGCATGTTTATCAATGTCTTTAACTATTATCAAGATAATAGTTCAAATCACTGAGTACGTCCCACAGTGTAAATTGGTTATCGATCAGTACATAACTCATCATATAACTGGTTAATATTAAAATGAACAAAAAACTTGAGCCCCATATCAGACATGCAAGACACACATGGTTGATTACTGTTTGAACTGTTCAGAAGTATTTACATTTAATACATGATTGCTACTATCTTATAGCTCATGAAAACACTTGCACAAATACAAATACAATACAAATAAATACGATTTACAATTTCCTGTGTTTTCTTGATTTTGTTTACAATGTTTTTATATTGGCTTATGCAGACATTGCAGTGCATTAACAATGTGTACAGCTATTTAAAATTGTTTATGCTGTGTGTTCAATGAGATGCTTTAAACGAGTGAAGACATGTGATTATATATGTTTTCAACTATGTTGTACTGTGTTATGAAGCATCTTCTAACTGTGTGTACAAAAGCTATGACTATTTCATGGAAGAAACTATTGGCAAAGACATTAATAAACACTTGAAAATGTTCTTACGTACAAGTGTGTGTGAATGTGTGAATATATACTTGTGTTGTAAAAGTGCTTTGAGTGGTCATCAGACTAGAAAAGCAAAATATAAATAGAGTCCATTTACCATTTACCATTTACTGAAGGCTGAAATAATAATGATCAGGTTTTGGTAGATACACAAAACTAAGACAGCAGCACAATAGTCCTTCATACGGGAAAAGCTGGAGTACCTCCAATACACTTTCCCAAGAGTCCTGCATTGTGTAATCATTGTGAGAAGACCCAGTCTTGTCTTATAATGAAATGTGAGCTCGTCTTTGATTCAAGGGCTCATGTTATTAATCTTGTACCAATTCTAAATGATGTAGCGTGTGACATATGATGTGTAGAACATATGTGATCCATATGAATGAAATGAAAACCTGATTGACATCCAAGAACTGTATGATAACATGTTTAAAGCAGACGCATGATAGGTTGTTAATGAATTAGTACGTGAGAATCGATGGATTTACAGTGCTGATCAATAACAAACAAACTACAGAGCGACATCTTTCCTGAAGCAATACATTTATTGATCATGCCCACTACTTATTTGCAGCGATCCTCCTGGACGTGACTGTGTGAGTCTCTATGGAGCCAAAAATCCAGAGGCCTCTGATTGACCAGCCAGGAGAAGAGTTGGCTGTGGAGCTGCTGGAGGTGCCAGGCCTCTGGATTCCTAATGCTGTGGCACATTAAAAGCTTTGTGTGCTTTGCATGGCAAGGCCAGATTTGGCACCAAAGAGGGGCATGAGCATGGGCTAGGATACACTAGAATAACTATAGTCTAACTTTACCGTTTGGCAATCAGTTCCAAGTACAGGGATGAAATAATCACAGCACTTGCATGTATGCATGGAAAACCCTTAATTCTGCAGGTTTTTGCCGAGTTCTTTGCACACTGTAATTTTAGTCATTTAATCTGGATAGCTGTAGTTAAGAGAAAAATGGGCTCCAGGCAAGGCTGTGTACCCACAGTGGGTTAGCTTAGCTTGACACAAAGACTGGGAACAGGGGGAAACAGTTAGCCTAACAAAGCTAAAGCTAACAAATGCTACCTATCAGCACTTCTTTAGCTCACTAATCAACACCTTATATCCTGTTCGTTTAATTTGTACTGAATTTGCAGGGTGAATAAGGGTATTCCCGAAAACTCTTCAACCCTTTAACTATTGCTGTCATAAGTCATCACAGGTTTGCAACTTATTCTCATTCTTAGAGCGTCAAATATTGCCCGCTATCATTAATATTTGTAGAATATTAGCGCTTTGTCAGGCTCCTCTGCGTTTCATTCAGATGCACAAGGCATCCTTCAGCATCTGTATGAGGCTTGCAGCCTACTTCAATGTCAACCCATCCACGGCAATATTAGACACGCTAATATTTGACATCCTGGGAATGAGTCGGCTGTAGCTTTTTGATTGAAGCATCTGAAGAATGTGTCCTTCCGTCATCATCTACAAACATTTTCTTGATAGCAGGCCATATATGACACTCTAAGAATGAGAATAGGTTGCAAACCTGTGAAGGCTGATGTGACAGCAATAGTTTAAAGGGTTAAAGAGTTGTAGGAAATTGAGAAAGCGTTGGTATTTGACACCCAGGCAATGAGTTGCCTGTTGTTAGTATTTAGCATTTTGATTGAAGCAACTGAAGAATGAGTCCTTCTGTCAACATCTATAAACAGTTTATTGATAGTGGGTGTAAGGCCATGACGTGAGTTTCTCCGAATTGTTATTTTTCAGTGCCAAGCTCAGTGTGGGTTGATGACCGCTCCAACTTGCTCTCTGAAAGCTGCTATAGGCCTGGGTAAAAATACCCGTCTATATAACTTACGATCAAAGAAGGCTGAGCCAATCAATACTTGTTTCATATAGAACCACAATATGCACCACTTGCATTGCTGCTAGAGGCAGGATGTCAACCTCATAGCTCAGTATGCGTGGGCTCCCATAAGGATTTGATGTCATCTTTCACATGTTGCTGTGGTAAGCATCCAGAAAGTGCTGATTAATGGACCGGGTTCTTTTTCTTCTTTCTGAGACAGACTGAAGGAGATTTATAGCTTTTACTTTTGCTTCACTTTTGCCTGGAGTCAACCATGAAGCCAGACTGTGTTTAAGAACTGGATGCCAGCTAAACAGCTTCGCTCTTTCACCTGATTGGAGAGGAGGTTTTCTGGGTAAGACTAAAGCTGTAGGAGACCCTGGGGCAGACCCAGAACACATCAGAGGGATTACATATCCCACCTGGTCTGGGAACCGTTCAGGATCCCCCAGGAGAAGAGCTTCATCTCAAGGGCTTCAAGACCAGATGTGCTGCCTTCATTTGCCCAGGACAAAACAGGTGGATCCTTTGCAGCCTTCAAGATCTGACGAAGGTGTGCACTAGTCAATTGTCTGATGCCATTCAGGTCACCTTTGTCTACTTGTAAAGTTAAGAAATACCACATAATGTCAAATTTACCGTCAGCTGGTCATCCATCTCAGGTAGATAGGTAGTCTAATATGCGTTGGTGTCAAGACTCCCTCTGTAAATCAGATATTATGCTATTTGTCCTTGTGGTATTTGCACTTTGTCTGCCATTTGAGGGCAGCTTCCTGGTGATAAACTTGAAATGTTTGGCATTACAAGTTGTCGAGGGTCACCCAAATGCACCATTAAGCTTAGTCTCTATGAAGCTAGACTATCGTTCGGGGAGGGGGAGCAGGTTCGGATTGTTTTGTGGATCCCAGACAAGCCCCCTATCTGTCACAGACTGGTCCAGTGTAGTTATTAGGAGAGAAAGACAAGTCACAGATTAGACATAAAACCCCCCTCACTTTTCAACTTAAACTAGAGGAAGAGAAGAACTAAGGTGAGAAATTCAGCTTCAGATTAAGATTTTACAATTTTTTTTAATCACTTTATAGGATATGATGCATCAACCAATAGTTGAAGTAGTTCAAATTAGCTCTACCTCAATCAAATAAGTTACATTAAAGTTCTGCTTATGCATTAATTTATCAATAATGATGCAGTCATATGACACTGAGGGGCCATTCTGCATAATGAGAACTTTTACTTTGACATTTTAAGGATATTTTGCTGCTAAAAATAGTCCTCCCTGTACATTTCTCTGACATCAAATCTACTCTGCTTTCCCTGCTAATTATTATTCTGCTGTTGTAATCGCTTGTGTATGCTTCTGTTCCCACCGAGGTTTGAAGTCACCAACCTGGTGGCTGAGGCACCGGAGTTCCAGCAGACCCCAGAAAACGCTGTGCGTATGTGTGTGTTCCGCATTGTCTCCAGAGAGATTTGATTTATATCCTGCCTCAGTCTGTTGTTTGGCATCTTCTAACTCCCTGCTACCCTCTGTCCCCCAGAGCAGGAGCGAGCCAGCTCTTCCCATCAAAACACATAATTTCCATGCCAGTGCTCTCACTCAGCCACAACTACCTACTTTTAATTTAAACTAGATCATCAACAACAGCAGCGATGATATGAAGCATTTTAATGCAGATTACACATTTGTTTTTCCATGACATGTCAGAATAGTTATTACTGTACAGGTCTGTACAGATCACCGCTATGTGTTTTGGGGGTTGAATTATTATTATAGAATGTGGGAATTAAAAAAAAAAAAGCCTGTATGCTGTCAAAGTAATCTCACTGGGTGCAGAGGCTGACTGCGATCTGTTTTTTATATCTCAGGCCAACTGAGATCAAGGCCTGGGGCACATGAATGCACAGCTGGAACAATCATTCATCCCAGCTTACATAAAAAAAAAAACACAATTTAATATTTATACACTAATGATGTGGGCACAATGGCCCAGCCTGGAGCCACAAGCGTGAATGTCAGTATCAGTTTTAAGGAGCTAAAGGGGTGCAACGCTGTAACATCATCCAAAGGTGTTGCCAAAACACTACAGATCAAAAAGAATTTATGTAAAAGCCGAAGAAATAAAAACAATCTTTAGGGCACTGAGATTGAGCACGCAGACATATGGATAAGCCTCTTCAGTGCTTCGGTCTGATGATGAGAAGAAATCACCTCAGACGCTGCGGGCTGTTACTCAAATCAATACCTTTTAAAGGGTTTAGACAAGGCACATGAAGGCACTCAAACTCTTTCAGCTTCTGCGTTTGGTATTGCTACTGTGTGGCTGTTTCACTCCATATAATGTAATCATATGAAAATCCATGGAAAGTTTTTTTTTTCTTTTTTTTTGAAGCCATAACCTGGCGTGTGTACCCAATCATCCAATCCGCAATAATGGGCAGGAATAGCTCGCAGCAGAACAGGTGTGAAGTGACGGATAAGAAGGCTTATCTGCATAAGAGCAAATATACTGTAAAAAAGATCACATTAGCATAGTTTTGCCTTAGAACTAAACTCTTGAAGGGAGTTTCTGGCAATGGCACGGAGAGATTAGAAAAAAAAAAAAGAGAATAAATAAGCTTGCTTGTTCCTGGAGGCTGTTAACAACACGAGGGTGGTGGTGGTTGTGGCTGCGGTGCGGTGAAGCTTCCTGCAGGGCTCGCAGCACCATCACTTGTGTCTGATCCCCAATGAAACTGTTTATCCATTAATTTCCTCTTCCTTTAATTGGCAGATGGAGGAGCCCCCTCCTCCGTCTGAACTAGCCTGCAGGTTTATTAGTCCCACCACAGTGGGCCATCTTCTCCAGCAGCTCATTCATTTCACTTTGTTGTCAATTTGGGCTGTGAATTTGATGTCTTTGCCCTTTATATCCTGTTTTATTTTACACCCTAACTGATGATTGAATCAAGAGGCAATTAGTGAGAAATTCACCATAAGAAAAAATTGAGTTAATGTTATAGATCAGAGAGATGTGGCACTCAGCTACTTCAGCATGTAGCTGTATAAAAAATGGCAACAATACAGTACGGTAGGAATATTGTACTTGTAATTTTCTGTCTGATAGTTTGTTGTATTGTGTTGTTTTGTTGGAGGCAATTGCCCATTTAGTTATTTATTTATTTTCCTGATTGTTTGTGTAATTACTTACAAAAGGAAATACATTTCACCCCTAGAGATTCTCCACTGGGAGTAAAAAGATAAATTCAGCGGCAGTCTGGGAGGATTTCTGTAGACACAAAGGCACCTGTGCTCATCTAGACTGATACAGCATTAACACAGCAAAAGCTTTGTGCTAAATGCTAACGTAGGCAAATGATGATACATCATCACATGGTCATTTTATCAGTTTATCAGGTGGAACATTAACCCTAACCCTAACATCTAATGTTAGCACCTAACACAGCTGAAGTGCAGCTGATGTGTCACTGGGAAATTTTGAGCTGATGATGACACATGATGAGAAGTTAAGGGATCACCAAATTTATGACAATTCGTCCCGCATCTGTAGAGCCACACAGCTGGCATGTGAAATAAAATCTTTTTAATGACTCTGAACTGGCTTTTCATTCTAACGTGTTTTCTGAAAACATTCAAAGGCACTGAATTGCATTAGACGCTCGTAGACAGCTCATAAAATGTGTGCAATGTTATCACGCACATCACCACATGTCAAAGTGACAGATGTCCAATGCAAAGAAACATTTTTTTTAATTCACTATTATTTGGATTCAGATGAAAAGAATATATCCATCAAAGAACAGTCCAGGGAGGTTTTATTACATTCCAAGCCAGAGAGTAAAAAATCTTTCGTCTGATTCATTTGGTATCAGGAGATGTGAGTTTGAAATAAGGGACTGGCTCAGTGGGATGTGTGGAAACAGACAAGTGCTGTAACACCTTAACTATTAGCATCACTCTCAGTGCTTCATGAGAGCATGTGTGAGGCAGACTCTTGTTAATTTGAGAACTGAACTTTTCAGATTGCATCCTCTCAACACAGAACTGAACTTTGCGGCTCAGTGTGCGAACAAACACACAGTAACGTCTAGTAGCTGTTTTTTTTTTTCCATGTCGTGCTGTTTTTTTCCACATAATCCTCGAACAAATGTCATGAACCTTCAGAAATTGCCTTGTACATTCTACCTGTGGATACTTATCCTTAGTAACTCATGATATACACTCTAAGAAATGAAATAGTGATGTTGTTCATTTTATGTAACTTTGTTGTGGTACATTTACTACAACTATTAAGTTTCTACAAAAAAATAACAAGGTCTCATTGGAATTAGCCAATAGTGAGAAATTTCAAGGCTACAAAACACAGAAGATTCAAACGAACACAACCATCTCAACGAATCACACGAAACGCATTCTCAGACATGCGCAGTAACTACAGAGCAAAATAACCGTCGCCACCTGTCGCGCGCCAAGTGCTCGGTTGAAAGCGGTCGTCCTCGAAAAACTTGGTAAGTACAAACATCTCCTTAATAATACAGTGTGAAACTGTACGTTGTGTCAACCGACGATACGTGTTTTCAGATTTTATTGCCCTCTGTCGTACATTTGAAAGAGTTTGGAAAACGGTCATTGCTAGCTTAAATCACACAGACACAGAGAGAGACAGTTTCTTGTTAATTTGTTTTTAAAGCTTGAACTAAAAGAAAGGAAACAAATACTGGCTAGAATCGTTGTGAAAATCCCATTGTTTCGATCCCAGTGCAGTTTATCTTCAGTGGTAAATTGCCATGGTTAATTGTTGAATGGCGTCAGTTTAGAGCATGCAGGACAAGTCGCTTCGTTTTACCAGGAAGAGGCAGCAGTTGCAGGTCGCGATTTTTAATATTAAATTACCGCATTGAACTGTGTTCTTATCGTTATGGGGTGGTGATTTTGCTTTATGTTCAACACGTTTTGTTTTTTTACGTGTTTCTGTGAATGAAAAAGATTTGTCTCTTTTTGCAGGCAGCGCGCTCTGCTCTTCTTCTGCTATGTTTTTATGTTGCGCGACCGGCTACCGTAACCGTTGATCTAGTCTACACACAAATCGGGGACATTTTCGGGAACAGCTTTAGCCGGGGACAGGTCATCCAAAACGTGGACTGTCCCCGGAAATCTGGGACGTCTGGTCACCTTAAGTAAAAATGAGTTGCATGAATAAGGAGTAGTTTAAAAATGTGATTAATCATGATTAATCACAGCCTTAAATTGTGACTAATCCGATTAAATGTTGTAATCGATTGAAGTCCAGATAAACCTGTTCAACATGTTTGAAATTATTTTAAAAAATCTTTAAGAGAATGTGATGGTAAGAGCAGATATTTAGGGATGCAGTTCAGTTCAGATTTTTTAAGGATCTGAACATGTGGAATGTTTAAAAAGATGAAAAGATGTTATAAAGGATAAAATCTCTAAAATTATAAGATGGTGAGCAAAGATGGAAATGTTAAAATGTATGTATGTAATATTATAATATAAAAATACATGTAAGTTTTATGTGCCAACCATGAAAGAGGTTTTTGTTTGTTGTGGTTTGATTGCTTTGTGTTTCACCTGATAAATGCAAAGCCAGAGGCTTAAATGTAGTTGCAAAAAAATCTTAATTTAAGTCCATTAATTACTATTGGTAAAAATGTATAGGTCTGGTAACTCAGAGAAGCACAATGTCTAATTGGTATCCACAATGTTCCATATCTGTTCTACAAGAGATTACTAATCACTGTCTCTCTTCTTTTTAGGCTCTGGATGTGAAGGTGCAAACAGTGCTCTGAGACTGTATCTGCGAGGTACCAGTTACTAAAACACTACAAATTGAAGCATTGTCATTTTGGTCAGAGACACTCATATCCATGCACATACTATGAATGCCCATGCTCATTCAAAACATGGAATGCTCTTAAAACTCATCTGAGTCGATGTCATGTTGATGTGCTACGTACTAGAAGTGCAGAACAAGGAGTTTTTACGTGCCTTTTGTGCCCTGGAAGTGAAATACCGTCTAGTAGAGAGTATTTTTCTCACATCAACAATCACCTTAAGTGTTATGAAACAGTGACTTGTGTGTTTCAGAATTGTACGTTTCAAACTAATATATATGCTACTTACAAATCACACAAGAATAGGAGGCATCCACATTGCACAGTTAAAGACTTCAAAGTTGAAGTAGTGAAAGGTGGTACTGTAAATGATGACCCTCATGCTTCTGAAGACCATCCAGCTGATCTTGGAGAAACTGCTTCGGACTTAGATTATCATAATTTGATTGAAACTGACACACCAAATGAGAATTTGCAAGAAACAATCATACAAAAATTGGCAACTGTTCTTTTGAAATTAGAGGTTTTTTCACATCTGCCATGTTCAGCAATTGATGGCTTGCTTGAGGAGTTACATTTCATTTTGACCTCTGCAGTGCTGCCTATATCACACAGCACAGCTTTTGACATTTTCAGTAAACATAATCTACAGGTTGACCAGTTGATAATTGATGAACTCAGTGTTGCCATTTCTACTAATAATCCTTTGGTAAAAGCTATTGCTAAGGGAGGTCCACTGGCATCTGCCTTCAAACGCAAACAATACTACAAGGAAAAATTTAAGGTTGTGGAACCTGTCGAATATGTACTGGAGGCGAGGTCCAACAAAACATTTCAGTACGTTCCCTTACTAAAGTCTCTACAGCAGTTACTTGCTCGTAAAGATATAGTTGATAAGCTTGTTGATAATCATACAACCTCATCTGCAAGTGCAAACCAGTATGCGTGTTTTCAGGATGGCGAGCATCACAAAAAAAATCCTTTTTTTGGTGAGGATTTAAGGATTTCCCTGTGTTTTTATATTGACGACTTTGAGGTTTGCAATCCGTTGGGGACGTCGCGCAAGAAACACAAACTGTGTGCAGTTTACTGGATTTTAGGTAACTTACCTCCTGGTTGCAGCTCAACCCTTTCCTCAATCTACTTGGCGCTATTATGCAAAAGTGATTATGTTAAAACTTTTGGCTATGAAAAGATATTTGAACCTCTGTTGCATGATCTAGTGATTCTGGAACAGCAAGGCCTATATATTCCACATCTTGGAGTTTTTATCAAGGGCACAATACAGTGTGTTGTTGCTGACAATTTGGGCGCTCATGGGCTAGCTGGATTTGTAGAGAGTTTTTCAGGAAAATATTTCTGTCGTTTTTGTACAGCTCAGCTTTCTGACATCCAGACGCAGGAAGTAAAGACAGGAGTTTTTGAGTGCAGAACCAAGGAAGTTCACCAGCTTCACGTCCAAACAGCTCAAGAAAAGGAGATAAGCTGTTTTGGGGTAAGAAAGTCTTGCATTTTAACCAACAGCCTTTCTCACTTTAATGTTACAACAGGTTATCCCCCAGATATTGTCCACGACATATTTGAGGGCATAGTTCCTGTCGAACTAGCAAGGTGCATTGGTGTACTTATATCTAAAAAGTTGTTCACTCTAGATCACCTCAATAATCTTATCCATTCTTTTCCTTACAAAGAGGGAGATAAAACTAACCGGCCTCATTTGTTACCAAAAACTTTACAAAAGCATCACACAGTAGGTGGCAACGCCCACGAGAACTGGTGTCTCCTTCGGTTACTCCCTTTTATTGTAGGAGAACTTGTTCCCAATGAGGAACCTGCTTGGCAGGTGATTTTGGATTTAAAAGATATTGCAGAATTAGTTGTTGCACCTGTTCATAGTCTAGAATCAATTGCTTACTTGGAGTATAAAATATCAGATCATCGAAAACGTTATCAGGAACTGTTTCCTGATCAAAAGTTGTTGCCCAAACATCATTTTCTGGAGCACTATCCAGAAATGATAAAATGTTTTGGTCCCCTTGTGTCATTATGGACCATGCGTTTTGAAGCCAAACACAGCTTTTTTAAGCAGGTGGTTAGGCATTTAAACAACTTTAGGAATGTAACTTTGTCATTGGCAACAAAACATCAGTTAATGATTGCGCATCGTATGCTCTGTCCTGACAATGAAAACCTCTCCTTGGATGTTGTTCAAATCTCAGAGGTCCCCATTGATGTCCTCAATGATGATGTTGTGAACACACTTACCCAGAAATACCCTGAAATCACTACTGTAAACCTTGCTCAAAGTGTCACTGTTAATGGCATAAAGTACAAAAAAGGTATGATAGTTGTGCATGGATCATGTGGTGGTCTGCCAGAATTTTCAGAAATAATTCAGCTGTGCATAATAAGAAATGATCTGAGTCTCATCATTAAAAAACTGACCTCGTGGTACAGAGACCACTATCGAGCTTTTGAGTTGCATCCAACAAGACAGTTTGCAGTGGTTGAGTTAAAAGAGCTTTCAGACCAGTATCCTCTGGCTGACTACAGAGTTGGATCTGTACGAATGGTGACTTTAAAAAGATTTGTACATGTCACAGGTGATTTCTTTAAATGAAATATGGTAAAATGGTTTGTCAGTTATTAAAACTCAGTTACTTCTAAATAAAGTGTTGCAATGCTGAAATTCATTATGCAAAAGCTGATGAGATTTATGTGAGAAAATTAAGTATTTTGTTTTTGTTTTTCAGAATGAACACATGATGGCTGTTTCACTAAGAGTTGTGCTTGGAGTGGACAATGCATCAAAACTAACTCTGCCCAATGGGATGCCGGATTCAGTAGAGGCTCTCAAAGAAGAAATTAAAAGACAATTCAACTTGCCTGGATGTTTCAGACTGCAGTACAGAGACATTGAATTTGACAATGAGTTTGTGAACTTGACAGAGATCTCAGAAATCAAAGACAGGAGTACTGTTAAAGTCATTTACTTAACAGATGAGTCAGACACCACCACACATCAACCTGTTCCACAGTTAGATTGCAGTTCTTTGTCCTCAGCATCAGACACAGATATACTTTCCTCATCTGATTCCACATCTTCAGGTTCTTCCCTTAGGTCACAACCATGGCCCCAAAATTTCCAGATACCCCAGTTTAATTATGAGGTACACATTCAGTTGGAAAGGGCCAACCAAGCCTTCCTGAACAGTGGTACTCTTTTGAGTCCAAGTCCCAAACTAAAGTCAGATATACTTGATGGTTTGGCTTTAGAAATTGTCAAATACAAAGTTTATCCTTCAAGTTCAGAGTTCGATGATGTCGCCCAGGCCCTGATAACAAAGTATCCTTGTTTAAAGGAGCAGGGGTCAGTTACAGGCTTCTATGGATGGAAAATTAGTCTGAAATATAAAATGGCAAACTACCGCACGAGACTGAGGAACATTGGCTGCCCAGAGTTGAGCATCAATTCTGTCAAAGAAAGGCGAGGTGCCATGGGTCAAAGTCCAAACCAGGTAAAGAAGCCAAAGAAAGCAGAAGTAAACTTCTGTCCTGACTACCCAGCAGGCGAGACCAAAGAAAGCCTCGAAAAGGAAAGGGAAGCACTTACATTAGAGGTGAAGAAGAAGAACAACCTTCAGCTAATCAACTGTAAAATGGAGAAAACCTTCGCCCATAGGAGACGAGAAGTCATTGAAGATATGCCCTTCATTGCCGAGTTCAGAAACAGATGGCCAGCCCTGTTTTCTGAGAATCAGGTAATATTCATGTTTTTTGTTTTCTTATAGTTGTACATTTATTGAACAAAATGCTCTTGATTTTCAAGTATGTCAGTGTTGGTGTAATTCTTTTGAACCAAGTGAAAACCATGGAGCCATGGAGAAATTCCATGCATGTGGTCAATCTGTCTGCATTACAATGCCCAATTAACGCACCACCTCAAAAGTTAGAACCAATAGCAGACTTATGGTTACATTTCCACAACATGTGACCAGTCAAAAGTGATGTGAGAGTTTCATGTGAGATTCTGTCTCAATGTGTATCAGGTAAATGCAGAGTTTACCCGCATTACCACAGTCCCCCTGCTGTCAACCTTTATGGCTCAACTGGATCATCACTCCAGCCAACTGACGAAGGTTTACAAAAAGAAGGGAGGAGCTGCAGGACACAGAATCAGCCAGATCATGGAAGCCATAGACCAGGTGTGTGTTTTTCACTTAAACCCTGACTCAGAGTTGAACGGTCAACATAAATAAGCTGTTTGGTGTTACTGTTTTACCACTATACCTCTTACTACAGCTTTCACATCAAGTTCAAATATGCTTTGCACCCATATCATAATCAAATATAGTATTATAAAAGAATGAACTCATGAGCATCATTAACACAATGTCTAATTTTATTTCATCATTCAATATCCTCTGTCAACCTCTCTTCAATATTAAGAATTACAAATCTAAAACCATCAATTATTTTAAAAAGGGTTGGTAAAAAAAAAAGACACATTTCTTTTTGGTCTCCCACAGAATCCAAGCACTGAAGTAAGACGGGAATGCGTACTGAAAGCATTATGCGTCTACTTAAATGAAGATCCTGACAACCTTGTTAAGAAGTACATGGTGAGCTATGACACTGTTGATCAACCATCACTATTAATATAGAAAATCACTTTTTGACCCTGATTTCATGTTAATATCTCAAAAACATGCTTGGATAGTGTACACTCAAATACTCTTTGATATGTGTAATTATGACATTTTAGCATCAAATTTTCCAATGACAGCAGAGACGTGTATACATGTGTTTGGTCACATATATGGTCACAAGTATGGTATTTAGAAAAGACACTGCAGGCTGATAAAAATCATTCCAGTTCCTCCTAATTGGATAATGTAGATTAATTGTTCATCGAGCACAATTACCAGTCTTATTCTTATAGACACTGGCATATATTAATGAAAAATATACATTAATAATATACATGTTTGATTAATACGGTTTCTTTCTGCCATTTTAAGGATGCTGGTGCTGGTGCAGAGGGAGAAATGGAGAAAGTGGTTTTGGGCATCTACGTTGTGCAGCGAGGGGGAGCAGAGGGAACGGATCCACCGGAGGATGTTGGCATCATCGTTGAAGGATGTGTGGTGCTACAAGACTTGAGAGATGTGGCGAATGGCTGCGCAGCACTCTTTGGCTTGATCTATTGTTTAAACCTGAGCTATCCCAAGGACCTGCGATACACGTTCGAGTTTCTTCAAAAAGTGGTGATGGGATTGGATGGGAACAAGCTCTCTACTAAGGTGCAAGTCCTTAAAAACAAACTGCATGAGTAAATTGCCATCAAGACTGTGGACAAGAACTGGATTTGTGCGGATTCTTACACAAGAGAAAAAACTGTGGGCTGATGCTGGACTCAGCTGTTCAGTTTCAAGACATTTTTTTGTTGGTCTGTTATTGTGTTATTTGAAATTTTCCACCTGTGGTACATTTTTACACAAGTGATGGAGTTGGAATTCATAAGCATATCCTTCAGGTTGACCAGTTCATAGTTAACCAAATGTTTAAATAATCTATGAAACCTACTTGGTTCAACAAATGTAGATTTAAACAGGTGTGGGGTTAAGAGTAACTTGTTCTATACTCTTTATTTTGATTTCCTAATTCAGTTTTTGTGAATGTCTGTGTATACTGTACAGATTTGCAATGATACACATTATTTGTAATAGTTTTGCTATTTCCTAATGTTTGCAGAGTATAATAAAGGCTCAAGTGAAATTAAGCAACTTAAATTGTATCTAACTTTTTCATTTAGCCAGTACAACCAGTGTGTTAGATTAACACAAATGCACCACATTTATTATATTCATTTGTGTTAAGTCAATTGAACTCAATCATATTAAGTTAATTGAACTTAATAATATTAAGTTAACTTAATGCGGTCTCAGTAAATCCAACATAATGTTGTTATGTTTATGCAACATAACAGTATCATCTAGCTTTAAAGTAATAATATTAAGTTAGATTCACTAAATATGTGTTGTTCACATTAATAGTCTTTTGCTTTTCCTGTTTAAACAACACAGTTGTGTGGGACCGGTTGACATAACTTTATTAAGTAAAATCAACATTTCATTTCTTAGAGTGTACTAGATTATTGTGAGTATATTCAGCAGCTCCGGTCTTCTTTATGTCAGAGCGAAAGGCTGTGTGCTTGCTGTACATGCCTGTCGTCCATACAGCACAAAATGATAAACAACATTGCAGGAGGTCATGTTAGGAAGTGTGGGAGCACAACAGGAATGAAAGGAGGCAGAGGAGAGAGATTGAGTGTACCATGGAAAAGCTATCAACTCCCCCCTCCCACCCCCTTTCTCCCCTCCCATTTTCAGCTCAGTGCACTCTTTAGCAGAATTATTGATGGCGCTTGCGAGGTACAGAGGACTGGGATGAAGATGTCTCAATCCCTAGGCAGCAAAACAAGAACTATGGCAAAGGGTGGGGCACCAGGAGGAACAACATGCAGTATTTATTGCTGTGTTCGATATGAGGGAAGAGAGGAAGAAAAATGGAGCTGATCTCCAAAGTGGAGCGAAACAGGACTCATCCTGCACTGGTGCTACACTGTTTTTGCAGTGTTGGAGGAGGCAGTCAGTTCCTTTACTTCAATAAATTTGGCAATAACTGAATGAAAGAAATGATATATGAGAAAAATGTTGTTTTGCAGCACTCAATATTGTTCTCAGGCGTGCACTGATTGGTGCATTTGGCCACTTGGGGGCAGCATAAAGAGGCTGTGAACACACCACTGCTGCAGTGACCGACAGATACGCATCCAGCAGCATGAACATTCATTGGGAGTCAAGCATTTGTCCACCTTGTGAATCTTAGTCCAATATTCACTCTCCTTGTAGCTCTGCTTTGGCTTCCACCAACTCACAAGGGAAATATCTTGCTCATTATACTTTGTTCTGGTGAGCATAGCAGTGCTTGTAGTTGCTAGTCACCAGTTTTGCCCTGCTCTCCATATGGTGCTGGGCAGGTTGTGGTGGGCAGTGGGTTTATCCGAGCCTTTTTACTGTTAACAGCTGAAGAAAACACTGATGAGAGTCAACCAAAACATTAAAGTTGTGGGGCTAAAAACAAAATAATGCACAGTAAGACAGTAAAAAGTCAGAAGACATTTGGGGGACGCTGAGATAATAACAATTATCTGTTATTTAGAGCAACCCCTTTAACATGTAATGTGATCCATAGTTAATATAGAAATGTTAAAAACAGCAGCTTTAGGTACAGTAGCCTTGCTGTCCACCCCTGGGTTTCTATTAATGCCACATTTAAGAACTGAGAAACAAGAAACAAATCAATCTTTCGCAAGGGATATTTCAACGAAAAACACATGAAGTCAAATTCTTTGCAAAAATGAATTAAAGCGTGACTGTTTTCTGCCAGATGCAAAAATTAACTCAGACTTTGCGGTTGTCAGTCAGCACCTGAAGAGAAGTTTCACTTCAAAGCGTTGCATTTCCACAGAAGAGAGTGGGCGAAATATGGGGATGACATGCAACAAAAGACCTGGGAGAGTTTTCAGGACAGGATATTCACCTACACATGGCACAGCGTCTCAGACTCCAGGAAGCTGGACGCAGCATGTTATGTATTGTATAGAAGATAGCAGTTCCCTGTAACAACGGTCATGGTACATTGTGTACGTAAGCACCCCCGGTCGATGTTTAACAATACGTGTTCGTAGGTGGTTTCAGGTGTGAAAGGGGTTCATGGGATTGAAAGAGATGGGCTGTGTGTTGCTTTTTTTTTCTGCTGAAGATGTACTGTTTCTTCAGTTTCATCATGCTTACAGTACCTTGCTCATCTCCTCCTCAAGCTTTGTGCTAAGTTTCTTTTTTCTATTCCCAGGATGTACAGTACGTCGTACATGCTCTGTGCACCATGTGTCGATAGACAGACAGCAGAAGGATAAAGAGACATGATTTCAGTAAAATAGAGGCTGTTTGGATTGAGATTCCCTTTCTCTGAGCCTTTGTCATTGCGTCTTTATGTGTCTCATACAAAGACATCCAGGGTTAATGTTTTTTTTTTTTTTTTTTCTGAGGCCGTCTTTGATGACTGGTCTTGATTAGAACAAGAGATTACAAATGCTCTGCTGTGTCCTCTTTGCTTCCATCCGTGTTTTCTCACTGGCATTAACATTCCATACCTGGAGCCCCTTTTCAATCACCGCGGCGCAGAGACGACTCTTACGCTGACAGTTAATGAAACTCACCGCCCAGAGATTCATCAATGGACTCATAAACACCAGCCCCCGTGATGATTATTCATGGCATGTGCAAGAGGAAAACATGATCCAAGGCGGGCAGACAAAAAACAGCATGGCCAGCGTCTCTTTTGATAAATGCCCCGGTCGTGGAGAACGTCCCCGAGATCCGCGTTTATAGGATGAGATCATCAGCAGAAGGTGACTTTTAATAGTATGGTCTTGAAAAAACTGTGATTTAAAAAGAGGCAGCTGTCTTAAACCTGTCTTTCCATTAGGTGTTATTGAATACATAAGGCGTCTTATAAATAATTCAATCAGCTTGTTTTTGTGTTGCCTCAACAATGTTTACCCAATCAATGACTGATTTCAAACCCCCTCCTCATCCTCTTCTTAGTGCTGGTGTAGCCCCTGAATGCAGCGCAGCACATCTCACATGTCATGCAGTTCATATGTGTTTATGAGACCCTCTAGAGGAACATTGACATCATCACATCATAACAAACCATTTTAACTGATGTTGATGTAAGAACATGTCATCCCACGCACTATGAATAAGAGAGGTGTTGATTTTATCTCCATCTTTTGAAACCACAAACTGCATCTCTCAGGATTTCCATTGAACGGAAATGAGATTTTTCAGCTGTTGTATTGGAACATTATAGTCAGTGGTGGAAGAAGTATTCAGATCCTTGACTTATGCAACAGTGCTAATACCAAACTGTGAAAATACACCACTACAAGTAAAAGTCCCGCATTCAAACTCATACTGAAATAACCAGCCTAAAGCATTATCAGCAAAATGTCAATGATACATGATATTTTTGGGTTAATAATTAATTAATTAATGTGAATGTTGCATTTTACTGCTGCCTGTGTTTATGGTTGAGCTAATTTTACCGATGCTGTTAGAATCACTAAACAGCAGCTGAGCTCAGAGAGGCAGCCGTGATTTCAGGTTTGTGACGATTTATTTTCCAGCTGATCCAAGAGGGTTTTTAAATTAGATTCATTTAGATTAAGGGGTAGGAGAACTTCCTCAAGCCATAATCACCAGATTTGGAGATACTGAACACAAAGGGCATGAATTGTAAATTGAAAAGAAACTAGTAACTAAAGCTAGTAAAAAGTACAATTTTGCCTCTGACATGTAGTGGAGTCGTAGAATAAAGTTGCATTATATGGAAATACACAAGTGCAGTACATGTACCTTGAATTAGGACTTAAGAACAGTACTTGAGTAAATGTGCTTAGTTACAGTCCACTGCTGACCACCTGTAAGCTGCTCCATACAGGTGAGCAAGATGAATTGAAATAAACTTATATTGTGCCGTATGTTGTATTAGATGAATTGAATCCAGGAGTGCGAAACATTTTTCCTATCAAGGGCCATTTCTTATTTAAAACAACCTTTGAGGACCAAACTCAATTACGCTCGCAGACATTTTCACAGGAGCAGCACACATGTGAATGTGGTGGGGAACATGCAAAACTCCTTCGGGCATTAGACGAGCAGTTCAAGGACACGAACAAAAGGAACTGAACATATTCACTTCACCGTTTAATGTGGAACCAGCTGACGTACCTGGCGACCTCCACATGAACTCATTGAGCTGCAAAGCAACAACCTAACAGCAGAGAAAAAGAAAAACTGACCAAAAAACCTGGGAAACCAGCTGCGAGTAGCACCATCACTACCATATGACATCAGACACCTGTGTTATTGAACACAGTATGTGTTCAATAATTTAGTATGGCCAGGAGCACTGCCAAGGGGTGGCCAGGGGGGCCATGGCCACACTGATACAATTGAACATCCCCCTCCCACTTATTGCATATGTATAATAAGCTTCTTAGGTGCTGCCCAATCACCAGAGACACCCCAAAGGATGTTATGAAAATTTTAATAGCCCTTGATGTTAAAAAGGTTCCCCACCCCTGCTCTCTGCTATTTAAAGTTATCACTGACTAAACATAATTGCTTTTTGTCTTTATGAATTGCCTCGCGGGCCAGATCAAACGGTGTCACAGGCCCAGTATGCGGCCCCGAGGGCAGAGGTTCCCCACCCCCGTATTAAATTATTCACATTATGAGAAATCAGCCGCTAAGTACAAAGACAAACCTGCATTGATTCAGTCACAGCCTTCGCAAACACCCTTTCATTGTAGCACTCAGTGTCTTGCCCCTGCCAGTCACTTCGTGGTCGGATCTCAGAGTCGTTCCACTGACGCAAATGGTTGGGTCACATGCTGATGAGAGCTGACACCTCAGATACAAAGACTTCCTACAATGCCATGAAATGACAAGTTTGTGAAATGACATGCTGTGACACATGTTCTGATAAGAAGCGAGTGAATTCTGCTGCAGCAGCTCAACTCAGAAAGCATCTTCATGATTAATGAATACACGTTGTATTATGTAGTATATGTTCTCTGTTTCTTCTTAAGTCTGATTGCTGAAGCGTTTTACATTCATTTTGAACTTGAATGAATTAATGAGTTTTTGCGCAGTGTTGTTTCCCCTCTCTTGTGATGTGGCCTGTCCACTTCGCTGCAACTACAACACACTTAGTCACATTGATAAATTAGGAAAAGAGGAACCTAGCTGTTCCAGAAATAGATTAAACCGAAGTCTGAGTCTGGTCAGCTGTTGCGATGTATCCAAACATAGCTACACATGTACTCATAATATTAAGATGACAACTGGTTTTTGTGTGTGCAAACCTACATTACTAATGAAGTACAGTTTATTTCTGGAGCATTTCAAAACACACACTTAGCTACGGAACAGTAAAAAGTATAAAACCATCAGATAAAATGTAGAAAACTGCAGCACAATTATATGAGAGGACCACAGGAAGCTAAGATCCACTGAAACACACATGAACATTACAGAAAAGAGATTTTCTATAGGCTCATCCGTGGTTCACTGCATTTCCAGCTCTTCTGTTTAAAATGTTAGTTTTAGTGCAAGTTTTACTGTAACTTTGCTGAAATGTCCAAGTCATCTTCGAGCATTTTCACCACTGTCGAGCTCCCGCTTTATATTATAACACCGTAAAGCTTAGAGACATAAGCTGCAGCTGTAACTGATAACACGACACAGAAGAGGAAGCTGACCACTCATCATTGTAACGCACCCAAAGGCACAACTTCCTGCTTGTGTGTTTTTGTGGTTTCGACAGAGAAGAAGAGAGTAACACACACACACACAGGGAGAGAGAGCGAGAGAGTAGGTGGACTGTGTAGGAAATGTTTTTGACAGCCTCTAAAAAGTGACAGAAGTTGCAGCTGGCAGCAGCAAAGAGCAGCCGTGGTAATGGAACCACAAGAGATCAGAGAGGGATATTTGGTGAAAAAGGTAAGAACTACAAGAAAATACAATCCGTTCATCACATTGGGTTTGTGGAGTTTCAACATGAGCCTGGACAAGTCTAACACTGACAACGTTGTAGCAGAATTGACAACTTTATGATCACTTCTGACATAGAAAGTAGAAACATTCTGAGTTAAAAGAGATACAGAACTGATCCAGCGGTTTGACCATTTTTGAGCTTTTAAAGAGGTGACTGCTGAAGCGGTGATTAACACTGTCACTGTTACATCAGTCACCCACACTGCAACAAAAATAAATCAGCAAACATCTTGAAAAAGTCTGGACCAGAAAAACATGGCTGATAAAGAGGAATATTCTGAGTCAAACCAGCACCTAGGGGGTCATATGCGCATGTCATTTGAAATCTGCTGCCTGACACGCAGCCACACACTTCTGTTCTTCAGTTGCAACAAAAGTGAAGTTCCTGCTTCTGTCCTGAGCCAAGAGTAAAACATGAAATGCGTTTTGTCGCTCGCATTTCACAGTTTATTCTACGCACAAGCAGATTTATATTTCACAAATGTGAGGATGCCGTGACCTGAAACAAACACTCTTTTTGCAATGTGCCACGAATGTGCTGTGAAGTCCACAAACACTCTGCAAATTCGACCCGCTTTCACAAACATAGACAGAGGAGGAATATATATATAAACACGGTATTTGCTCAACATTCACACATAAGCCGATGTATTTTAAAAATGCTGTGAAAATGTGTTTGTTTCACACTTTAAACCGCACAGATGTTTTTCTACATTGAGCGAAGTGTGACTTTTTTCCTTCTCCATACATCTAACATGCCAATCAAAGGCACATTTATCAACTACATCTTAATACATTGCTTTTCTGTGCTCAGATTTATTATTCTTTTTATTGAAATAGCTTGACATAACAGAAAACTTTGTTGCCCCGTATGTTCTTTTCATGCTGTCCTTAATTATGAAGCAATTTGCAAACTCTGTATGTGCATGTAAGTAACTAACCCATTATTAACTGCCTTTTCCATGTTTGATCATATCGTTT
The DNA here is from genome assembly GCF_017976325.1 of Chelmon rostratus. NCBI lineage: Eukaryota > Metazoa > Chordata > Actinopteri > Chaetodontiformes > Chaetodontidae > Chelmon > Chelmon rostratus. The sequence goes on along the minus strand of NC_055668.1, from coordinate 15,555,369 downwards.
GAGATATCATGACTGAAGTGTTTTATTTTATGCACAATCCGATGACACTGTGGCTGCTATAAATAGCCACAGCTGTGTGTAATGGTCACGCCTGAAGATGGTTCAGACGTTGTCAGAGAACATTTCTTCTGCGTGGAGTGGAACAGACACAGGTGTTAGGCGACATGGTGCCTCTATGTCTATGTTCATCGACGACTTACTGTCAATAAAATGCAATCAAACACACAGATTAAAACAGACATTTCAACATTAAAGGATAATGATGGTAATTTTTCTACCAGCAATAAATTGATCTGACTATTAATTATAATGAGTGTAGCCAACTCTGATATACAGTAGCTTATTCCTTTGTGCCAAAGGCCTTCAAAATACATCTAAAATACATCAATTAAGGTAAATGTGGGCACAGTAGATTTTTTGAGTCAGTCTAATATACACAATACTTGCAAGAGCACCAAATGTGTATCAATCCACGACTGAAAATAGTCCCCAATTTATGCACTATTTATTCCTGTTTAAGTATTCTTTACTAAAATCTACAATGCCCAGCTGATTTAGGAAATGCCAACTTAAATCACTAATGACCTATCAAAAAGAAACTATGTTTTTGTTGACCAGCTTTTACTTCCTGTGCTTCTTCCATGGGAACGTACTGCTGTGTGCCACAGACATGTACAAAATCATTAAACAGTAAGAAAAGTTTAGATTAGTGTTGATGCCTGGTGGAGTAGAAATCAGGTTTATGAATGTGTGCCCAGTTTAATGACATACACTTTACAAATCTGTGTTGCATGAACAACATTTAAGTATTTAAACAATACACAGTGTTATGTATGGAAGAATATATGATAGTCAACGTTGCTTTATACAGTGGACCACATGAATGACATGATAGAAGATGTTCAGAAGGAAAAGGCTGATATTCCAACATCATATGATTAAACATTTCTGTAATGTTATTTATCCCCTGTGTGGTTTAATTTGATGAGCACAGCCGTACATCTGCACACAGCTCTCTTGTGATGATTGAAGGCATATGTTTCACAGCGAATATATTTTGGGAAGGCTTTGCACACAAGTTATGTAACTTTAAATGTTATACATTCTCAAAAGCATGGCTTTCTGGAAGAAGATGTGCTTTTCAAACAAGCTGCTTATGTTCCCTGTGGGAGTGCAAGAGGCAGAAGACACTGCGAGCTCAACAGGCCATTATAGTTTGTTCAAAACCAAGCCAAGTGACAAGGAACATATATAAACACAAGCCCAAATTGCTCCAGAGTGGAGTTGCCAAAGTCAGTGATTCCTCTTCCCCGTATGCAGGCTTTTACCAGAATCCTAACTATAGATTCATTTCTGCATTTTCATGCAGCTGGCATGTGCTGATCACATTAGCGCTGTCTGCTTTCATTTTTCAAGGCTGCATGTTAACTGATCACTTCATGTGACCAAACAAGCAGAAGAGTATTTACAGAGGGACATAGAGGGAAGTGCTTTTCATGTCACATCATCTGAACAAAAACAAACTCTCTAACTCTCTTGTTTAATGGGAAACTTTCTTACTTTTAAGCGACTAGTGACCTTCAAAGCCCTGCACTCCGCCTCGGATTTGAAGGTCACTGTTGAAAGTAAGGCTTGTGATGTACGATGCTATTCCTGGTGCTATTTGCGCAAGAGAGAAGATGAGGAGGATAACAGACTCAGGTACCTTTACTGGTGACAGGGAAATGTTAAAGTGTGTATAAATTAAAATATTCAGAAATGTACAACATGCCTTCTGTAACAACTATATCTTCAACAACGCTTTCGCACTTGTCCTCAAGGCTGCCTGTTGTCACCTGTCTCATTGATCCTCAGGGTACAGTGCTAAACTCCTGGAAGGCAGTGTGGGTGGTGCTGTCAGATGATGGGGTGGAATTCTATAAAAAGAAAACAGACCGTTCTCCGAAAGGAATGATTCCACTAAAGGGAGCCACGCTCATCAGTCCTTGCCAGGATTTTGGCAAGAGGACGGTAAGAAAATGTGAAGAATGGCTGCTGAAAATCTGAACGAGCACTGAAGGATTAGAGATGTGAAAATGGCACTGAGGAGAAGAGTCATGGAGTTCAAGAGTACAGTTAAGACATGTTTAAAAATTAGAATACCAAGTTTGAAAATGTATTGATTAATTTGCGAAGAATAGTTAAGTCATTTACCAAGTTAGCAGCCGTATTTGTTGTTGGTTTTCCTCATATCTACAAATCTTATAGAGCAGTGGTCCCCAACCTTTTCTGTACCATGGCCCAGTTTAATGTCTGACAATATTTTCACGGCCCAGTCTAAAGGTGTAGCAGATAAAAACAAAATAAAATGATAAGATCGGCATTAAAAACTGTGGTATTTTCTCTTTAATAACAATAATAACAATAATAATGAACATAAATCCACTTTTTAAACATGACAAGAGGACCACAAACAAATTATGTGAAAAAACGAAATAATGGAAATTATTTTTTCTTTCTGTGCGGCCCAGTACCAAATGACCCACGGCCCACTAGTGGGCCGCGGCCCACGGGTTGGTGATCAATGTTATAGAGTAAACAGAAAATGTAGCAGTGTGACTGATCAAAAACACTCCATTTAGTTGGTTTTCAAGATTACTACAGACAAGAAGCAGGATCACTTCTTCCAAGCCTCACATGTGGAGGAGAGAGAGCTGTGGGTGAAGGACATCAAGAGAGCCATTACCTGCATACAAGGGGGAAGAAAGTTTGCCAGGAGGTCCACGCGCCGCTCCATCCGCCTGCCCGACACAGTCAACCTGACGTATGTTCTTTAAAATCTTATCGGTGCTGGAACACATATTTGAAAAGACCAATAGGTGGATTGATCAGCCCTTATATGTGGTTTACAGCCGAAACGCTCGTGGTTTGGGGCAGGGGTTTGGTGTATTGATGAAACTTAGTGGTAGAGTGAAAGCAAGGTGAGCCCTGTGAACAATGTCTGCATTGTGCTTTCTCAGTGAGCTGTACACGCTGATGAAAGACCAAGATGATGGAGTGAGAGAGTTGAAACTGGAGCAGGAGAATCGAGTCTTCAACCACTGCTTCACCGGTACTGTTGTCTTGGTTTTATTGATGTTACAGCTGCGGAAGAAGTTGTTATTTTTATCTTGTAACGGTGTCGCTCCTTCCATTTTTTTTGCACAGGTGCAACAGTGGTGGAGTGGCTGATTTCAAACGGAAGAGCGAGAAATAGGCCTGAGGCCCTCATGTTAGCAACGGGGCTCCTGAATGAGGGTTTTCTCCAGCCTGCAGGCGACCTGTCAAAAGAGGGAGCAGAGAGTGGAGAGCAATCAGTCTTCTTAGATGATATAAACGCTCTATATTACTTTGTAAGTTCAGCTGAGTGTCAAAAAGTTATCATTTGACAAAGAATGTCATTGTTACTGTAAATGAACAGTTGAATCTCACTTTTTCCAGTCAGACAAATGTTGGCACATAGTCAGTATTAGCTCTCTGTATGATGTGTTTGTGTGTGCATTGGTGTGCTTTGCGGCAGGCAGACAGCGGCTTCTTCTGTGAAGGCTACTCCAGCGATGAAGACGTCCTCGTGAAGGAGGAATTCAGAGGAAACATCACTAAACAGGGCTGCTTGCTGAAACAGGTGAACCATGAAGCGACAAACGTGTCAGGTGCAAACACTGTGTCAACACAAATGCCTTGGCGCGAAGCCACATTTTTCAAAGAAGTTCTCACTTTCACACGCATGCAGATAAAAATAACACGGCGCAGCCCTGCAGATGAAAATGTGAACATGTTTTTTTTTTTTTGTTATTACAATTAGGTAAGCCATGTTCCTCCACAGCAACCCTGTGGGGGAAAGTGAGAGCTTTTTTCTTTTTGTTATTACAGTTGGCAAGTTGTCATGTTCGCTGAGAGAGGAAGTCTCCTTCACATTCGCCTGGCAGAGTGCCATGTTTGCTGTTGAGCGTTGTTCAGTAAATCGCTGTGTTCTTCCATCACAGGGACATCGGAGAAAGAACTGGAAGGTGCGAAAGTTCATACTGAGGGATGACCCTGCTTTTATGCATTATTATGATCCTACAAAGGTAAATGTGTTGACTTGAACAAGCAGAAATAAGAATGAGAGTTTCTTTTTTGCTTGTTTCAACTGTCGGCCTCTTGTCTTTCGTATCAGGGTGACGACCCGCTCGGCTCCATCCATCTCCGTGGCTCTGTGGTTACAGCCGTGGAGTATGTCCCCGATGGTGAGCGGCACTGTTGTGACAGGATACACATGCCCTGTGTTGCTTCCCCACTGTGACAGACTGTGACCAGGAAATGTAATTGCTGTTTTTACTGTCAGTAGTTTCTCTTCAACCCATCCCTTTTAACTCCTTTTCCTCTTTTCCTGGTTTCAGCCAAAAAATACGACATTGATGGCAACCTCTTTGAGATCATCACCTCAGATGAGACTCACTACTTCCTCCAAGCTGCTACAGCTGAAGAAAGAAAGGAGTGGATCAAAGCAGTACAGGCGGTGTCGAAAAGCGGGAAATAACAAGAGCCGTGAAGCAAGCTGTGCAAAATATGTCAGCCAGCCACAGTTGATTGTGAAATCCCATGTTTTAAATGTCTATAATTACACTGAATACTGCGTTAGCTAAGAATAACTGAATTAATACCACAATGTAGTGCTTTGTCAAATCTAAAGTAACTGGCAAGTTTCACTCCTCTATACACTATCAAACTAATGTTATGATGTTTTTGTGAATTAAATAGAAATAAAAGCTGTATTGTCTAAATGTAACAGTATGAGGCTTTATTGTGAATGCATAATAACATTTCTTGCATGCAAATGATGTCTCAATACTAGGATGTGTGGCAGTGTATAGTTAAATTTGTAGCACTTCACATTATAGATCAGTAATTACAAAGTAGAAAGGGGTAATGTCTCGTGAACAACAGGTCATAACCATGGTAATTACACAGTTAATAACCTGTAATTACACATCATAACATAGTAATTACACAGTTAATAACCTGTACTTACACGCTAATAACATGGTAATTACACTGTTGATAACATGGTAGTTACAGTTAATAGCCTGGTAATAATTTGGTGATAACAATGAGAAGCATTATCATTACTATATATTAGATTGTTATAGTAGTATCAGGGTTTGTTCTCTGTGATAAAGCAATATTACGGCAGAAACACGAGAGTGATACTGGGAAGAACATGTTCGTCACAACAGGAACAGATATAGTTAAAATATTAACAATAAATTTGTCATAACAAGTTAGCAATTATTGTGAACAGCATTATTAATCTGCTCCCAGCAATTTCATAATTAGTAGTTTCATGCTTTAAGACTATCCTAATAAAAATGTGGCATTGTCACTGTGTGTAATGTCAAATTAGAAATGGGGTCAATGTGGTTAATGCAGCTATATTAGCATTACTTTCACCAAAATAACTGCAGAAGTACGACTAGCATTATATATTAGGGTCACTACTATAGTTTCAGTGTAACCTGGTTTTTATGGCAACATTAGCTTTCCTTACGATTGGTTTTGACAGGAAGTTTGCTTATTACCTGGCGATATTGACAAATTATCAATATAAAGAGGAACCCAACATCTTTTCATTTCATTAATTCATTTCATTCCTGTATTTGCATACAACAGACATTTTATTTATTGTCAGTAAACAAGAACAGGAACAGTCACTGGAGAAGCATTTGGACGAATTTGTGACTCTCCATCGTCTATCTCACTGGCTGCTCTCATGTAGCTGCTGCTGAGAGAAGCCGCATCCCATTGAGTGATATCCTTCATCTCAGTTTTCTTGTTATGTCCAGTAATGCCAGTTTGGTGCACTGGTCACGTTTTCTGTCTGCATGACGGGCCGTCTCTGAGCTGTGGACTGGCTCTGTCCATAGTGCATGCACAGGAGAAAGTAATATATTACTGTAACACATTAGTTTTCTAACATCCAAATGACCATATTATTACCCCAGGACTGCCCTGTTGTGCTCAAGATATTCCCTTGTATTACCTTCGGTGTGCTACATATTGCATTGTGTCAGTAAATCTACAGTCTAAAATGAACTGTATGCTGAGGTTTATTTGCTAAATATCCAGACAGGCTGTGTTTTTTATAGAAGATATTATTGTAGCTGTTATCATCTTCTAATGCACAGATAATAGAATTGTGCAGAATTATGCACCTTAGCATCTTTCTTTGTTCCAAAAAGTCAAAACTCAAAAAGTGTTTGGCTGATTGTAAAAGGCATGAGTAGGTGTAAAACAAGGCTTTTTATTCAGCCCAGTGCCTTTTATTTTTTTTTAATTTCCTCCTCGTTCTCTTGTCCCTCAAAAGTCTGAGAAAGTTTGAACTATCATGCAAGCACAGTCAGTTCCTGAGTGTGAACTAAGTCAGAATCATTTCACGCCTTCACAGTTCTGCGTCACTTTGTGGCTTACAGGCCTGTCGCAGCTGTGAGAGTTAGTTATCAGTGACAGAAATGACTGGCCTGAGCTGAAGTGTGACTACATGAAAAAACAAAACCCTTCTGTTCAGTAGCTGTCTAAAGTGGTAACAACTGAAGTAAACAAAAGTAAAGGACCATTTAATTAATTGCAATTTGGGGCTTAATTTCATGATTTTTGGCCATCAATTCTATCAGAAGTAATAATTCTATACTCAACAAGTGATCGTCTCATTTTTATTAAGGTATTATTAGGACATTTTGGGTGCCCTCACTGTCACTGCCTCTAAATAAAGTTCTTTTCATAATTTTACTAAACTGTTGGTTTGTTTTCAACCTCTCTGACTGTCTGACTGCTCATTTGTCTTCTTCTTTGTGATTTTCTCTTTCTCCACAGTTACTTTGATGAGTACAATGTTATCACGACTGAATGGTGGACAGAACTGTGCACAGGAGACCCAAGTTGTTTAACTTTCCACATTTTGTTGCCTTTTACCAATAAACTGTTCCAGTCTCCTCCATCGAGATGCTCTGAATCACTTCAGCAACATTGTCCCTTTTCTGTGGTGATGCTCACAAGCAAAAATGCCCCACTCATTTGCTCATGCAGCTATTCTAATCTCTCTTTGCCCACTTTTCAGTGCAGCCCAGCCATAACATGCTACTTTATATCAGAATTATCATATATTGTGCCCGTGCAAGCACTTGGTTCTATTCTTGGTTTCAGCTATTGACAGATGACCGAAATGAAGCTCCATCACCATGTCGCTGCGGCTGCCTGCATGTGTGTTTTACTGTTTAAACACAGGAGGGCACTATATATCAACCAAAGAACGTTCCTGTGAGTCATTGCAAAGTGGGCTCTAGCTTGCAGTGGTTAATAGGTAATGTGCTACATGTGTCAGCAGCCTGTGGTCAATCACCCACATGTAGCCTCAGAACCTGATGAATGTCCTCCTTAATGAGAAATGTCACTCATGCCTCTGTGAATGATACTGTAAAAATATTGAAATTGTGACCATTCAGAGTTAAATTATATGAAACAATAACGTGTTGGCATCAATCACTATTACTCCCTAAGTGCTAATTACAGTGTATTTTAAATTCTCTTTACTTAAATTAGGGTGCTGTGAACAATAAATTGACTAATAACCTGCTGCAATACTGTCCACAGGAATTGTGTTAGATCCAGTGAAGAACTGTGAACAGATTAGAAAAAACAAACAGAATACATACAATTAGGCGTGTAGCTTCCTGCAAACTGGGGAGATAAACAATTCAACAGATGTCGTCCTAGAACGGTGACCAGCTCCCACATTCAGGTTGTTTCTAATAAGCCATCAGTGGTGGTGACAGACGAAAACACGAGGTACAGCAGCATTTCAGCCGCTGCGTAAAACACCGATCCTGGAAGAGGATAAAAGCATCCCACGCATCCCACATCACAGTGAGACAGTGAGCGTCTGCTCTGTGTTTCAGGCATCAAAGTTCAGGAAGTTATATATAACGACACAGTGACACAATTCCTGACACAGTTCACGGTATCTTCTTTATTTGAAGAAGAGTACAGTTCTCTTCATTGTAATTACAAACCTGGTAGGTATTTATCAAAAATCTTTCTCAAGATTCAAGATTCAAGATTTTTTTTATTGTCATTGAGCATGACATGTTTGAAACAAGATAATAAGAAAGATAAGAACGATTATAAAATAAAATTAAGATACTAGAATAAAATAAACCAACATTTCTCAATTTAAGATAATGAAAACTATGTGACGATATAGTGCACACCTGATTGGGTGGTAGAATAAAGTAAAGCTAAAGATGCATGAAGTGTATGTGTGCAGGTCGAATACTTTTATGATTTAAGAGATTTTTAAATGCCCCATTTGCACCGACAAAGAAAGTGTGAAAAGACAGAGGGCGAAATAGTATGAATCAGAGTCCCCCTCTGACAAATGGGAGAATTAAATCAGAAACAGGACAACTCTGTCTGCTTTGATGTGGATTGATCTGAAAATGCTTCTTTTTCTCTCTTTGGGGACTCCAAGTGTTAGGACGGCACTATAGCACCAAAAGTCAGGGGGAACGCATTTGAAATGTAATGTTGTAATGTGAGAAGGGACCTGTGGTCAACAACATGACATTAAAATGTCGATTTGTTTCATGGAGCATTGACTTAACCTGAGCCTCGCTTAGCAGGCGCTTTCTAACAAAGGCAGAAAGTTTTACTGTCTGGAATGTTGCCGTGTTATATTCATGGAGCTGTTTGACAACAGAAGCAGACAGATATTTGAACGATAACTTTTCTACTGTGTTACCGACACAATGGAAACAATGAAAAAGTGGTCACACAGGTGAAGGTGACAGAATGGAGTTTTACACTGCTGAGACCAAGCAGAGTCACCAGCACGTTTTTCAAAACAGTCCATCAATAAAGCCACAAGTCTTACTGAAAGAAAGTAGCACTGCGCAATTTTGATGTTTTCCAACTTCCATTAAACTTACTTGAGCAAGTATAGCACTTTTCTATTGTTCAGCTCTGAAAAGCCTCATGTGGTGTGTGATTGTTTGTTTGATGTGAACAGGATTTATGAGTTTACCTGCATTCTCACAGAGATGGCGACTGAACTTCAGGTAACTTCCGCTCGCCCCTGAGAGTTTACCTCACCTTCAACTAGCGACATCCCAAGAGCAGTTACATGAGTCTGCTCTCAGATTACATGAGTATTTAGATTCGATCTGTTCTCTTCTGTCAGATCACAGTTTGGCTTATTCCCAGGTGGAGTTCTTCAGAGCCCCACAGACTAAAAGCCTTACTGTTCAAACGACACAGACTATGTCTGCAGGATTGGACCTGTCACTTATTAACTGCATTTAAAATGAGTATGTGCTTTCTTTGTTCTACCTTCAAAGGTTTTGATGTCTGACTCCCCAGATAGCACATTATGTACTGGAAATGACCTGTTTGTGTTCTTAATAGAAAGATGCTGTGTATTCAGGAACCTTGATGAAAAGAGTCATAGTCATATACAAAAAAATAAATCTAATCTCTAAAACCCTGATTCCAAAAAAGTTGGGACCCTACATAATACATAAATATAACAAAATGTAGTTAATTTGCAAACCCTTTTTGACATATACTCGATTGTAAACAGCACAAAGACAATATATTTAATGTTAGACCTCATCAGCTTCATTGATTTTTGCAAATATATGACTATTTTGAATTTGATGCAGCAACATGTTTCAAACAAGTTAAAAAAACAGGCAGGTAAACAGCTTGATTGGTAACACAGGTAACAGATGATAGTATCATGATTGGGGATGAAAGGAGCATTCTGGAAAGGCTCAGTCATTCGCAAGCGAGGATGGAGTGAGGTTCACCACTTTGTGAACACACACATCAGGGTTGTGTATAGAATAAATGATCATATCTTTTTTCAAAGGATGGGTCTTCTAACTCAGCTAACATGAATACATACATAATGTGCTATGTGAAGAGTATATGACATAATGTGATATACATAACGAGACAGTACCTTGTCTTGATGGAACAAAGGTTGAAGCTGAGCCCCAGTTCAAGCATTGAATCCCACTGACAAAGAGCACAACAAGCCATAAGCCAACAAGCCTCTGTTGGACACTGTCTCCCCCACAGTCTTATGGCCCTGGTGAAGAGGCGTCACTCAATGGTTTGATGAGCATGAAATGATGGAAACCATATACTGTGGCCCCAGAGATAGTGGACAACATGTCAGACAGCCATCTCCACCACCATCACCACAACACCAGATGTGGGAACATTATCTGAGAGAATGGTGTTCGAGAAGCTCGGAGAATATGGTGGGCTGCATTAGGCATGAGACCTAAGCATACGGCGTACTTTATGTGCAGGCTTTATGGTGTCTGCTGGAAAGGAAAGCAATGAGATAAAAGTGGTCTAAGTGTGCTCATTCTGTGGGTTCAGCATTGTGAGAGACCTTTTCTATTTTAGGCAAAGGCAGAGAGAACAGGGAGGGCGGTTGCAGCGAAAGCAAAGGTAGACACGATGAGTGGAAAAGAGAGAGGATCAGCAGCAGTTTTTAAAAGGAATCAACTTCAGATTAATAGCAGGTGTAGTGACAATTTTCAAGGAAGATAAAATTAAAAATTGCCACTTGGGTGATAGGAGCAGTCTATTGGTTTTGACGCGTATCCACAGTCCAAAATATGAAACAATTGAAAGTACTCACAGATCTGATGTTAGTGTCCTTTTATTGTTCCACAATGTCCATAATTTAAGCAAATCCAAGATACAAAAATTCAAAGGGCATGATTCAAGATCCGAGATCATAAACATCAAAAAACATCTGCCATGACGCTCCTGCTCACCCTCTCAGAACAAAGGGCTCCAAACACACACCTGTGCGTCAGGCCAGATACAGGTACTCCACCCATATCCAAACGTCACTAAGATAAATGAATGGTTTTCTTTTCTTAATATTATAACATAATGTATTTATAATTTACTGTTTGCTTAAATTAAGTGTAACTAAAATTCACTGTAAAAACTGAACTTAATAAAGACCACTATAGAATGGCTTCTACAGCAGGTCAATTTGCACTGCTATAAAGGTCTGGGTGTGGCACAAACTTTGTCAGTATCAATAACTCAATATGCAATAAAAAGGCAGTTGAAGGTGAAACTGACAGTTGCTGATGCAGTTGCTTCTCTAAACTGCAGTTGATGATCTAAGAAAATACTTATTCATAATTTTGTACATTGTTTGCCTGTTTCTAAGGTGTGTTCAGCATTTTGCTGAACATGAAGGCCTCCACCGCTGAGGATGCATAGAGAGAGATACAGTAATCCCTCGCTATATCGCGCTTCACTTATCGCGGCTTCGCTGCTTCGCGGATTTTTTTTACAGCGCTTTTTTTTACAGCGCTTTTTTTTACAGTGCATTGTGCTCTGAATCCTATTTGGCTCAGTGGCTTCACTGTTTAGAAGTGAAAAGTTGATATTTTTATGACAGTTTTCGTTTCTGCACATTCTGCCAAATTTGTTTGCAATTTTTCTCCTTGACAAAACCCACAATGTCGAAGAAGCGTTCTGCGCCAACAAAGGGGCCTCCAGACGCACCGAAGAGGCCGAGGAAGATGCTCACTATTACAGAAAAAGTTAAACTTTTGGACATGCTGAAGGACGGTAAAAGCTATGCGGCTGTTTGGCGTCATTACGGAATAAATGAATCTTCGGTTCGTTACATAAAGAAGGAGGAAAATAAAATCAGGGCAACAGCAGCAATAAACTTTAACACGGATGCAAAAAGAGCTGTGACAGTCCGCAACAAGGCCGTCGTAATAATAGTAAAAATGAAGATATATCTACTTCGCGGATTTCACTTATCGCGGGTTATTTTTGGAACGTAACCCCCGCGATAAACGAGGGATTACTGTATTGCAAATACAGTCATGGGGATTTATACGGTGTGAATAGATGGGCATGTGGAGCCAGAGGATGTGGGACTTGTGACTGAAGACATTAAAGTTCTGGGCAACGTAGGCAGTGTCATCATGGCTTTCGACATACTGTCTAGGCTGATTTATGCCATTGATCTAAGCTCAAGTACACCTTCGAGTTCTTCCAGAAGATCATTATGAATCTGTTTGCTAAATGTGAAAATACTAAATCAAAAAAACAAGATCAAGTTGTTTGCATAAGAGGTGAACACCAGGTGACAATGGACAATGTTTTTTCTTCTTTCATCTTCCACTCAGTTAAGAACCAACAACATATCAGTGACCTCATAGATGTTTTCCTTGTGCATTTCCCCATTGGCAAATGGGTTTTACTAACTCAGTTAAATTATATAACATGGTCGTACTTTGTTTGAGTTGGCACTACATATATTTTTTTGGATGGAGATTCTGCTCACGTCCCCATTGCCAGATTCTGAGTCCAGGGATTGGGACGCCCACGACTGCCACCCAAATCCCACCGCATCGGCCCCTTCTGATCCCTCCTGCGGGTGATGGGCCTACTGTAGGGCGGGCCCACGTCGCTCCTTCGGGCTGTGCCCGGCCACCAGGCGCTTGCCTACGAGCCCCGACCCCAGGCCTGGCTCCAGGGTGGGGCCCCGGTAACGCCAGTCCGGGCGACGTAGTCTTCCTCGTTTTTGTGTCAATCATTGGGGCTATAGAACCGCTCTTAGTCTGACCCGTCACCTAGGACCTGTTTGCCTTGGGAGACCCTACCAGGGGCAATAAGCCCCAGACAACATAGCTCCTAGGATCATTCGAGTACTCAAACCCCTCCACCACAATAAGGTGGCAGTTCAAGGAGGGGACATCGCGTGGCAGTTGGGGACAGTGCCCCTGGACTGGCAGACAGGGGTGGTGGTCCCCCTATTTAAGAAGGGGGACCGGAGGGTGTGCTCCAACTATAGGGGGATCACACTCCTCAGCCTCCCTGGTAAAGTCTATTCCAGGGTACTGGAGAGGAGAATTCGGCCAATAGTCGAACCTCGGATTCAGGAGGAACAATGCGGTTTTCGTCCTGGTCGTGGAACACTGGACCAGCTCTATACCCTCCGCAGGGTGCTCGAGGGTTCATGGGAGTTTGCCCAACCAGTCCACATGTGTTTTGTGGATTTGGAGAAGGCATTCGACCGTGTCCCTCGTGGCATTCTGTGGGGGGTGCTTCGGGAGTATGGAGTCCGGGGCCCTCTACTACGGGCCGTCCGGTCTCTGTATGACCGGAGCAGGAGCATGGTTCGCATTGCTGGCAGTAAGTCAGACCTGTTCCCAGTGCATGTTGGACACCGGCAGGGCTGCCCTCTGTCACCGGTTCTGTTCATTATTTTTATGGACAGAATTTCTAGGCGCAGCCAAGGGCCGGAGGGAGTCTGGTTTGGGGACCGCAGGATTTCATCTCTGCTTTTTGCGGATGATGTTGTCCTGTTGGCCTCTTCGAACCAGGACCTCCAGCATGTGTTGGGGCGGTTTGCAGCCGAGTGCGAAGCGGCTGGGATGAGAATCAGCACCTCCAAGTCCGAGGCCATGGTTCTCGACCGGAAAAGGGTGGCTTGCCCTCTCCGGGTTGGAGGAGAGATCCTGCCTCAAGTGGAGGAGTTTTAAGTATCTTGGGGTCTTGTTCACGAGTGAACAAGGGAAGGATGGAACGTGAGATTGACAGGCGGATCGGTGTGGCAGCTGCAGTAATGCGGTCGTTGTACCGGTCCGTCGTGGTGAAGAAGGAGCTGAGCCGAAAGGCAAAGCTCTCTATTTACCGGTCAATCTACGTTCCTACCCTCACCTATGGTCATGAACTCTGGGTCATGACCGAAAGTACAAGATCTCGGATAAAAGCGGCTGAAATGAGTTTCTTCCGCAGGGTGGCGGGGCGCTCCCTCATAGATAGGGTGAGGAGCTCTGTCACTCGGGAGGAGCTCAGAGTAGAGCTGCTGCTCCTCCACGTCGAGAGGAGCCAGCTGAGGTGGCTCGGGCATCTTTACCGGATGCCTCCTGGACGCCTTCCTGGGAGGGTGTTCCGGGCATGTCCCACCGGGAAGAGGCCCTGGGGAAGACCCAGGACACGCTGGAGGGACTATGTCACTCGGCTGGCCTGGGAACGCCTCAGGGTCCTCCCGGAAGAGCTGGAGGACGTGTCTGGGGAGAGGGAGGACTGGGCATCCCTGCTTAGACTGCTGCCCCCGCGACCCGGCCCCGGATAAGCGGAAGACAATGGATGGATGGATGGATAGATTCTGCTCACAATACATTTCATTGAATTGAGTTCATTTTTGAGTGGATGTAGACACATGCATTTGTCTAAAAACATAGTCTGAAGTTATTAGGCATGCCAGGCCAGTAATTATTTTCATTTGTTCTTTCATGTATAGTAGCAGTAGCTGTCTGCAACAGAAATTATAGATACTCATGATAACTGCTGATCAGAATGGATTCAAGACTGACTCTCCTCCTACATAGAACATGGATGAGTGAATTTCCCTGAAGAATGGATCCATTAAAGGCTCTTTACACTGTGTGCGTGCTTGACACTGAGTTGACACGATTCATACAGCTCCTTCTTTTCCTCATACATTATAAGTGAAGAGGTGAATGCATGAAATATGAACTGTGCTTTGTTGTAAAAAAAAAAAATTAATTTTGGTGTCCATTCATTCTGCCTCACAGAGACCTAGCTCACATAGAAAATAGAACATAAAGGCTTTTGCGAAGAGACATTCAAATAATTCTATAACATTCAGTTTGTCCACTTAGCCCACATGCTTTGTGGACATGGAGAAGCCTCGTCAACTCCACAATGTTTTATGGATGGTACTGAGGGGTCATATACAATCTATCCAGTTTTTTAATAACCAAAGTCAGTGTGTGTGTTCACCAAGGTACCTTGTCACCAGTTCTGTGTATAACCCCTCCTTAAACGAAACAGCTATAGTAAGAACTGAATCTGTAGCCATGTCTCCCCTAAAATATTTTGTAACAGAGGCGGCTTTGGTCCGATGCTACTAGCTGATCATAGAAGTATTACTGGAATATTATAGGAATTCTACAGGCAACAGTGTGTCTCTATGATCCTCTGACTACACATTACTACTGGGAGATCATGAAGGTGACACTACTCTGTAGATTATATAGGCTGTAATATAGCAAAGGATATATAGTGTATAGCTTTGGCTTTCTAACAGCACAAAAACAGTTAAGCTACTGATATTGCAGAGTTATGGTCGGGGCCATAGATTCTCTGCTACTAGAGGATGGAAAGGGGGGATTGCAGTGTAACAAGGGGGATGCATTTTGGTCATTTTGACAACAAGGGGGATGGCACCCCCCTTCATATTGCCTAGTGGCAACAAGCTGTAATTAATGAATGGATATTATAGAATTCTGTGCAAAACTGAAGATGTCTATTTCAACAATTGCAAGCAACCAAATATGTTAACTGCAGCAGCATTTTTACTTCAATGTCAAACAGTCAAAGGCATTTCCATCATACCACCATCAACAGTGTCTATAACTGTGTTTTAGAGGTATCAACAAGTTAAGGTTTTTGTTGAAATTTCCTGACATGAAAGCCTGTACAGCACAGCTAAAACTGTCTGGGTATTTGATGAAAGACAAAAGTCAAGTAAAACTAGACTAAAACATGAACAATGATCAAAATACTGTTTTTTCAAAGGATTAAAGCAAATTCCATAATCAGGCGATACAATTAACTCCAACTAGAAGGTCTATTAATGTGTGATGTTGATGGCTGTTCAGGAATTACAAGACAGACAATGGACTTGCTAAAGCCTGTACTCCTCCTCCTAAGCTTACTACCTTTTCTCCTTCTAAACACATTTATATGATAAAATCCATTGCCGTCCACCTGCACCCAAATGGATTCATTCTGAAATACAGCAGGAGTCTTCCCGCAGTTCCCTCTGACAGCACAGTAGGAATTAATAGCCTTTTTGAAACAAAGTACACCTGTGTTAAAAATTCATGAAACAGCCTTCCATCCTTTGAAACCTGATTTTCAGCCTTTTAAATCCTAAACCTAAAATACAGAATAGCCACTTTGTCAGTGCCTCCCAAAATGAGTGATAGGAAGAAAAACCTAAAGACTTGACACCAAATTAGTGTTTTATGATCTGCCACACATCTATAGCTACGCTAGCTAACTAAAGCAACTTGGCTGAGGTTTGGGAAAGACTGTCTAGAAACATTGAGTTCTCAGAGTTTGAACAGAGGACCTAGCAGCCATTTTCCTGAGTAGTGCAGTCTATCAAAGCAGTGCACTTTGGGCTGTCATGTTCCATTGCACAACAAACAAGAAGTAGGACAAGAGGTCAGATGATGCTTGAAATAATTCACACAATTTGTCATTTGAAAGGTCACGCTGGGAGGTATTTCAGTAGATTCTGACAAGGTGAAATCCCCATATTTCTCTTCAGTTTGTCCTGAATTGTAATCAATAGAACGTTCTTCCTGCTGTGAGTCTCTCATCAGCATACAAGCCTTGATTCTGAATATAAACTGAGTTATAGAATTAACTAAGGCCCTCAAAGAAGTACAGGCCATGCCAAGTGTACCATTCATATAGAGCTGTTAAGTATAGTATTTGTACCAACTGGGTTAAGGTGGATGTTTATCATATATGACTTTTAAGAGACAATAGTCCCTAAGTATAAACTCTATAGGAACATATACCTATTGACTGCAACATACTCAGAGAGAATTTACATAACCTGTTTTATAACTCAACAACATGGCTTCTGTACCAACATCCAGATTCAAAGACAGATTAATGGCCAATGAAAATATACCTCTGATGAGTGTGTATGTTTATGGCTAATATTCAATAAATTTGGTTGAATGATATGTCTGCGTTGTATTTACATGTTTATGTTTAATTTGAGTTTCGCAGATGTAAGCACTGATGGCGGCAATCCAGTGTGTCTCTTCACCAAAGCACAGACAGAACGGTGACACAAAAAACAGGTATTTCTCTTTGCTTTTCTCTTTTTTCCTCTTATCCCAGGGGTTAAGGAGAAGCTATTTCCAAAGCCAGCAAAGCAGAACACTTAATTTTCTATTATTCCGAGGGCCTCTCCATCACACTACATTGGATTTGAACTTTAACTGTCCAGGTCACAATAAATGACCAGTGCAATATAGCGTATTGTGCCAAGAGACATGAGAGTTACACAAGAGGTAAACAATTACATATTTCATAATACTACTAATACTGACAGTCAATATTTATTATTTTATCTTGTCTTATTTTTAACTTTTCAATGCTATTACAGATCATAATTTCTTTCTTTCTTTCGGTGTCTTTCTCATCTGAACAACTACAGAAAGAATACTTATGTTTTCTGTGTTTGTATTTTTTTCCTGTTGCAGGTTTGATGACTTGCCTCATGCTCAAAGCAATCCATCTCAGGCCCTCATGTTTGGCAATTCTGACCCACAATGATAGGTATTGAA
Source organism: Chelmon rostratus (assembly GCF_017976325.1). NCBI lineage: Eukaryota > Metazoa > Chordata > Actinopteri > Chaetodontiformes > Chaetodontidae > Chelmon > Chelmon rostratus. The sequence continues at coordinate 15,537,913 of NC_055668.1, read as the reverse complement.
AGATGTAATTGGAAGTGGTCTCAAAGGCCTGGTGAGATTGGCGCTGATGGAAGATCTTGGAAGGGTGTTGATACGTGATGAGAAATTGAACATGTTTTTGATGTGAAGTAACTAGCGCTTAACCTAGAGGGCGCTGCTGAGTTGAGTCGAATTGCCTGTAATAACGAGACAGGATAAGCTCATAATTGCTCATTATTGTCCCATAATAATACATGATAAGCTTTGTTTAGCTTTTGCCTCCCCCTCTTACAAGAGTGGCTAAAATCTGGACCTCATCACAGGGGGGCTGAGTCACACTAACAACTAATGACACAGTGGGGATGGATGGTTTCCTGTTTGATTTTATGCCTGGGGGGGGTTAAAGTCAGAATATCAGGATATGTTGCTTAAAAGGATGTGATGCTGCCTTAAAGGCCACAGATCCACCGCGCTCTTGACCCTCTGCAGTTTGCTTACAGGGAGAAGATGGGAGTGGAGGATGCCATCATCTTCCTGCTTCACCGATCTCTCTCTCACCTGGACAGAGGCAGTGGTGCTGTGTGGATTACATTCTTGGACTTCCCCAGTGCCTTTAACACCATCCAGCCACTGCTCCTCAGGGACAAACTGACAGAGATGGGAGTTGAAACACACCTGGTGGCATGGATTACAGACTACCCGACTGGCAGACCTCAGCATGTGAAGCTGGGGGACTGCAGGTCCAACACTGTGGCCAGCAGCACAGGAGCACCGCAGGGAACTGTGCTCTCTCCGGTCCTGTTCACCCTGTACACGTTCGACTTTCAATACAACTCGGAGCTCTGTCATGTACGGAAGTTCGTGGACGACACAGCCATAGTGGGCTGTAGCAGGAGTGGACAAGAGGATGAGTACAGGAAACTGATTCAGGACTTCATCACATGGTGTGACTCCAACCACCTGCTCCTCAACACCACCAAGACCAGGGAGATGGTGGTGGATTTTAGGAGACCCAGGCCGTGTCCAGAACCGATCACCATTAAAGGGGACTGCATGGAGGTGGTTCACACCTACAAATACCTGGGAGTGCAGCTGGACGAGAAACTGGATTGGACTGCCAACACTGACGCTCTGTGCAGGAAAGGACAGAGCCGCCTGTACTTCCTCAAAAGGCTAGCGTCCTTCAACATCTGCAAAAAGCTGCTGCAGATTTTCTACCAGTCTGTGGTAGCGAGCGCCCTCCTTTACGCAGTAGTGTGCTGGGGGAGCAGCTTAAAGAAAAAGGTAGCAGCACGCCTGGACAAACTAGTGAGGAAGGCAGGCTCTGTCGTTGGCACAGAGCTAGACAGTCTAACATCTGTGGCAGAGCGACGGACACTGAACAAGCTCTTGTCCATAATAGACAATCCTGCACAGCACCATCTCCAGGCAGAGGAGCAGCTTCAGTGACAGACTGCTGTCATCGTCCTGCTCTACTGACAGACTGAAAAAATCGTTCCTCCCCCACGCCGTACGGCTCTTCAACACCTCTCGGGGAGGGCGACAAAAACAATAATCAACACAATAACTCCGAACCCACTACACACTTACACCACAGAGCATGGACACACGCACTTTATCACACACACATCCGAATGCTGGACCTCATCACACACACATCTATATGCTGGACCCAAGTGTGGACAAACCGACTATTGCACACTGTTATTCTGCACAACTGCACTACTATGCACATATTTACCTGCTCAAATGTTTATCCTGTATTACAGATGTTTATCCTGTATAGCCAGATGTTAAGACGTTTATCCTGGATAGACTAGTTCTTTTTTTATTTTTGCTTTTTATCTATCTATCTATCTATCTATCTATCTATCTATCTATCTATCTATCTATCTATCTAAATGTAAGACTTTCACACATGCACCACACTTAATTATATCCTGTAATATCAACATTATCATGGTCAAATGTTCCATGCAAAAAATGTAGGTTACATTATCACATTGCATTCACAAAACCATGAATTTATAGCTGTAAAACGACTGATTGTCTGATAACAAAGAAAGATTTGAAATTGCAATTGCTTACACCACTCCTGTCTAAGATAGGACAGCAAATTGTTGTTAACTTCTCTGCAACCTCAACCTGCTGAGAAGGTCGTACTGTTGCTCATTGTGCCTTTATGACACAGAGAAACAACGGAGCTAATTATAAAAACCAAAGTGCTTAATTAACCTGGCTTCAAAGCATATACATGTAATATTTAAACAGATGATAAGAGTTTGCATGTGTACAAAATAATATGTTAAATTGAGGTTACAACCCAATGTGGTCAACAATGAGTAAGAAGGCTGCCTTTAGAAAAAAAACATCCTCTCAGTTCACACACTGCTGTTCAGGGACTCTTGCAACACTGTATAACAGAGGCCGACGGAAAAGTGGGCAGTTCATCATTTAAGCTGTTAAAGGAACAGTATTGATCAAATTGTTTTCTACTCAGTGCAAGCCTGAAATCAGAACCATTATTCATGATCAGGCAATGATTTGCTGTCACAGGACACCTCTTGCCTGCAAAGCTGTGGGCCATGTGAGAGTAGGGAAATACACAAACATCTCATTAAACTGAAGTCCAAGAGGGGTGGCAATAACAGCCCCTGACGGCCATCTAACAGTCAATAGTTTGCTGAACACGCTTGACCCTGACAAGACCCACCCACAAATATGAATGCACTGCAGAGGTTTGATGTATCACGTTTTCCTCAGTTTAATCCCAAATTTAGTCAAAGGTTGCATATTTGTCATTTGCATATTTAGACAATAAATATTTCAAATAATTTCATTTCAAGTGACTCTTCTGTGGAGTTTGGATGCCCATAAAGCAGCTTTCACAAAACCACATTTTGCTGTTGCTGTTGTGGAGCTGCTGCACCAGACAGAGTAAAATTGTTTCAAAGCGCCAATATGTCTCAAATAATTCAGAGAGATGAAAGAAACCTGTCTCCATGAAAGCAAGTGTCTGTGTGATTTGACCTTCATGGTGGACAATAAAAACCTCTCAGAGCTGAAACTCAAGCTCCGGCAAGCTTCTCAGCTCTCTGCTTTCAAATGTGAGAATGATTTGAAGCCAAATTAAAGTTGTGGCAAGAGCAACTTTAAAGGGGAAACACATTTTCACACTCTGTAAGAGCAAAAGTCTGCTATGACATCTGAATCATCCAACAGCAAGTTACAACAAGCTCAAAGCTCCTCTCCTCTCATGATTGGCTGACCCAAACATGGAAAACCAGCTGCGAGTAGCACATCATCATCACTAACATCTGACATCAGACACTTCACCAAAGAGAAGCAGTTCCAGCCATCTTATTAGAGGTTAGTGTGATATATGTGTTCAATAATTTAGTGTGACCCTTGAGGGATGTTATTAAAATTGAAATGATTGGAAAAAGGTCCACCAGACTTAAAGATACAATCAAACCTGCATGCACTGTGCATTTGATACCGAAAAGATAGATTTCTCCTTTAAAATATGCAGAAATGGCATATCAGAGTGATTGGTATGATGACACTGACAGATGGGTATTTCTTATGTTATTCCCATTTAAAGAAGAGAAGGATGTCTGTGCTCCAAGGTATGGAGCAACGTGAAGTGTTATGCAGTATCAGCCAGGCACATTTAGCGAGGAGAAGATGAAAAGAAAGAAACTACTTGTGAAATGTGGCTTCCTGGACAGACTCATCGTCGTCATGGACCTGCTTCTGATGAAAGACTGGTGAACCATTTCAGGAAAGCTTTTTCAGGAAAATGGGTTACCATGAAGCAGAGTGAAGCTCGAGCCAGGCACATTTGGGAGGGGGGAGAGGGAACGTTAGAGAGGACTTTTTGTTCATGTCAGATTTTATTCTCTGGATAGGATCGGAGTGGAGTGGAGTGGAGTCACCTTGCTGGATCTGCTCCAGGTCAAACTGAGAGTCAGCTGGGCAGACAGGTCAAGAGACAGACATCACTGTTCCCACAGATAAACGTCACACTCGCACAAGGGTCAGACTGTGAACAGACTGGTGAAAGGATGAAATTATAGCACTTTTGGATGAAGCAAAATATCAACATTGCAGCATCTTTCACTAATTTGCAGGGATCCCTCATATGCTGTTCTTCCTGAGGTGTCTTCCAAAGAGTTTTTCCTCATTGGGATCTATGTCTGAGCACGGAGGGTGTTGCATGATGTACAGACTGTAAAGCCCTTTGAGGGAGCACAGTCGAATTGGGCTGAGGAAAAAAATACGCTGGATATGAGAGAACCATCTTATAGCCTGATGAATTCAGATCAGGTTCCTGCTGTTTATACTGATGAAAGGAATGAGGAATTGAGATAATGTAATGAAAAGTCTTTGTTTGCACTGATGGTATGGGATGTGTTTTCAAGGCAAATTGAAACCCCCAAAATTCATTCCACAAAGGTGAAAATAAGGAATGCTGTGCTAAATGTTGTGGATCTTAAGGCGATCTTGTGTCTTGTCTGCAGTTCTCGCAGGAAACAGACTCGGCTCAGAAATAGGTAAGTGTTAACTTCTTTGTAAGTGTTGACCATGTTATTATGGACATGGTGAAAGGATGGAGTATTTGGACTCTGATCATGTACAATCTTTAGTCTTTCACACTGTGCAGACCGAATTCCAACTTCTACAATAACTTTACAGTGAATGCAATCTTTTCTGTGTAAATATATCAAACGTTGAATGACATCAGTCTACATTACATGAAATGATTCTACATTATCTAGCAGTTATTCCATCACTTGGTTCATAGATTCCAAAAGGGACAGATAAAACTTCTGAGTGGCAGACAGCAAAAAAGAAGGTAATTTCAGACCCTGGTCAACCCTCACCAATTGACAAAAAACAGCTTGTTTATTTGCATGGAGCTGTGGCATAAAGGGTGTTTTATTTGAAGAGCTTGTGCAAAACGGGGTTTCTGTGGTTTTTAATTTCAAACATTCCTGTACTCTCTATTCTGCACAAATATTTAGTTTCGTCAATAGGGCTTGCTAGCCTGTTGTATAATTTCTAAAGGAAAGAAGGGTAACAATTAGCACTTTTTACATTTCAAAAATGTTATTGTGTTAAGTGTCTGTGGAGCACGGGGAAAATATGTGGCTTCTGAGCAAGTGGGAAATCTTGAGGTGGTGTGTAAACACGTAAGCATCACAGGCTCAAGAGCCCTTTGCAGCCAAACAACGAGAAGCTGAGCTGCCTGTTGGCAGCAAAATATATGGGTTTGAAAATGGTGTTTATTTGTACAACCTAATGGTCAGATCTCTGGGAGAGCAAGGGACGCGGGGAAAAAACACAGCTGCTCTAACTGACACTTCACCCACAGGGGCCAGAGCACAGAGACTAATGGAAGCAATAAGCAAGGCCCCTAATAATGTCAAAATAAACATTTCCCAGTGTCAAACAACGGCCTGTACAAAAATTAGCATAGGAGGCGAGAATCTTCTCAAGCTGTTGACATACTAAACAGAAAGCTAATGGCAAAATCAGGAGAAGCATGACTAAGTGCAGGTCAAAACAATAAGGGTGACGTACACTGTCGAATGAGGCCAATATGAAAAAAAGGTCAGGTTATACAATTTAATGTAAATAAGTTCCAGAGACTATATCTTATTGCTGTTATTCCTACATTAATAAATGGTAAATGGTTTGCCGTTTGTCAAACGGTGTGAAACCCAATGTGAACAGCTTTTTTCACCTGCTGTTGTGGGTTCATCTAAAGTAGGGTTGTATATCTCGGTATGCATCTCGATGCGCTGACACCGATACGATACAGTTACGATACACTGAAGCTCCCATCGATACAATGCGATACGATTCACTCCTGCTCACGATACGATGCGATTCAAAAATGATTTGATAACGATATGACTTAACTATAAAAGGATGTTTCGATATGATGTGATCATTCATTACAGTTAGTTGCAGTATGAGAGAGTAATAGTAACATCAGGGTTTTTTTTTACCTCAATAGCACAATTCTGCTTTACTCTCTGTATCGATTTGCGGGATGTATCTAATATTTGTTTTTTTATGGAGTAACCAATAAATCATATTTTTAAAAAAGACATATTTCAGTAGACAGAGCATTCAATTGTATTTATAATTAGCACTCCTAACTCCCAATTATGTTCTCTGTCTCTATAATTATACAAAATGTATAAAACTTCACAGTTGAACTGTTTCAGAAAGCACAGTATTAACAATGTGAATAGTGCAAATAACATGACCAGCAACACATACTACTGTCTGCCAGAATGATGTGCTTGTTTCAGTAAGTTGACTGATTTCTTACAAAGAATGAAAATCAAATAACAATGTTTTACAGAATCAAGTGTAAAAAAAAAAAAAAAAAAACTATAACTGGCAGCCAGTAACAGCTGCTGTAAACAATACTCTCACCAAGGGGCTCAAATAGAGGTCAATAGTGCTCCTGTGTATTAGGAGGAAAACGTATTGGTGTAATTTCTATAAGAAATTGAACATGTAAATAAATAACATTTCCTAACAAGCCTTTCTTAACTGCTCACAATGTAAGCAAAAAACATCAACTACTGGCATCCAAACAATGCCATTTACTGCAAACACCTCACTGATTTACCTTATATGGCTTAGTTTCAGGTTTTTCTTTAGAAATATTAACTGGTCTACATGTATTGGGAATAGCAAACTGCGCTGAGCAGTCACTATTTTTTTTTTTTTTATTATGCTTGTATTTATTTTGTGTTATTTGTGTTTTACCCGCTCTGTAAAGTGTCCTTGAGTGTTCTGAAAGGCGCTTCCAAATAAAATGTATTATTATTATTATTATTATTATTACTATGTCACCAGCGGTACTGAACACTCGTTCAGAGGGAACGCTTGTTGCGTTGTGCGGCCGACGTACTTGATGGCCGCACGGCATTGTTTGCAAATTGCGTGCGTCTTGTCTAGCTGACCCCCCGCTTAAAAAACCCCAAAATATTGCCACACGTTTGATCAATGTGTCTTTTTTGGTGCATTAAACATCTCGTCGCGGGTATCGTCTTTCTCGTTTGCCTCGTTTGTCTGTTGCGTACAACACCTGCTTGCGTCACTGCCTGGGGGCGCGATGGTGCATTCAGGTTGCCTTGAAAATACTAGAACATGAAATAGTCGATTTAACAATGGGATTTGCCGGTGTAGACAGGCTAGAAGAGATGCACCGCGAATTCACCCGTAAATTATATCCGATGCACGTTCATTCTACCGGCGCAGTCGCATCGCAAACGTTTATATCGGACCACCGATATGAATCGGTGAATCTTCACATCCCTAATCTAAAGCTGTTCCAAGCACTCACCAGATCGCTGTCATCTGTAATGGAATAGTGGCGGCCTCTGATTGCACCCCCACATCAGCAGCAGTGGGAAGTTTACTGGTGGTGGCGCTGCTTAGAGTCATGCTGTTACTCTAGTTTCAGTGCTTTCCAGAGGGAAATATTGTACCTTTGAAGTACTTCACTACATTTGCGAGGGCATTTGAAGGAAAGAGAAAAAAAATCCAAAACCGTAATAGTGTATGCACACACTGATGCATCCTTCCCACTGGATGATGTCTACCTCCAATGTCGTTCACAGCTTGGGGATGCATCAGGAACCCAAATCAATAATCGCAGACACCTTGCTAACATCAAGTATGAATACAACTCAATGCAAAATGAAAAAAATAAAGAGACAAAGGAACGAAAACAGTTACTCAACAAATTTAATACTTTTAGATAACGCTCTCCCCCATCTTCCCATCCTTGCATCCTCCCAGCTCCATACCTCCCTACCAGCATCTCAGAAGAATCCCAGTTCGGTGATCATGCACATGGTCTTGACCCTCATCAACACAGCCTCCCAGAATTCAATATTGGAAGTTTTAGCACCATGCATTTTTGTTCCAGAGCCTTCAATAAATACTATGGATGAGAGTGCGGTGGTGTCCATAGGCTGTCATTTTTATTTATTATTTTGCTGCCATAGGACCAGCTGAACTAATCACAATCACTTTTCTTACAATTATAGTCATGAATTGGTGCCATCATTTAATAACAGTACTTGAGGCAGAAAGGGAATGAATCTACCTACAATTATTGAAAGAGTGTCCATCACCTTTTCATTCTCCCATATCATCCTGTATGTTCCTGGCTAGCTGTGACAGCAAAATGAGCAGTTAGGGGACTTAGCTTATGTCATTTCAAATACTCATCTTGGGGAAAGGAAAAAAATCTATGAATGAAAGATTACTATTTTACCACGCTGACTGCCAGATGATATCTATTTTAAGCGGTTTAAGTGTTCAAAGGAAAGGCTCGGTCTTACGTTCCAACCTTAATTTGTAATTCGTACTTGAGATTACTCCTCTAGTAGTTTGTTTAAGGATTTTAGCACAATCTGCACCCTCCTGACCATCCAAATATATGTGTATATACATGCTGTACATGGATGGTCGGGATCAGGGCACGGTCAGAGAATTTTTCCAACCTGCATGATTTGCTGCCATAGGTTATAGGATTTGGTGGTATTCTATATTTTGTAATTCAATTGCAAAATCACATTAAAAGACCAAAACAGGCAAAAAAAAACTTTGCCTGTTGTAACAAAACAAGTTACAAATGTATACATAGAAGAAGGCTAAATCACTTCTTAAGCCAGCTGTTTTTAATACTTTTTTAAACAACTATGGCACAGAGAAATGGGCTCTATCAGGTTTTGGGTGCATATCCACTTTAAACTTTTATACATTGTTACATCTGCACTTAGATTGCACTCTGATTTGCAGTCACCTCGTCTCCCTCTGAGCCATGTGTGTTTTCGCAGCGTATGATTGCCCGAGTGGAGACAGGTGTGCCAGAGCCCGAGCAGAGCCTCTCCATCTGCATCCTATCCTGTAATCAAGACTCAGAAAACAAAGACTCATCCACACAGCGGATCCAAGCTGCTGCTTGACATTTCCAGCTCTCCTGTTCCTGCAGTCCAGTCTGCAACCCCTTCATGTCATCAGCCCCTGGGGTTCACTCAGCTGCTCTTCTTGGCCACAGCTCATATCTAATTTCTTTTGTCCAGCAATTAAATACCTTAAATCACATCCATGACTCTTGGTGTGTGTCTACAACTGGGTTCACAAGCTTATCCCCTTAACAGTCATGTTTTTTTTTTCCATTGCAGCAGTGTGATACTTTTGACAGGTCCAGTCTTCATTACTTTTGATACTTCCACATCAGTAGTTCTATGAATATACTCAAGTCTGTAATGATAATCTGACTTTAAATAATTGACTAGCAAGAGAACAGAAAGCATTTTTTCCTCCTTGCTGTAAAATATATACAATATTTAATGTCTAATCATGTCCTCATTAAAATAACAATGCAGAACCCAAACAAAACCCAACTTAGTCTTAACTTCTGAAGACTATTTATATGTTATATTTTGTTTTTTTTATAAAGTGTTTTTTCTATCATTCCAGTAGGCGCCTATAGACTGCACGATAACAACAATCGTAATTGCATGTCACACTGTAAAAGATGTGTAAGAGATGTCAGACAGTGCAAAATCAATTTTCACCAGTCTCACAGTGTAAAGAGGCCTGAAGGAGAGACTAGATTTATGAATTCAAAAGCTTTACTGCAGCAACATAAATCAGATGTAGGCACAGTCACCATTTGGGGCTAATTATTGATTGTGAAGAGGAAGGCCACAAATGCTCAGCAGCATCACCTTCCTGGTTCGACATTTGGCATCGCTACACTTCAAAACAGAGCTGTGATGCTGGAGGTCATGAGAAGTAGCAGCAGCGGCAGGAGCTGGAAGAGAGCAAGATATATAATTGGCATCAGTACACATGAAGGATAAAGAGGTATTTCTATGACACAGAACTGATTATTAATAGTTATTTTCATAAGGAGACACTAGTGGTAAACCTAATAAGCATCTTCTATGTCTGCCAAGATAGTACACGTCATATCACAATTCAGATCTGCATAAAAATAGTGGTAGATAACCAAGTATTTTTTTATTCTTTTATGAGAAAAAAGCAAAGCTCTCTATTTTTTTATTGTCTTTTTATATGATATGTGAAAGAAAATTTTCCCTTACCTTACAGGTGACGTGATTTGACCTCTGTCATTTACACCTTGTTATCACAAATGACAGGTGCTAAGGGCATATGAGTCATTGAGGTCAATGGCCCTTCAATGAAAACTATGTGTGTCACATGAAATGAGGTTTGACCTGCAGTGAATTTTGATAGCGAAATGTTAATGAAAGTGACTGATTAGTAGCGTAGCCGCTTCCCTCTTTGTGCAGGGATCGTTGCTCCAGCGTGACCCTCCGCTACCTGATCGCTCAACAGCCTGTCAAGTGTGTATCATGCCTCTTTCCGTACCTGTGCTGAGATCTGAGCTCCAGCCATGCGTGGTCCTGAGCAGCATAAGTGGTTTAGTGATATGAAGATGGCCTTCCTCACTCCACTTTCAAACCATCTTCTGCCTCTGTCCATCATGTGTGCCTTCGGGCCATCAGAGACTTGCCCCCGTCCTTTAAATGCATGAATGAATTCCAACAGTTTCAGCTGCCGTTTCCTGCATGACGGTTGGGCTTTCACTCCAAAGTGAGCTCCTCTGCAATGCCAGTATGCACAAAGTGCTGAAGTGGGATCCCAACAGCAGTTACAAGAAAAGGGTGATAGACTGCTTACATTAAATGGAGAGGGGGCAAAGCAACCGAGCGGATTTTCTCTACCTTGAAGAAGCCACCCTCCGAGGAGGGAAGGGAAGGATGTACACTAGGGTCAACAGCATCATCTTGTGGAAGCAGAATATTGACAAAGACTTACACTCATATAGGACGATTGAATACAAAACAACGTTGCCCGTGAACATGATGCAGGGTTTGGAAGAATTTACAGTGTTAACACTTTGGTCTGGTTATAGGATCCATTCCCCATGTCCAACATGGCTCATCAACACTGTCTCTGCTTAAACCAGTGCACATCAGGGCAGGTGACTTCAACTCTACCAGACAGGCCCTTTCTCTTCAAAAGCCTGGCAATCCGTGTGGACAGATGGTACCATGACAGCGCTAAATATCCTACACCTGGATCTCTCAGGATCTAGACACATAATTTATTCCCAGAGGCCAAGACAATGCGTCTTGGCAGTGACTCATAAGATATTCCCAAAGTGTCTCATAACTAAAAGAAGCAGCCATGAATTTGCTACTTTAATTCAGCAACATACGGATATGTAAAATTAATGAGCTGGCCCGGTTGTTAACACATGTTCAACAAAGGGTCTCAGGATTTCAAATAAAAAAATAAAAAATAAAACAGCTGAGTGTCGGTGCATGAAGTGAGTCTAGAACAGGGATGTCAAAGTCAAATACACAGAGGGCCAAAGAAATAGATTTGCTACAAGCCGAGGGCCGGACTGGTTCAATGTTTATTAAAACATATTTTAATAATTGCACATAGCCTATTAAACTAAGATCTAACACAATGTATGTTATTTAATGATTAAATGAATAAAGCAATATTTTCTTATGGCTCTGTCAGTAATTAAGGGAAAACATTTTCAACAGGCAAACAGCAAAACAATAAATGTCCTTCAAAAACAATAGTAAAATGAGAAAATGGAAATAAAAAAATCAAATCAGTTGTATTCCTTCTCACGGCTCTTATCTGCAATTTTCCCTGAGTTCAACTGAAAAATAAATCTAAATAAATAAAATAAATTAAAATACAAAAATCTATAGGACACAGACAAAACAATACTTTCCTTTATGGGGAGTGGGTAACTGAAAGTTTACATCTGTTCTGGCTGCTGATGAATAATGAAGCCGAGGCCCATATGCCGCGCTGCAGTGAGTTAGTGGGCTACCGTTGCATTGTGGGGAATGTAGAATCAGTGCGTGCAAAACACCAGCGGGCGGCTGCGGCCAGTTCTAATACTAATTAAATATCATCTGGGGGGCCACATATAAATCATTTGCGGGCCACATCCAGCCCGCGGGCCTTGACTTTGACATATGTGGTCTAGAATGAAACCCCTGCATGCTGATTCAGAATGAATGACACTATAATCTGAGGCTTCAAACATCGATTGTTGTTTGAAGAGGTGTAACTTTTTCTCCAATTGTGTGGCTATGCTAGAAACTTTCAACACACTTTCGTCATCCATTTCGTCGTTTCCAATTAATCCACCGGAAAGATATAAACTCACATCTGCATCACTTGTAACGACCCAGAAATTCCAATTCCTGCTCTGGAGCCATCATGATGAGGCTGTATGCTGTGACATATTGTGCATTTTAAGATTAACCACAGATAATCAATGACTCCACTTATGTTATACAGTCAGCAACTTGGATACAGGAAAAAAGCAAAGAAAAGTACAGATTTGTTTCCAGTATCTCATTGTTTATTAACATGAACACAGATGAAAAGCGTTAAGAAAGCATGCGATGCACTGATTCTTTTCAGGGACAAAAAATTTTGAATTTTTTTTTCTGTTTAAGACATCTAAAAGATCTTCTCGATACTCTACATTCCACAAAATGACACCTGTACTGAAAAATGGAGACCACAGAACAATTAAACTAGAAAATCAAAAGGATTTTTTTTACAGCCAATATAAAGATTACCCTAAACAGCTGCTATTTATAAGTCTTCCATGAAATCTATTTTACAGACATGCTACAACATTCATAACAGCACAGTGTGTAGTCACAGAATGCACAACAATTACATTCTCATAATGCCTCAAAGAGAAGCACTGAGTGGACAGCTGACTGACAAAGTTTGAGCTATGCTGCCCCATTAATCAATGTACTGTTAGGGATTGACCTTTCCTCTGGGATTATGATGCTCCTAGTCTTTCCAGAATGTGATTTAAACATGAGAGAAATGTTCAAAATCAGCTGTCAGCTATGTAGTTCCTCTATATCAGCAGTCCAAATCTAAATGACTGTTATTCTACAGATTTTCTTTTCTTCACCTGAGGTGAATGCATTCGATTTCCTCTGTGACAGGCATGGAGGACGTCCTCATATCCATCTCATCCACAGTCTTATTGGGGGCATATGTTGACCGCCAGCGCAGCAGGACAATCTTCTTCAGGTATTTAACTGTGTTGTTCTTGACGCTGACAAAACAGAAGGTATTAATCATGCTGTTGCTCATGGCGATGCACTCAATGATGTAGAAGGCCACCAACGAGTTCTTCTGGCGGGAGATGAGTGTTGGATGGAAGTCTCGTAGGATGGTGAAGCCATAGTACGGTGCCCAGCACAGGATGTACGCCGTCAAGATCCCGATCAGGACCATCACAGTCTTGCGGCGACAGCGCAACCGCTTTCTGATCTGCTCCGTCTGGAAACCTGGAACGTTCTTGAACCAGAGCTCGCGGGAAATTCGGGCGTAGCACATCGCCATGACAATCACAGGTGCGACAAACTCTACAGCGAAAACAAACAAGAAGTAGGACCGGTAGTAGACCTGCTGGTCCACAGGCCAGATCTGGGCGCAAAAGACTTTGTGAGTGGTTGGGGTGGTGCCGCCATGAGGGTACATGGTCTCAGAGGCAAAGTAGGCGGAGGGAATTGATATCAGAATGGGAACAATCCAGACTCCTGTTATCAGGCAGTAGGCGGTTTGGTACTTCATGCGAGGCCTCAGGGGATTGACTATAGCCATGTACCTGGAAAAAAACAGACACAGTATTGTTACATTGAGGAGGCATGGCATTAATCCGTTATACAAAGCAAAGTGCTGTGTGAACTTAATACATTCTGCAAATGGCTCGCCGTCACTCCTGGAAGATTAAAGCTCAGTCCACAGTGTTCCATTATTCAGTGAACTGAATTTTTTATATTGGCAGAAGGTCATCTTATGTATTCAAAAACAAGACATGGTTCTTGCACGTAAGGCACAATCTGTAATCTGTATGTAAAGCAACAGTTCACTGAAGTGTGTCACCAGGGTTAGGTAACATACCTAGCAGTTAAATACACAAACTTACACAAAAACCTGTTTATGTTTTTTTACAATTGTAAAACGTTGTTTATATCTGGAATTTTCATAAACAATCACAATGATGATCATAATAAACTTATTTGTATAGTACCTTTAATATAGGAGCTGCAGCTCAATGTGCTTTTCAGCAAATAAATACATAGAATGCATAAAATTAACTAAAATACAACATTTTAAAAGAAGTGCAGCAGATATATAGCAATATATGTGTATAAAAGCACAAAATAGCTCTTTAATACCAGTGTGCATATGTATTTCATTCATTCATTCATTTAGAAACAAAATCCACCAGACTGTACATTGGTTCTCCGTGACTTGATCAATTGATTTAACCCGCTTATCCAGTCGCTCCACTTAAGTTGAAAAGTAACAGTTACTCTAAATTTCAACCACACACATCATTACATCCTCTTAAACTGATTCCCATTGATAAATACAGTAGTGATAGCAGATAATGTGCATGTCATGAATGTATAATGAAATGAAATTCAAAATTGCTAGGTAGTTTAAAGGTGAATTTCATGGCAAAGCCATTTAAATGCATCAGTTGATGTTGCATCAGTTCAGTGTAATCGGTCTGTCTAGATTGCGGCCTAATCAAATGATATATATGCATATATTCTTTCAGTTTTTTTTAAAGACTGTTGTTCTATTCTATTCTATTTCACAGTTTTTCAGCATTACCATTTACGCTAGGTCAGAATACACTTCAGATATTAATGTGCAGGCCTGTGGAGACAAGGTGAACTCAGTATATTTGGGTTTTAGGAGCTTTGTTCATGTATACAACACAGAGCCTGTTGCCTGTTTACAGTCAGCTCTGGGCATTGCCTGGCCAGCTGTTTGCAAGGCTTGAGTAGAGCATGCACCAAAGAAAAGCCCACATTTCTGGCCGGAAGGAGATGCACACCTACTTTTAAACATTATGAAAGACTTGCATATCAACAGGTTTTTTGCAAATGCACAAATATCCTTACGCAGACATTTTCAGAAAGGTCACTGAATGAAAGAAAGACTAAGGCTGTGTTCGTTAATCGCACAAAGCACCGCTGCATGTAAACGAGAACATTAGTAGAATATTCATTTTCATCAGCCATGTAAACAGCTTCATAAGACTATTTTTTTCTCAGGAATAATGGCAAAAACGAGAATATTTTGTGCATGTAAAGCTCACACAATGCCAGAAAGATGACTGACGGAGGAAACTTTTCTAATAATTACATTGGTCCGCTAAACGCATTCAATATCCAGCCTCAACAACATTGCTCACAAGTCATTGCAATGTGAATCTGTGGGTGTTGTGTGCACTCATGCGCATATGTAGTGTTTCTCCCTGCATCAGTGTGTGCGCTACAGGGTGGTGTCACCCAATCAGACTGAATGCCCCTCACCTCACCGCCCACTATGGCGACTACAAAAAACATGAAATGTGCTCTCTCGAGCCAGTGTTCGGTTTGTCCATGCAGGGTAACTCTTGAAACATGGTGGTGCAACTCGGTCATGTCTTGAAAACACAACCATTCTTATTTTCAGGTGATTATACAGAAATTAGAGGTTTAGAGAACTGTTCTTTCGACACAACGGGGAGGGGTAAGAAGCTGTATTTTTATTGTATTGTGCAAAAGTGCTCAAGCACGCCAGAAGGAAGGCATAAAATCAATAGCAGCCATTTTAGTCACTTAGACAGTCATCATTGCTTACAGAACCTTGGTTTTAGGGCTGTTAATACCCAAGACACAGGTGCAGGCAATGAACCAGTCACCTCAATCAATTAGAGAGAGTAAGTGCAACTATAGGTTATGTTACTATATGGCCAACATAGTCCATATAGCGCTAATGATCTGTGCCTCTCCTAAAGGCATCGTGGTCTTTAGCATGGTTTATCAAGATTTGTTACACGTCCTTTTCATGTGAATATGGGTCTTTTTTTTACAGCAAGCATTTTGAAGTGCTTCGATCAGAGAAGAGTGCAGGTGTTGGTGATAGCATTAACAATGGCTGCGCTGGAGTCAAGTAGTGGCAGGGTGGACCAGGACCTTGGAAACAGAAGCAGCTCATGAAATCCAGTCGTCAGCAATTTAGTTATTTACACCTGTGCTTCCCCAGCTGTGACAGCATGTCCTCGGCGCAATGGGCCTGTTACTTCCACCCTTTAATTAAATGAATGTGCCCATTGATTACAAAATAAATAGCTGTAAAACGTTTCCCTACATTTCCTTGTCTTTCCTGACCTACACACTGAACAGACGGTATTATGTCAGCACAGCATCCTGTTTCCACACAGTGCACTTCTAAGCATGATGTTAACATTTAGCTGGTACATTTGGTATTGACATTTGCTGGTATGTTCAGAAAGGTATTGTGGCTCCCTTCTCTTACTCGCACTTGTTGTTATTTTCATTTGACCTTGAAAGTGATCTTTGCACAGACTTTACACAATTATTTTAACTTGAAAGTCCTGCTGCTGACTCTTTGTCCTACCAATGTGCCGGAAAAATGGGCTCATGTGGAATTCACTAGAAAATAACCTGTTTGTCCTTTAGTCATGAGGACTTTAATGTTTAGAGTTGTCCTGACCCCTGTCTTATTGAATACTGCTGAATACTAGATTGTTTTGCATGGAAACAGCATGATTTCTGTTCAACCCTCTGAGTTTGGAAGGCTTGAAGTACATTTCAGCCTGTGACTGAGAAGCACTGAAAGTTGGTCCAGATTTCTGCAGTGCAGATTTTTCCAAAATTTGGTTTCCATGTGTCAGCATGGACATGTAAAATGAAGCATTTGGGAATTATGATGTCATCACCTCATTTTCCGCATTTCCACTGTTTCTTGTACAGAGCATGTACCCAAAACAAGAACCATGTGGATCACTGGTTTGCTTCGGTAAGTTCTTTATTAGCATTGCAGGGTCTTATTACAAATGTACAACTTAAGGTTTAAGTTTCTTAGGTTCAGGATATTTATATTTAATAGCATGAGCTCACTGTGCAAGCTCAGAAAGTTCTTCTCTGGTGTTTTTGACATACACGCCATCGCCATCTACTGGCTCTGCATGCTTTTTTGAGTGTTTGGAATCGTTTTTGAGTTTCATGTGTACAGATATTATGTAAAATGAAGGTCATGTGGATTCTGTAGCTGGCAGAGATGGAGGAGAATAAACAGATGGACTCATCATGACAGGACATCCACGTGTTGCACGCTGAAGAGAGCAGCAAGGGAACTGTTTTCTGTTGAGCTAATTAAGCTAATTAACGATCACACATGAATTAAAGCATGTTTTTGCAGTGAATGCATGCACAACAACAAATCTTTGATAAGTTATACATCTGAGCCCCTGAATCTCAACTGCAGTGCATTGCCATCTTATGCCATGAAAAGTATTGCATCATTGATGAAAGAAAACATATACAGATGAGTGTGAATATACCGAGTAGTCATGAACCAGCAGGGACTGCGATTAAACTTGCAGCAGAATATATTTTTCAGCAGCATGGTAGTCATTCTGATGAAGTCAAATGTGGTTAACGTTTGTTGTAGCTTGACTGAAAGTACATGTTTAAAATATCTATTTTACAATAAAGCCATTTTGGTTCATGAGAGCAAGAATGGTCTCATCTTTTGCCTGTTTTAATTAAAAAATCTGTTTAAAAAAAGCAGCAGTATTTCAGTATCTATGAAAATTTCTTCTGACACAGAACAAAACAGACAAACTCACCTGTCAACTGCAATGGCAAGCAACGCGTTCGTGGACACGTAGAGCGACACGGTCCGGAGATAGTTGACGGAGGCGCACAGTACCAATCCATGATCCCAGGAAAGCTGTTTCACCACGTAGTAGTCCACCAGGAACGGGCAGCACACCACTGCCACAATGAAGTCTGAGATGGCCAGGTTGGCAATGAGCAGGTTGGTGAGGTTGCGGAGCTTCTTGTAGCGTGTCAGCGTGGCGATGAATATGAAGTTTCCCAACCCGCAGACAAGCATGATGCAGACAAGCACCACGCCGATAACAATGGTGGCCACAAAGAAGGCCTGGCCCTGCGTGGTGTCTGGGATCTCATCAGGAGGGATGCCATAGTCCATATCATAGTTATCCATGTAATGATACAATTTGCCTGTTGGGAGATTCTCCTGCATCTCTGTATAAGCTACCATGTGGCTGATGTTGGAGTCCCCCATGTCTTAGCCCGTGCTCTTATTCTGGTTTAGAAAGACTTGTATTTGACAATCTGATCCAGTAAATTAAGTGCAAAATGGTGATGCTTTTTGGTACATGGTGCGAATGATTCCTCGAACCCTGCTTAATTCTTAAGTTGTTTGTGTGAAGACGAAAATATGAACAGGCAGCTTCTTCTTTGGAAACAGCAGCACAGTTCCACCTGGAACAGAAAGTTCCCATCACAGCATTATTCATACAAGGTCAGGATTCACAGCAACAAGATGAAGATCAGAACAAATTACACAATCAGCGCCTCAGGCATAATCACACTGGCATGTGTGACATTTCTGTTATTTTCTAATGAAAACGTGTGTGGGTGAGGTCATTATATCCAGCAAAGGCCTTTATGTAATTTATTAGGACCTTGTCACTTTACAGCAAGCTGACATTACAGAGTAGGCTTAGCTTGATGACAGGGCATTTCATTTGCTCCAAAAGTGGTTGCTTGAAACCCCCTGCAAGCTTAAAGCAAAACTAAAACCCAATTGCAAGAAAAAAGAAAGAAAAAAATTATAATACAGTTAACCAGACTAAACCAGCTATGAATTGATAAAGTCACACAAGACAGTAATCCTAGCTGATAAACAAACACCTGTAGTCCTGTTATGTAAGAGAGGAAGAGAGAAATAATGATGATGTAACTTGGTTTTACAATCTTATACAGGTAATTCTAGGTAAAAATTAACTGAGGAATTTAATAACAACCCATTCTTAATGTAATGGCAGGCAAAAAAAAATCTGCAGAATTAAAAGAAAAAATGTACTTTGCATTAAAGATCCGAGTCAGTCTACAAAACCAGGTCTCAACTGGAGCATTAAGCTCTTATAGATAATCACTTCAAATGATCAATAAAGCAGAGAGGTAAACTTTTAGGTGAGAGAAATAGACGTTTTCTCTTCCTTTATTGTGAGAAATGTTCATGCAGTGATCTGAGGCACTTACCAGCAAACGCTGCAGGAGGTTCCGCGACTTTTCTCAGCTTAACAATAACAGAAATAATGATAAATAAAAATGTAATTTCCCGCTGTGGGTCAGGTATGAAACCCAGCCGAAGTGCTGTGCTACTGGATCCAAGCAGCGGAGACACGCATCAGAGCGCTGCACACTGATCAGGTCCGCCGCCAGTCCGCGCCGCTCTCCTCCGGAGCGCTTCTCTGAGGAGGGAAAAGTTGCGTCCGTTTCTTCCTCTGCGTCAAGTGAGCGATCCGGCGATGACGCGTCTGTCGGGAGGCTGGAGATGGGCGCGTGCGCGTGCTCGCCAAGGATGCGATGGTTACATCCTAACAAGACTGAAGGGTGAAGGAGGCAGACATCTTTAAGCCTCTTTTTTATCACATTGCACCCTGCACAGTTTCAGAGGTGATACATTCTTAACTGAACCCAGCTGTTAAGGTCTAGACTCTGTGATAACATCCGTATAAAGGCACAAATGAGCTGAGTTACTTTGAAATTAAAGTTGCAATAACCTTTTCTGGCCACTTGGGGGCAGCTGCAATAGGCTGCTAGCACAACACTGACATACTGTCACCTTTAATGGCGAGCTTTAAGGACGCGTGGCCACCTGCAGTGGGTTGCACCAGCTGTGCGTTCAAATTTAGCCTAGTTTGAAAGTCATTTCAGGATGGAGTCGACATGCTATTAAATTTGTGAGGGTTGCCCCAGCTGAAATATTTCCAACGTGTGGACTAACTTAACGGGGAACTTACACATAGCTGGTGCAACAGGCCAGTGGTGAACATAAGTCACATATTCACTCCTCTTAACTCTGATTTTGGTTTAATAGAAACCAAAACAAGATTTTCAACCAAGAAGCCACCTGAACTTTCTCCAACATTTTACTTGACACTGTGTAGCATTTCTGTAATCCTGGAGGCCGGAGAAAAGAGAGATCCGAGAAAGTATAGTGACAATCTTCCCTTTCACAGACATGCATCTTTAGGTAAAGACTAAACATTGCTTTTTTGTTTTGCAGCAGAGCACCGCGTAGCTGCAAGGCAAATTTCACCCTAATTTGCATGAAGTAACTTCTTTCCTTTCAACCTCTCTCCTTTTTTCTTGTTTGTCCTGCATCACCTAGATTTCCACGATGCCTTGCAAAGTGATAGAGAATAAATTGAGAGATAATGGAGGAGAAATAAGTGTAGTATGTCTCTGATTTCCTGGCATTATACAACTCTACTTTGTGATCCCACCGGGACTTGGGTAAAAAAAAATGTAAGCAAAAGAGAAATAATATTAACAATAATCAATCAGTATTAATGTTGTTTACATGTTCCACATTCTTTCTGATGTAGCACTGAAGCTAGCTGCTTTATAGTACAGCTACATATACACCAGAGAATCATAGGCGCTTTCAAATCTTTGAACATCTCCTTTTGAACAATTTAAAAACACTATAAGTCTACTCAAGCATCTTGAACACCACTTGTAACTGTTTTCTTTAAAGTGCTATTTGTGCAGCGAGTGCACATTGTTTTGAATCTTTGAATTGCATATATGCACACACTGTATGTATATTCATGTGCACAGCTCTCAAAAAAGACATCTTGGTCTGAATAAGATTAAATATGATTAACTAAAGGATTAACTAACTAACCAACTGCAAATTTTAATTCAGGAAAATATAATTCTTTAAAATACGTTCTGTTACTGTAAGGTGGTGACTAAATATCTTAAATGGTGGTATTTGACAGTGTAAGAGTCCCTGGGGTTGGGTTTCCTTCAACAATACAAGAGTCTAAATTTGAATGTCTGTAGTTCTCATCAAATGCGCGTGCTCATCATCACTGCATCATTATTTTTCAGGCATGGCAGCGAATCCCAATCACTTGGGAGTGTTTACTCTATTAAGTGGGTACGTAGGACTGTGCTGGTCTCAAAAAAAAGAAAAAATAGCTTGATATTCACACCACTGATGCTGATTCAGCTTTTGGGGAAGTAATCAAATAGATGTTCAGGAATAGCAAGAAACTAATTGCCTGCTTTGACAAAAATCTCAGTTTTATGTTACAGTTTTAATGCATTTTTCATAAGGTTGAGTAGGCTGTGGATTATCTGCAGTTTTCCTCGCTAATGCAATGCAGTAATTAGCAAGACTGTGAATTTGACCTGTTTTTGGTCAGGGGTCATCATATAATCACAGCTGTGGAACGGTGTCAGCACCGCATCACTGTGGTCAACCATCCTGAACTGCAGATACGCTGGCACCGATGGCTGCACTGATTACTTGTTAGGATCAATTCCTTATTGTGATGGGAAGCCAGCATTGCTTTTTTAACATATCGCCTCTGACAATCATGAGTCAATAGCAGCGAGATGGCTTTCTTTGTCGTCTCACATTGAGTGCAGCGGGCTGGCAGATATAGTCAGTGCAATTTGAAGTTATTACAGAGACCTAAGTCAAACAGCAGCTATCCTTCTGTCACCTATAAAGGACACAGGAGGAGAGAAAACTTGCTTGTGCTTGTGCTAGTGCTTGAACAATCCACAAACCCCCTCCCAGCCCCCCCACCTTTGCATGTTCCTCTTTTTTTTATTACCCTCTAAATATTAGGCGCTACTTGCTCAGCCTTGCTCGTGTCTGTCTCTGTAGCCCAGGAGGCCTGACCAGCAGGATAAATGCTAGGCTTTCATTTCCAACTCCGGACAGCTCTCTAATCTCACACAGCCCTCAGATTTACTGCCACTCGTAACCAATGAATATAGATGGGAAAAGAGGGCAGTGTGATCCTGGCATTCTCTCCTCAGCCGTGAAGAAAATATGCACAGGGTCTATAATCTATGGCCTCTGTGCGATGGTGGACAGATTGCCAGGCAGTTTATTGTTGACAGTGTTATGGGGGAATAAACAGCAGTGAAACAGATTCCATACACAGGGTTTAGGTCTGTTTCTTTGTGAGTATTTGTCCAAACACTCTGCTGGTATTCAACCACACTCATTACTTGGCGTTCACTTTATTTTCTCTGTATATTTTTATCATATGCTCATTCGCTCTGCCTCTTTATGTGAACGCAGCTGTGTGGCAGAACATCGAGCTGGGTTTACTTGTTTTTGTCGAACACAGGAGTGTATTCATTTGCTTGTGGGAGACCTCCTTGCAATCCAAATCACTGAAAGCAAACACGTTGTTCCTGAACCAGCTCTAATTCAACTTTCTAACTGGCTGCAGGTTAGAGGTGCCCTTAAATGTCACAGCGCATTTCCCACCGGCTGTAGCACCACAGCTCACAATGTGGAAAAGGATTTCAAACCGCTTTCACAATGAAATCTCAGCGACATTTCCTTGAAAGAGTGCGATGGATTGATGCACACAGCGCCAGTGTATGTAGTGTCCATACTAGTTCCAACTTGCAACTTGTGCACCATGCACCAACTTGTTCCACAGATAAAAAATGTCTCTGTGTGCTTTATCAGTACACACCGATTGCTCTGAAGGCTTTAGGATTCATTCCACCATGTACACACAACGACAGAGTGATTTATAAAATATTCATAGCATGTTAGTAACTGCTACAGATTCCTGCATACAACTGGAGATTCACACAGGCAAGCTCATTAGCCGGAGTGAACATTCCCGGTCTCGGAACTGTGGGAAATGGTGGGCGCTGAATGCTAAACAATAGAAAAACATTGTGAATCATAAGTTTGATTCATCAAGCAGAATATACGAGCGTATGAGTAATATACCGTGCCTTTCATCTCATCATCTATGGTTATATATAGGAACCATTAGCCACACAGCATTATTTTTACTCCATTATGTCCATTAAGTTTTGTCTGGTATCACAGTTATCACTATCACAGTCTGCCCTTGAGTTCACTGGTTTGCTGGGGCTAAAATATGCTGAAATGCTCATGTAAAGCCGTTTTACAGACAGCTCACTAGATCTGTCCAGAGGGACAGTTTGACTGACCTTGTACCAGAAGCCTGCAGAGCAGGCTTACTCTCATCCTTGCTAAATGTCAGAGAAAGAATGGTAACACAGAGGGGAAATAAAGACATGTTGGGTGTTGGGTAAGAGCACCGTGAGAAAAACAACTGGAGGCCCCTCTCTCTTATTATTGAAACAATAAAGCGGTGAGATACTACAGCTTCACAGCTGTCTCTCCAGAAGAACGCAAATATTGTCACATTGCATTTGGTTTGCTCTTTTCTTTGATTGGTTCCTTTAAGACAAACAATATAATGTGTAGAAATGAAGATTGAAATTGTTACTAGATTTAGATCAGGACTACACCCCCAGCTGCTCAGCTCGATTTGACCTTGTTTGCTACTCTTTTTAGTGTTATTTTGGCTATAGGAAGAACTAAAACTATGACAAAGCAATCATTAAACATTCATTGTATTAAATGATGATGCATCAAAGTTTCCGACTTAGGCCTGCATGCTGCAAACATGAACACATTTCAGTAATTTAGGGTGTTTTGTGTGACGTTTTTGAGATCCTGAAGAGACACAAAGCTATTACCCACCTGTAGACAAAAAACTGTTGTTTTTTTGTTTTTTTTTTCAGGGCGGTGCATACAGTCTGTCAACACTTGGTCAATTCTGGCAAGAATAGTTCTCCACAGTCCACAGAAATTGCACTGCACGAAATTTCCCCTCTGTCCCGTGGTGGGCCACCATCCAGTCTGCCATATCAAACAGGGATCTAGAAAGCAGCTGACTAAGAACCAAAATAATGGTGTGTGACCTAGTGCTTTCGCAGGCCAGTCAATTGTTTGTTTTTGTGGTTCTGCTTTGTCATCAACAGCGTGGCTTTTCTAATCTCTGCCACAAAGGCAACAATACACTCTGGAAGGTCCCAGGCTCGCAGCATGCGCCGCCGCAGCCAGGGGGAGGTTTTGGGGGCTATTTCGCCACCAGCCAGTGCTGCGCAGCTTTTAGTCTAGCATGAGACAGCCAAGGGTGAGCACCCGAGTTTTCATACAATAAAGGTGCGGAAGGGGACCAAGCACTCCGGGGATACCACCAACCCACGGGAGAGAAACCTACCACCATGTTCAAGACCAGCTACCTGCGCGAGGTGCGCAAGGAAAAGTATGAGCGCTCAGACGTCTTCGATGAGGAACCTGAGGACTCTGAATCCTCTGCAGGCATCTCAGCCATCCAGGGCTGGGAGAGCCTTCAGGAGCTCAACAGCCGCTTCGCCCGGTACATCAACAGGGCCCGAGTGCTGGAGCAACGCAACGCCGTGTTCCGCAAGCAGCTGGAGACGCTGCAGCGGATGGAAGAGGCCAGCGGCCTAGAGGAGGCGTTCACAGAGCAGATTGACGTCAACAGGCAGCGCATCCGAGAGCTGTTCTCTGACCGTGCCAAGCTGGAGCGAGAGCTGAAAGACGCTTGCCGCATGCTGGATGAATTCACCAGCAAGTAAGAGAGTGGGCAGTGGTTGGTTTTATCTGTGTGGCGAACGTCAAATTTCTTCTTCAGAGGTGGGAATATGGAGTGGGGAGATGTTCTCAAAATTTAGAGGACGTGATAAAGAACCTTAATGTAAAATGGAGGGGTTTTTTTTAATTGAAAAGCAGACAATTGATGCTTCTCAGATAATATGGGAACCTATGAATTGATAGACAATCAATGTCAGAATGGATTTCAAAATTAGATTTATCAGTTTACTGCCTTATGATCAGGTCCTCATGCAAACTGATGAAAAATAAATGTTTTCTGATTACTGTAGCATGTTTGGCCTTCAATACTAGACATCATAAAACAAGATATTGAATACACATATCATCTAAATTATGGTAAATTAAAGGGTCAGCTCACCCAAATCACAGAAAAAAAGTCAAAGCAAAAAACCAAACACATTTTCTCACCAATAGAAATAGTCACGTCATCCGCTAAATATAATGGAGGTAAATGGAATTTCATTCGTATTGTTCACATGTATGTCAGGCAGCACTTAAAGACATTGCAGACAAGCAGAATTTCATTCCAGAAAGAGCCCATGTTAGTGTGGATAATCCACAGAACAGAACATCAGCAGGTTCAATAGGGACTGTTTGTTGAATTGTTCCATAGAAAGTAGTTCCAGTGAAAACTGCTCACAATGACGTTGGTGAATTATCCAGAGCGACCAATTCTGTGAGCGCCACAAAAGAAATTCCATTGACTTCAGCTGCACTGATCTGAGGCAGATGTCTCAAAACCTGCAGGCAATAAGGACAAAACCATCTGCAGTTTTTTTGAGAAATAACTCTTTAATTTCACCTATCTACAAATATAGTGTAATCAGCTGTCTGTGGGCAGCAAAGCCTCAGCTCTGGTTGAATGGCGTGTGAAGTTTCCATTTACAGCTCTGACACGTTTCAAACGCAGAGGTGTTACGTGTCCAGAAAGAGTCGATTTTGATAATCTGTCCTCTCTCTCTGTCAGCACACAACACAAACATGCAATCAGACTCAGAGAGCACACAGGTTGTTAAAGTGTGTATTCCTGCCCTGTGGGATACTGCAGTTCAGCATGAACATGTCATGCTTATCATCTTTATGTTTTATGTTAATACATAACTGAGATGTATTTTATGTTCCAGATATAGAAATGAATGTGATTATCAAGAACAGCTACGAGGCACGCTGGAACAGTTGAACAAGGTACTGTTCAGATGGATTTAAGTTGATTCTCACCTGAATGAATGAATGAATGAATCAGTAAAAACAGCATTTTTTTTTAACTCTGCATCTGAATTATCTGACATTTAAACATGATAAAATGTGTGCATTTGAAACTAGTATTTAATTATTTACAAATGATGGTATTTTTTAAAAAGTACTGAGGAATTCAAATGAGATTTTTATTGTATTTGTTGATTTTTGTAATTTTAGACATATTGATCGAAGAAATACAGTAACTTTACCCAAAGAAAAGAGATTCATATCACAGAGAGCTGAACTGATTTTAGATTGCCAACATGACCCTGTGTTTGAAACAAAAGCATTTTCTGCATCATTTTATGTCACTTTGACTGTGTTTGTTGAACTCAGTATACCTCACAATGTACTTTTCAGAGTTTTTTCCCTTGGGTCCCCCCTGCTTATTCCACTCTTCTTGTTTCCTCTCCTCTCCTCTCATCTTGCAGGAGGCTGACGGTGCCCTGCTCAGAAACCTGGAGTACCAGATCCAATCACAGTTCCTGCAGGACGACATCAACTCCACCAGAGACAGACACAAGAAGGTCAGTGGTGCTGATGCTACAACAACCAAGCCTCTTTAGACGACAGATTATCATGCAATAAAGATTTTGGATTGGAAGCCATTCAACCTCAGGGAGCTCTCATCACTGCCATGAAACCTGCTCTGGGCAGACAGTCAGGATGAGGAATTCTTTAACCACATAACTCAAAAAGGATCAGTTTAAATCCAAGCGGAAGTCAATCCTGATTCCTTTTAGGCATGTAGTTAAAAACTGTCAGGTGTCTGTCCTTTGGATTTTATCTAATGTTATGGCACGTACATCGTATCTTCTGTTTATATATGCATTGCCCTTATCAG
The DNA here is from genome assembly GCF_017976325.1 of Chelmon rostratus. NCBI lineage: Eukaryota > Metazoa > Chordata > Actinopteri > Chaetodontiformes > Chaetodontidae > Chelmon > Chelmon rostratus. The sequence goes on along the minus strand of NC_055668.1, from coordinate 15,511,152 downwards.
TATGTTAAATGGAACATTACACCTGACTCTAAATTAATTTATATGCAGAATGCAATAAGTATCTTTTAAAAGTTTGCATAATTAGATAAAAGAAAAGCTTACAGAAATAATTCTTTGTCAGTGGCCAAGGGGAGAGTGTCGTGGGTTTTATCAGTGTATATAAATCAATGTGTATTGATGCTAGAGGACAGATACAGAGGTGACAGTGAGCAATTACATTGATGCTCCCATTACAGTCATCCTTATCGCTTATGGCTTTACATACCTGGCCACTGCGAAATAGCTATAATAATTCCCTGCCATCATTCAAAACACATTTGTATCGCTGAGATATCGTTCTTTAAAGGTTACCTTATTTTGAAATTCTGCCCATATTGTTCTTTTTGACAGCTCCTCTGATCTCAGTGCAGCATGTTTTGCAGGGATTTATTGGCTAACTCCCAGTCAGCGGAGAAACCTTATCCGCATCAAAGAGTGTTGGTTCAGAGAATTTCAGACCACAGTGAGTGTTTTTCTTTCTGAAGACCGCTGACCTCGGGCCACTACTCCCTGAATCACAGGGCACAAAACCCTCACAAAGGTGCCAAAAGATGTGCTATGATGTTCCCGGGACTTTAGCAACAATTTATCTTCTGTGATGTGAGTCAGGAAAGGATTGCAGCGATAATGTCACACTTCTCTTTTCAGGCACTGACATATGACAGGAAAGCACAGGGGAAACACAAACACTAAAAATATTACCTTCTGTGCAATAGAAACGTCTTACAGGTATAACACAAAAATGCTGAGACAAAAGAAAACAAGACTGTTACATCAGGCATACTTTCTATTGCAATTTCTCTCTCTCTTTTTGAATTTCCATCCAATGCTGCTCTTGACGATGAATTAATGCATGACTCTGCAATATTAAGAGAGCATATCAAAGGGAACTGCTGTTACTATATTATGTGGGAAAGAATAGAGTCATCTCACATGAATATTGGACTTGTGGCCACGAGCTTTGAAGCAATCCTGCAGAGAGAGGAAATATATCTCCTCTTTATTACTGAGTCAAAGATTACGCATGTACAAATGGATTTTAAAAGAAGTTCTCTTTGGTGTAAAGAAATACGCCATTTATCAGCGTATTTCAGCTTAATGGAAGCCTTTTATTGGATGCTTTTATTCTCACACCCAATCCTCAATAAGAAATGCAAAGCAAATAAGCAAGAGGTTTGCACGCAGGGCATGAAATGGTGTGCAAAGCTGCAAAATGAAATTGCTTTGGGATGTTCCTCCTCTTTCTGAGTTAATGTTTCCTTTTCATACCATCTTCCTCTACGCAGAACCTTGCAGAGATCCAGACCTATGTGAACATTTTGCAGCAAATCAACCAGACACTTCCCCTTGTTCCCAATGTGTCAGTGGGCATCTCCGAGGTGAGGTCACCAATGTTGTCACTGTGTGTGTGTGTGTGTGTGTGTGTGTGTGTGTGTGTGTGTGTGTGAGAGAGAGAGCTGCAGTCCCTGGGGGAGGAGATGGTGTTTGCATGTGTGTCAGCCCTGGCTATGTGTCTGGGGTTGATGAGGTTACCGGCCACTCAGGCCAATTGGTTGCCTGTGCCTGTATTTGTCTGTTTTGCTGCGTATACGTGTGTGTGCATGTGCGACAGTCAAACGGTCCATGGGACACATGGACAGGCCTGAAGCTTGAGAGTGTCAGGACACATAATAAAGGAAATGCCAGGAAGAATGGCTGTGCATGCTAATTTTCTGAGCACAGCGACAAGCGTTTGTGTAGCAGTTTGGAGTCTTATTTACACAGTTAACAGTTGCTCTGGATGCAGAAATCATTTAATTGGTTAAGTTAAACCTCAGTGGAAAAAGATAAAGAGCCACAGCTCTTGGCTGCTGTGCTGAGCTGACATCCAGAAGAAAAAGAAAAAAGGTAAGCAAGAAGGGAGTCAATGTGACGGAGCCTGTGATCTTGTTAGTCTTCTGGGCCTAGCTGTTATATATAACTGTATAGACCAATACGTGACAAATGAAGGGAAACACATCATGTGAATCATATGCTGTGGCCTTTTTAGTCACCAGATAACAACATATTTAAACACAATATCTTCAAAACAGCTAATAAAGGTATATTTTTTGGGATAAATTGTCTTCCATCCCTCCAATGAAATTTCAAAGTAGCTGTTGCAGCTTGTGATGCTGAACACCTCACTAAGCAACTAAGCAATAAGCTAAGCAATACGTGACAAATGAAGGGAAACACATCATGTGAATCATATGCTGTGGCCTTTTTAGTCACCAGATAACAACATATTTAAACACAATATCTTCAAAACAGCTATTAAAGGTATATTTTTTGGGATAAATTGTCTTCCATCCCTCCAATGAAATTTCAAAGTGGCTGTTGCAGCTTGTGATGCTGAACACCTCACTAAGCAATTTTGTCTTGTTTATTTCTTTAATTTGTCACTGGGGATTTTGGCATCTTTTGGCAAGTTTTGGCTGATTTGTTAGGACAAAATAATTTCTAACATCGAGAAAATGAGAAGTCATGCAAAGCAAGGTAGAAACCAGTGAGAGCAGCCATCCAAAATGAATACCAAGCTCTTCTCCAGAAAACCATGTTTTATTCCAAATTCCAACATTTTCAACTTCATGCCTGGTGCCTGAGGTTGAATGTTTTTTTCCTTATATACCAACAACCAAGGGGGGACAAGAAAGGGCAACAGTTATGACAATCCTGGGTATATATGTAGCTTCACTGGTGACTGCCATGACTTAATGCACAGGTGTAAGTAATTACATTAATGATCTTCAAGTTTACGAAACGTGCCTGCAAATTTAAGAATTTCAATTCAATTTCACAAACATAGAGTTTGTAAACATAAATTCAGTTTAGTCCTAACTGTTTATTTCCTAATACAGCCGGTTTATGCTTTGGGGAGATCAGAACTTAGACTTTCATTAACAGTACTAATACCTCTCAAGCATGGTAATGAGATGGAATGGAAATCCATTATAAATTTTAAATTAAAACTGTGTCCAAAACAAGTGCACCTCTGCTCTCAATAAATGTTTGAATATCAGAAAATCTATGAACTAAAAGGATTTCAAATGTTATGACCAATGACTGCACACTATAGATTTAAAATGTACTACGTGTAAAGGGTAAAGCTGGAACAACAGTGACTTATGTCACCTTTATAGTTATTAATTAATTTTCTGGGTAGTGGACACTGCACTCCAAACTCAATTTAAAGAGTGGATGAAGAGGAAAACAGTACTGCTGCGTCATTCATTCAAAAATCAGTCAGTGAACATTTTAATACAGAGACAGTTCAGAAAGACATAGAACTGTGTTGTGTGAACTTCACGTGGAAAAGACACACTGTAAGTCTATGCATGCTGATTTTGTGCTGACTGTGTAAAGGAGCAGGAGAAGCTGCTGGCCCAGAGGAAAGTGCCGGGGCTGCAGAGTCAGCTGGAGGAATATAAGAGCGCCCTCTGTCAGCTGCAGGCCCAGAAACAACGCCTACAGGCTGAGGTAGGTCACACGGTCTCCATGACAACAGGAGGTTTCGTGCTCATTAGGCGTGCAGTGTTTTACCACCGAGCCGGTATTTACAGAAACACATATTAACTGGAGATCTCAAAGAAGCCAACTGTATTTCCATTAGAAGACAGAATCCAGGCTCATGAGAACTCCTGTGAACTACACTCATATCTCAAAAAAGTAGCGATACACTTTGTAGGGCTACATCAGGTATTTTTATTATTCAATATTTGCATTTGAGTAGCTGGAGCCAGTGGATTTTGGGCAATTTTGCTTTAAAAAAGACTTAAATGATGTGACTATTGAAATTTGCAAACTGATTTTCTAGACTAATAGATTATACAAATAATCCTTTCAGCTGTAAACTCTTTGGAAAACCCACCTGCTGTGGGGCTTCTTATCTTATTATACATAATCTGTTCAGAAGATAACCTTTTTTAATCACATGAAATGTTTCTGTTTCAACTGATACATATGTTAGAAGATTTACGTATGAATTACTTTTAATTTGCTTTTCTAATTTCACATTGTTTTTATGTTTTTATGTAATTATTGATAATTACTTACTGAGAAGGCCTGCACCCTGCACCCTCGATAATGTAGCACTAATAGCAATAGATGCTGCAGAAATACCACTAGATGTCAGCCATGACCACCTTATGACAGCAGGGTCGTGTTTACTGAAGACAGTGTTTCCTCATGGAAAATGAGACACAGGACTGCTTTTAAAATCAAGTTTAATCAAATTTAATTTTTCTTATTAATTTTTAGAACCTGCATTGATTTTCCAAGCGGGTGTTTCTTCACTTGGCTGCTTTGCTCCTACAGGGTTTGACTAAAGACATACCCCTTCTATGTGCACAAGTGAAGCTCTTCACTCTGCTTTTGTTGTGCGCTTTATATATCTGTAATGTATTTGGACCCCATAAAGGGGTTTTAAAAAGAAATTGTTGTTTTATTTCACAGAAAACACTCTTCATTTGCACAGTTTTTATATTTAAACCCTGTGTCAATGGGTACAAATAAAATTCTTTATTTTTAATCTGTTGAATTTTCACTTTCATTAGAAATGCATAATCAACAAATGCTATCAATGACAACCTAAAGGTGCTTCGATTAAAAAAAAAAAAAACTTCTTCATTAATCCCCGCCCTTGTCTCTTCTTTCAGACTTCTGCGTTGGAGCAAGCCATCAAAAACACACAGGAGAGCTACGATGACGAGATCCAGATGAACAACGAGCAAATCGAATCTCTGCGGAAGGAGATCGAGGAAGCTGAGAGGTCCCTGGAGAAGTTCACCAGTGAATGTCGCCACCTTGCCATGTACCAGACGTCTCTTGAGAATGAGCTGGAGAGGTACAAGAGGATCATCGAGAACGAAGACAACAGGTAGGCCGTCTCCACCACGACCCAAGTTATGCCCAAGATAACTGGGTTAACCATGACATTAACATGAATGTAGATGGACAGCTGCAGAAGAAGCAGTTTAAGGATTTACACTCTTGTAAAATTTTCAAACTCTCAAGACAGACGCCGGGCTCTAAGAAGTTTAAAAATTCATGAGTCCAAACTCATTGCAACCCTTAGAAAATGTTTGACAAGCCTCCAAAAAAGGTTTTAACTACTCTGACTATGTTACATTTTATGTTTCATTTCATTTAACTGTTCAATTGTAGTTTATGTCAATTTTATCACACTACTTGAAGGTCTAAATACTGTTTCATGGCTTCCTCCACACATCCAAAAGGTACAAGAGGATCATCTTGCGCCTCTTGACGAGCACTTGCTTTTTTTCTTTTCTTTTCTTTTCTTTTCTTTTTTTGATTTACTATAATTGTAATTGTAGAGTAATTATGCCAAAATGCCTTGATGACTTCCAGGTACAGAGGTTGGGTCTGTTTCAAATGACATAGGACACACATACTGTTATAGCCACATTAATGTAGAGAGCAGAATCAGCCAGCAGGTGGCACTGTGTCACAATAATGTTTTCCTCAAGCACAACAACAAGCAGAGTGAGTTGTGTCATGTCACATTAGCTACATTGGTGTTATGTTCCCTTTTCTAACAATGTATATTATTGATTTCCTTACTAGATTTCCCTGCATAGCAAAGCTGTACATGGCTGTTGCATGGCTGACATTTCACTGCTCTCCTTCCTGCTCTCCTTCCTGCAGGTTGAATTCAGCGATAATTGGCACTCCGATTACCCTGTTCACAACTAATTACCGCTACACTCACACACCCACTGCATCAAGCAGGGGGAGAGGTAAGGGCACATCACAGCTGGTTTACATTGAGAATCACTGTGGAGTGCACATCCATCAGCTTCCAATGTTAGAAACAACTACACTCTTCCTCAGTTTCAAACAACTAAGAAAGCTTGTGACCTTTCAAAGAAATGTCTTTATTGTATTTGGCAACCCAGAACATTTGGCTGCATTGGTGCTTACATAATTTTGTCATTATCTTAGTTCACCAGTTCCAGCTAGTTCACTCATGATCTCATTTGTGTCCAGATATCACCCAGGCTATCCAAGATATCACCAGCATCAAGCCCCGCCAGAAGATTCTGGCCAAGAAGGTCCTGAAGAAGAAGGAGCTGACCCCGAAAGACGTGATGGACAGTGGCCAGGAGGAAAGAAACGGGGGAGCTGCTGGAGAGGCTCCAGATGAAGAAACAAAGGGGAACCCTGAGGAAGTTCAGGAGGAGAGGGTGAAGAGCAATGAGCAGAGATCGGTTGTCACTGGAGTGTCTCCACAGGATGTCCCAGATGGAGCCCAGATCAGTAAGGCCTTTGACACTCTTTGTAACATCGTCAGAGACAGAATGAGGAAGTACAAGAAGCCAGAGCCAATCGCTGACTTCTATACCAAGGGTCGTTATGTTCTTGTCACCGGTGACGGCAGCTACCCAGATCCCTGCTTCTGCACCTCCACACCATCAGCCGGCCACATCTTCGTCACTATCAGAGATGGAATGATGCCTCCCTATGAGCCTTACGGACGTAGCATGCCCTCTCCTCCCCCTCCTCAGCCCATGATAACCCCAAGGCCTCTCAGTCCCACCCTGCCATCTACTGGCGGAGGAGCAAAGGAGGATGATAAGGGTGGAAGAGGTAAGGAAGGTAATGGAGGTAAAGGTAAGCACAGGAATGGAGAGCCTCACCCTCAAGCTAAAGATCCAAGACCAGTCCCTCCACCTTCAGGCCCTAGCGCCGGCCCCAAAGATCCCACTCCAGCTGCCACTCATCCCAAGAAAAACAGGGATGACAACGGGCCTAGTGGGCCCACTCCAAAGCCTGCTCCTCGTGGTGCCAGCACCAGCTCCAGCTCCAGCTCCAGCACCAGCACCAGCACCAGCTCTGGCAGCTTTAGCCCAGACGCCATGAGCTATGAGAAGGTGGAGGTGGTGGAGTCTGTGGAGAAGTTCTCCAATGACCGTAAGATTAAAGGTTATGAGGAGACTTCCATGGTGGTGGAAACCATGATCGAGAAGTCCAGCAAGAAGAAACATTGAAACCACTTTACCTGACATGAAGATTTACTCAACTCCACCAGGGTCATACATGGTTCAGGTCCACTAACCAGAAGACGATACGGATGTTGGTATCAGACAACATTAATACCACTGTTCCTCAAACTGCTGTAACAAGAACAATGTTTTTGTCTCTGAGACCAACCATGCTTGAAGACCAACTACACATTCCTGCTCTGATATTCAATGCTCTTCCATTTGCTTGCAGTCTCTGGTCTTGCGTCCAGAATACGTTTTGCTGGTTCCATAAGTACTGCTGTTGTTGTCCGACTTAACACCCACGCTCATGCTACGAGTCCTTTACTGTCTGAAAACTTGGGACAATGAAGAACAAAGCTCCACGCCACCAACAAAAATTCCTAAGAAAAGAAATAAAAAACTGAGAAGTTGTGCCACCCTCTGAACTCTGTCTTAGAACTCCAACTTTCCCCTTTGAGCTCATTTGTTCAATTGGATGCCATTGCCTGCCCTCAGCACAATTTTGCTGTGTATTAATTTGCTTTGATATATAGATGAATAAAAAAGATTCAGACATTAATTGATGCCTTGTTCTGTTTTCTATTAGCCAGACACTGTGTCTGTCTCACATATTCATATACATATAGATAAGAAGTCTTAAGTGCTGCAGCCACCACAGGAAACTGTTCATTTTTTGTGGCCTTGGGTAGCTTATTTTAGTATGATCCATTCTGTCTCCAGAACAGACAGGAAAGAGAGGAAAAGAAAAATCACAACAATGACACCAGATATGAAAGACAGAATGAACAACAGATGAGGATTCATGAGAAAAATAAGAAATATTTGACCTGATTAAGCTACAGCTAGATACTTAAAAAATGTTTGAATATTGTAAGTTCCAGGGAAGAAAATAGTGAAAGAAAAGAGGAAGTTGAACTCTACCCCAAAAAATAAATGTGTTGTGTGTATTCAGACAAATTAGAGAATGGTAACTAATCGACCCTCATGCCAGTGACATTGAATACTGTTTATAAATGTTTTTTTGGCCACTTGGGGGCAGCAGAAACAAGCTGGAAATTCACTGATATATTATGACCTTTTAAGTTGATAGCAAACAGCTGCTTATTGACGAATCCAGCAACACAAAACATTAGCATTCATTTGGAAGATTAATGTAAGTCGAATATTTAACTTTACTATTAACTAGAGATAAATGCTCTACTTTGTTTAGCAGCTAGTCCCTAACTTTGTCAGTTTTTGAAGGTTTTTGCTGACATTGATTATAGCTGCTTTAAGCAAATGAGATGAAGGTCCTGATCATTAGTCGCCTCAAATGTTGTATGGTACTGCAAAAGAGTTTCTCAAAATTCTTACTACATTTCTCACAAAACATGTTGCCTTACATTCACAGAAAATATATTTTGCCATAAAGTCGCATTTGCCATTGTCCCTCAATACTATCAAGAAATCTAGTGTATTTCCTTTAAAATCCAGGCAGGTGGCAGCAGACATTCATCTAAATGTCAGTCTTCTGTATATGTTCTACAGATTATGTAAAACAGCACCTTTAACCAAAACATGTGCCTATAAAGTACCTTGGCATAAGCTGCTCAGGCTCCACTTTTTATGGGAATTTTCCATTTATTGGACAGCACAGTACAGAATGAAAGACACGTGATTGAAACTGGGTACGTTATGGTTAGGGTAGGCTGCTGGGCCACCAGGATGCTGCTTGTGCTCCACTTTACAGAATAAACTATCTCCTTGACAGAGAAAATCTTATTCCACATTCTCTGTCTTCTGTCCTCCTCATTTTTTTTTTTTGTTTTCCTATCAATGTCTTGAAAATTCAAATGACAGAGAGTGACACGCTAATTTTACTCACGTGTTCAGTAATGTGCAGCAAATCACTCAAGTGCTTTAATAAACAGCTGAATAGATTTATTATAGCATACGTCAAAGATTATGAAATATGAACTGAGGACCACAGGCTGCAAAATGAATCACATATTCCTTTCCTTGTTTATATAAACAGTGCATGTCACATAAAAATATAAACAGAAAGAAGTATCACTGCTCTGTTTGCAAGATATTAAACTTTAAGTAGAATGACACAGAAAATCATTTACAGTCACAAACTGTACAACAGTTGGCAGAAGAGAGGTGCAGGGCGGCTAAAGCAAGAGCATGAAAGAGTGGATCATATTTGGTTTATGTACAGTTCTGTAGAGTGTAAAAATTCAGTTGATATAGTTTGCTTTCTCTATAAACAGATTATTAAAGGTTACACTTTTATCATGATTGGATTACAAGAAACATTCATTGAAGGTTGGGGGCTAATTGAAACACTTGTTAACAAAAAGCAGAGTGAGGAGGCAAAGAGAGGTAGACGAGAGGGAGGAAAACGAAAGAGTGAGAAGAACTGAGGAGATGCAGCGGGATTCAGAGAAGGACAGAGCGAGACTGCAGAGAGGGAGAAAGATAAGAGAGAGTGAAAGAGTTTGCAACATGCAGGGGGGATTTTAGTTGTTTTTACTCAGCAAGCTCTTCAGACTTCTCTCTACAGCCTCATCCAGCTCCTCCTCCAGCTCCTCCTTTTTGGACATTGCAAGTTTGGACTGATAATCACGCACTATCTGGTCTATATAAGGGGCACTTTGTGTTCCGTGCAGCATCAGAGTCCACTCCTTAAGGACTCCGCGCTGTGGCTCGTCGCCCTGAAAGCCCACCTCCAGGACCCAGGTCCCGCGGGGGTCCTCGCCCCAGGTGTGGGTGGTCATGAAGGGCCACTTGTCGAAGCCCACCTTGGAGTCGTCGTCGCGGGGCCTTCGGCTCAGCAGGATGGACTTCGTGCCCATGGGCGAGGTCATGTTGATGTTGAGGTCGCCGCGGCGGCTGGCGTTGACGGTGATCACCGCCTGAACGTGCTCCAGGTACCGGACAAAGTTGTCCTTCCCCTGGCAGGCTTCGGTGTTGATGGCCAGCACCAGCTTGCTGCCAGACTGGATTTTACTGGAGAAGGAGAAACAGATTGAACAAGTCAAAGCTGTGTGGCAGAGAGGCAGACGTCAGTAAAATAACAGTGTTGGAATACGCAAAAGTCAAGAGAATATCACCACAATTACATGGCTTTAGGCATCCCGGTCGCTTATACTGACAGGGCAACTATTTTATTCTTTTAGTCTACTTACAGCACAATGAGCCCTGCTTTCCTTTGTATACTCCAGCAAATACAGTGCTTGACCTATTTTTCCTATAGAACCATCCAACCCTGACAGAGAACCAACCCTCCTTTTGAACCAACTCCCTCATCGCACAACAGCAGCGATGATTGTCACGTCTGCCTATTTTAACGTGCAATTTATCTCTAGTGGAGGGAATAAAGCACTCTGCTTTTTGGTCACTTTTTCGATTTGATACCACACATGTTCCACATAATGTTCCAGCTGTCACCGGTTTGAAGCGATTTTTAATGCTTTCTGTCTAAAAGTCTCAAACTCTATTATGGTTTTGATCACAATTTGGAATTTCTCATTGACTTCAATATGCACAAATCTGAAGAATAGAACATTAGCTGAGTACTGAAACTCCATGATTCTGTGAGTCCAGATTGCATGAGTATAGCCGTAGCCCCCTCGGAGCTATTATGTCATGTCATGAGTTTGTGTATGGAGCTGGTGTGAAAGAAGCCTCAAAATGCTCAGTTGAAGCGTAAGCAAGCAAGAAAACTGCCTTTTAAGGTGAAGCGGTTGGCTGTTGTGTTGCCTTTGCTCAACTGGATTGAGACACACATTCCCCGCATCCCATCACTGCCAACAGTGATGTTTGAGGTGGTTCGGCAGGCGACACTAGGTCTCCCAATGGTAACAAGGGAGAACCAGGAGGACAGGCCACGACAGATATATAGAGTGGAGTCATCTGACTCGTGCCCATCGGCTGGTCCCTCCCCTGTACGGGAAGTCACTGCTAAAAGATTAGCTTGTCTGTCTGGTCCTCTCATCCACCGTGGACAGCCCAGATCCCATCACCGCCGCCCTCCACCCAGAGCACCATTAAGGCGTCTGCTCGCCACTGGTGACGGGTGAGGCGCACCCGGACAGCTTCAGGGCAGCTGATCGTCTTCACTCACTGTTCTTTACTTGTTGACTGCAGAGCTCAGGCCCTCATAGTGTTAACTGCTGTACATAAGGACCTGAGAGAGGCATGTGTGCTGTGTACAGTGGCGGGAAAGCAAATCTTCACAATAAACCCAACAGCTACAGCTCTTGGAGGGCAGAGCCTTTACCAAACATAGCCAATAATAGATCTTAACATTAGATTTTGTCAGTATTGAAGTTACATTACCAATGATTACGCAATACCTTCTTTTCCTGCCACTTTGCTCTTGTGAGAGCTTTTACATGGAGGCTGCGACTGATGATATATTCATCATCAATCCATCTAAGGTTTTTTTTTTATAACCGATTAACTATTCAAGATATAAAATATTTTAAACAACATTGAAAAAAAGAGTGGATTAGATGGATTTGTACAATTTTCCTATAGGATACTGTTTATTATATAGCCAGCTGTAAATCTGAGGCCCTTTGTCAAGTTAGCTCTGTTTCAGTGGTAAAGATTCTTTTCCTTTTTTTTGCCACAATGGATTTGTTCAGAGCAGAGTGTAAAAGTCGGCTGGTCTTGGTATTGTTGTTGCTTTGTGGTTGGGAAGACATACTGCTGTTCTCATCTCTTTGGGTGTTGGAAAGAAAGAGTGAGAACACAGCAGGGCAGGGGTGGTGGCCTGAGGCTATGAGGAGGCTTAATAACATTATTAGAGGCCGAGGCAGCGGCGCAGGCGGTGGGAAACCTGGCGGGGGGGTGGGGGGGGCAACAGGGACAAGACACAGAAAGCGAGCAAGACACGTTCAGTTTGAAAAATGACTAATGGAGCACTACAGAGAGGTGAGTGCAGCGGCGAGCATCTAAAGGGCTGATGAAGCGAATTACTATTCCCAGAAAAACAGAACAAGTCACAGTAGGGTGTTTCACAGTAAGTTACACCCTACAACACATGTTGAGAGATTTAACATAACCAAACATTAATTAGCTTTTTTTTTTAACCTTTAAAACAACATGACTCAACATGTGCAGGTAGCATAAAGGTGCAACTTTAAAGATGCTATTTACTTCATTATCATTAAAAGTGTCATTATTATTTATATTTAACTATCATTATTAGTTCATCGGTATGCATGTCTGTGATTAAAACAAAATCTGAAAGTGAATATGTTCGCATCTCACTTTTGGCCCCCAAAATGATTTTGTGCGCAGCAGGTGCACAGTTCCCATCAGATAATGTGCCAGAGTAATTACAGCAGTCGGTCGTAGAGCGGGGAGAGGGATGCCTCTGAAGGGCAGGACCGGTGGAGATTAAAAACAACCCCACTGCACAGTGGGCCACCGTGTGCCAGCCCCTCTGATAATGAGAAGTTCTCCTCCAGCTAAGTAAGCCACAGCCAGCCAGAGCAGCTATCAGATCAATGCCGAGCAGTGTGTTTGTGAGCGCGGCTATGTCTGTGTTTATTGCTCTTCTCTGGCGATACACTATCATCAGAGGTGGGCTTGTTGTAATTATATCTCTACCACAATAGAGGCAGCAGAAGCCCTGTGGTGCTGCTGTGGAAACAGTGAACTGATGAAAAACAAGACACAGCTTTTAACACTCAGCTCAAAAAACGGCTGAAAAGAGAGGCACTGCCTTTAGAGCAGTTATTCTTTTGGAGATTTAAGGTTTATCCCTGTCAGGGAATGTTTCAAGTCACAACCACGCTGCAGAAGGAGGCAAGTCCTCTTTACCACTTCTTTATACAATAAAAGCCACATGACTCTTAAAGGATGCTCCTGTTTCATCTGGCACTCGAGAGAGGCACACACACAGGCACACTTTCACACCACGTTGCCCTGACTGCCTCGCCTGTGGAACGCTGATTAGAGACTGAAATAAGGAATTGGAGGTGTTGACGGTCGTGAAAAATGCAGATCCTCTGTATTCAACCTGCTTTTTTATCTTAACCCACACACTGACACTTTCACAATGCATGTGGAAGGGCAGGTCACACACATCTGCACACACTCCACCTGGAATCCCTTCCGAGCTGTCAGTCAGTCTAATTGACAGTGTTTCCAGGGCACGCTATGCTGGGCCTTTTGTGGTGCTCTAGTTAGAGCGAATAAGAGGGCTTGCCACGGGAAACAAGCAGCCATCGCACGCGGGAGTTAAAGCCTCAGGATGTGATAGATGGATGGATAGCAGAGCCCTTGTGAGGCGTGCAGAGGGGGACGGGGGAAAGAGGGGAATAGCAGGTGAGAGTGAAAACGAAAGGAGGACAGGGAGGGAGGCTCGAGGGCCTGAGGAGAAAGTGACAGCAAAGCTGGAGACAGTCTTGCCAGATTGGTTTGATGTTTTCCAGTCCAACAATAAAATAGCCCAAATATTATCAATAAAAAACAATACAAATGAATTCAAAAACAAGAAAGTGTATCCCCGACTCACACAAGAAGAAGGAGAGAGAAGAGAAACAGAGAAAAGACATAACAGATAATGACGTTGTAATGTTGCAAGCACAGAGGTTTCTGTTACAATGAAAATACAGATAACAGCTCGTGTGTGTTGATGGGGTAAGCTGTGGATGGGTGGCTGTGGACGCGGGGAAGAAGATAGGGTGATGCAAGGGGAGATACAAGCTAATGTGGGTGGACAGAGACAGATGCATTAACTGCAGCTGCATCCGAAGTTCAGCTGCCTCGTTAATAATTCTTAAAATCACATCTACTCGTTTTCTGTAGGTGTTTAATTTCAAAACTAGAATCGCTGGAGATCTCTGTGTCTGAACTTATGGCACTTGTGTTTGAACCCCATTCAAAGCAAGATTGTGTAATTTGAAGGAGAGCAGCCACTGAGGCTACAAGTCACAATTACAAAGCTGAATGCTAATCTACTGTTTAGCATTTAGGTAAAATATTTAACTACTGTGTAAGTGTTGCAGAGGAGTTACGAAGCCAGAAAACAGACTTTAGTCATTTCCATCATACGGCGATAGTAGCTGGTTTGATACACAGAACAAACCGGGAAGTCGTGCATGGAAACAATTTGAAAGAAGTTTGGCACTTTCAAAAAACACTTGGCAGGTAACCTGAAACCCATCTGCCCATCACCGTCTATCATGGGCTAACTTCCACCAATCACATCAATGAACCATATGATGTAGTAGGACTACTTTGCTCCTCTTTCAGTGAATAAATACTCTCCAGCTCTGATATAAATGATGCTTCAGCAGCATCTACGCTAACCTCTTTACTTTTCACTTTCAGTCAAACCAAGACAACACGAGATGTTTGTTCAGGATGTTTACCATCATGTGTCATAGAGAAATCTGATTCAGATGTCAAAAGAGCAATGCATTAACCGACATGTCAGGATATCAATCTGTGTCATTATAAATCTACAGGCCCATCAGACAGACTGAGCAGCTAATCTAAATATTACAGGGTTATGAAGTGGACACTCCCATTGCAGATGCTTTATTCAGTTAGGCCTCATTGGGATTACCCAGTAATTAGATGAGTGTGTCTCTTGTGCTCAGCAGTGTTTTCCTTCCAGCATCTTGGTAGAGACATTTTGATGTTGTAGGATGTGTAGTGAGTTCATGCATCATGCAGTATGTCTGGAATAAAAAACTAAAAATGAGTTGAGATGTGACTCACTGGGTCTCCTGAATGGATCCGGCTACACAGTGGAAACGCTCAGGCACTGTTTTCCATTCCTTGGCCATTTTCACCATGCCGCCAGCGTCCAGCACACCATAGCCAAACAGGTGGTTGAACTCGAGACCCACGCCGTTCCTCCTCCACTGGTGGACCTCGTCATGGAGCTGGTTCCTCTTGGAGGTCAGGACTGACAGGTGCTGCATGTCTCTCCATGTCAGGTTAGGGCTGGGGCGGACATGGGACAGAAGAAGGGGGGTGTAGGAAGCGTGATGGAGGAGAAACAATGTTGTAAGTTAGAAAAAGTGGGCAGACGAGCAGGAAACAATTAAACACTTAAAGTTTAGCGCAAATAGTAAAACACTTCTGATTCATGGTTTCGCTTAGATTGCATGCTTTCAGTGATCTAAACATCAAAGCGTCTGTACTTTGAGGCAGGTGGTTGCCTTTGTGTGAGTCTCCCTCCGTTAGCTTGGCCGTGTGTATTGACAGCTTTGCTCTGGCTGACTCACTGACTCCTGCCGCTGAATGATTCAAGTGTGTTTGGGCAGCAAAAAGGCCACGCAGCCGTCCTAACAGCCTTGTGGGCCATTTGCTGCCGGACGGGGTGAGAACCCGCTCCTCCAATCAGCAACATCATTACTGTGTGTGCAAAGCAAACAGCGTTTCTTTACTCAGCTCCACGAGCTGGTGTCAGTTAATGGCAGGAGAATCTTGTCAGCCTTTAATGTGAGAAATGAAGCATCTGCGGGAAAGGGAAGGCTTTCCTTTGGGATTTCGAGAAGTAGTAATTCTCCAGGTTTTTCGACTTGTCAGACTCGTTTAATTATGTGTGGGTGGGTTTACTTAAGTGGCATATGTTTTCAGCTATTTTCCACAAGGAACCATCTGTTCTGAATTCACGAGGATTATAAAATAAACTCCAACTTGTGCCACAGTGCTAATATGACATGATTAACAAATTTAGTTGTGCACATCAATAATAGAAGCTTCTGTATCACCATTAACCTACATACAGTTTTAGGAGGTTGAGATAATCAGGACTGCAGTGCGTTTCATCATTCAGCACAGTGTCTCTGCTACATGCATACAGAAGGTGCAATAATAAATAAAACATGAGTGCTGAACCCATCTTAACAGTATATGAACTGTATTTTTTAACCTTGCACTCAGATACAAACTGATCCATATATGATTTGTGCCCTTGGCGCAAGCAGATAGAGCCTGAACTTTGAGGTTGTGACAAATAAGCCGTGAGAAGTGGAGGAATGATTCAAGCTTTTATGGCGTTCAGACACACAGAGAGAAAATAAGAATAAAGGATATGAGACGGGAGACTGACAGAGGAAGTCAAAGACATCAGTGCGATATAAAAGCTCAAGGTTGCAGCTCATGAAAGAAAAGCATAAAAACTGTGCGCTTTAAAATCAACGATTATCCAAATCTAATGGTTAAAAGTTTGTTATTCTGGGGTTATACCTTCTGACCAGCACTTTATTCAGCAGAGTGAAATAATGTAATATTCATAATACTCGTACATGATAATGTTTTATATAGACAGTCCATCTAAATAAATTATTGTCGGTGTGTGGAAGGGACAGCAGAGTACATACTTAGCCTCAAGAGCCAGAGCAAACACACCAGCTGCCTCTGGAGCTGCTGCTGATGTTCCAGAGTGACGCAGCGTGCAGTTTCCATACAGATCTGTGGTGGCCTGAAATAACAACAAGAATGCATTGTTTATAACTAACTGCATAGAAACGATTGGGCTGGGCAGGGGGTCCGAACATAATGTCACACCGGTGCTACCAATATTTTCATTGGGCCCTACTCAGTCGCTGATTTGTTCATTTTGAACGGGGGGGGGGGGGGGGGGGGGGTCCAGTGGAGAGCACCCTCCACCCACACACCACCAATCAACACCCACATCCAGCATCAACTTGCTCATGTCCCAACATGTATTTCCAACAATCAGAGAAGTTGATGAGGTAAAACATTAAATACAGTATATTGTCTCCGTCTGTCTCCCTGTTCCTTTTCTCTAGCCACATGTCTTTTTCATCCAAGCCCTCCAATGCAATTCTCCACTTATCCAATGGATGCACTCCACTTTCTCTCCTCTTCCCATCACCTGACGGCCCCACCCACCTACACACCTGTTCTCACTTCCATCATCTGCCCTGCAGTTGCCTGGACTTCCGGCCCTCCTCTTCACCTGCAGCTCATTCCCTCGTCAGCCACTCACCTTATGTACTGCTCTACTTCCTTTCATCCTCGCCAGATCACAGTCACTATGTGTTTCTTTACGACTCTTTAGCCTCTGCGCTAATATTTTCTTCTGTTATCTTGAGACCTGTATCTGGAATGTGTTTTTTTCCTGCCTGACTTCCCCGTATGACCTTTTGCCTGTTTATTGGAGTTTGGATTCCTGCCTGCTCCTTATTGGATTAGTTTGCTTATGTTGGGCTGCCTTCTGGTTTTGACCCTTGCCTGCCTCCCTTACTCCATCATATCTCAGTTGATATTATTAAAGATCACTGGACTGCACCAGATCTGCCTCAGTCATCTGCATTTGGATCCATCCCCTGCGACCTTATACCCACCATCTGTGATATCATATTACGTTTGTGCTATTTTGAATTGAGTATATGTCAAAAAGGATTAGGAAATTATCTGTCTGTTTTAATTGTGTTTCACACGTCATCCCAGTGTTTTAGGAATCCTGGTTGTGTAGAATTGAGTATTTATGGTATATAATTTATACACTGCAGTTAGGCTCCTGATATTTTAGAGCCATGGTCGAGGCCATGGATTCAACTTCCGTCAGATAAAGGATCAATGAGTCAGACATGCCTGGACTAAATTAACATATTCAACTAAACAACTCCTTGCCCCTAATTCACCATTAAGAAAAGTGTGCAAAGATTTGTTATATTCATGGAATAATTTCCACGTAGCCACCACATCGCAAAATAGATGCAGAATCAGCTCTTGCCAAAATGATGGCAAACATAACAAAATGGTGCTTCCTGTTCACAGAATATTTCAGCCATTCTTTATTTCTGAACCTGGAGCTGTCAGAACTCTATTCATAGCTTCACTGTGGTGCAGAATAAAGCGAAGGTGGGCGACATTTATGCTCTCTGGAAAGATAAAACGCTAAAGACGTGTCGCCCAAAGAAATGCTAAGAGCCGTATTTTCAGCAAAAAGTACAATTCAGTTCATAGTTTATGGTGCTTTTCAGTTTATGGTCCATTGTCCAGAATCAACATAAGCCTTTTTGCTTTATGAGAAATGTTCAAACAAAGACAGAAAAGGATAAATAAGAGTGCAGAGTTTACATTGGCTGAACTGTTATATAAACACATCAGCAGACGAAGTTATGTTTGTATTCACGTAATAAGCATTCCATTATTTAATTTGATGCTTAATTAGAAATGATAACTGACTGACTGACTGAAATTACAAGGGAAACCCTGGGGAAGATCAGTGGCTCTGTCAACAGCCACAGGTGATTTGCATAATCACAAACACAAACACTGCTGCCTTCCGTCACTGGGAAATTCTTTTCACACACAAGCACGGTATGGACTGTCTGTCCATTTTCTGTGTGTGCACGCAAAGATGTAAGAGCACTAACATTAGCCATCAAAGTCAAGTTTTCGTCCACAATACAGGGAAGTAAACATCATCTGTGGTGCTGGCTGCCTTTTTTTTTTTTTATAGATGTATATGCTTTATGGTCTGTTTGATTCTGGTGACTCACCCAGTCCTGTTTTTTCAGGGAACACCCGCTTGTGACACAACTCTCCAGGTAAATGCACAAATAACCATGAGTCAGAGTCACAGTTATAGCCCATTTGTGTATGCTAAGATTAGTTGCTACACTTTGGTGTCTCGCTTGTTCACGTTGTTGCTTTTCAGCCCACTCGTACAGAAAAAAAAAACACTCACAGTAAAGCGCTTTGGTGGAAATAAACTGTTCTCTAATGGCTTCCCTCGTCAAGTCAGTTTTATTTATATAGCCCAAATATCACAAATCATAAGTTGCCTCAAGTGGCTTTTCAACGCCCAAATGAGGACAAACCCTGTCACCCATCCCCCCTCCCTAAAAAAGAAATCCTTTCAATAGGGGAGGGGAAAGCAACAGACGTTAAATAGATGTCGCATGTACAAAATGAATTCCCAACTGTCCTGGTAAACAACATTTTCAAACAATAAGAACTAATAAAGGAGGACCATGAGTCGGTAGAAACCGTTTCCTGTTTCTCTTAACACATCCACGTTGCCTTAAATGCCCTGATCAACACAGTATGGCGGCTGCCCTGGGCGTCTACGGCCAAATGATGCATCTGGACGTCCAGGAAGGTAATCAGAAAAGAGCTATTCCTCCACCTGAGCCTCCATTTTTCCCAACCAGCCCGAAAGTACTGCGTAACAGCTTCTCAGGCTTTATCCCTGGTCTCGTCCAATCTCATGAAAGGCCCAGGACGCACTACCTGCCCGGCAAACTGAAAGGAAGCTATTTACAGTTCAATCTATGAAAGAGGGCATATCTTTGAAAGATATAAAACCAACAAATATTGAGTCCTCTTTGAGTGCTAACAGAATACCCTTTGAATACCCTCTGAAACAGACAACTTCATGGGCTGTGAAATGTAAAAAACATTTGATAAACTTTCTTTTTCGGGTTTACGTCTGCACTTAAAACACACTCACAACGCCAGCCTCCGGGTTCCTCTTGCGTCCGTTGCTGAACGTGGACGCCAGGGTGGAGGAGCAGCTCTCGTCGTACAGGGCGGTGCGTCCGTCATTGATGGCTGAGTTGATGGAGATCGTCCACATGCTCGAGGCATAACCGTCGCAGTTGCAGTCGTCATAGCTACCGCCATCTCCCGATGCCCACACATAGATGCTGCCTTTTCCTCCGCGCCCCTAAAACAACAATCGTCATGATGAAGCGAAGTGAAAATATTCCACAGCTTTGCTCATTACTAGCAGGACTGACGTGGGCGAATTTCACGGGACTGTAATGTGTCAGTGTGTGCCAGTTTACTAATTATATACACAATCTAACTCAAATGACTCAAAGAATGAATCAGAATTATAAAGCTACAGTATGATAAAGCAACAGAAAACATGTCAGTATGTTAGGAGAGAAAGTTTCAGCATAGATTGAAATCAATTGATTTAATCCTTACCTTTGCATACAAAGGTGAACATATTCTTACAGCGCTTCAATCACTTTATTGGCTCCCAGTGCCAAAATTGTACTTATAGTCATTAAATGGTTCGATAATTTAGCTCCCGGGTAGATTTCTGACGTGCTCACTGAAAACAATCCAATCAGATCTCTCAGGTCTGACTGGATTGGTTGCACTAAGATCAAGACGGTGAAGGTGTTTCAGTATGGTCCTGCTCTGTGCAACAAACTGCTCAATGACTTCTGTCGTGACTGTGCTCACGTTCAATAAACTGAAAATTGTCTCAGGCTTATGGTGAGCCGCTGTGTTAAAAGGTGGTAGACAGGAAAAGACAGCAAACTGCTCCAAACAAAACATAGCACTCAAGCATAAGACAGGTCCACAGACTTCTGCCCACTGACTGGGATTAAAATGAGTCTGCTTCCGAAGCATAACAGATAAGACAAAGAAAACGTCTGCTTTTAATTAGCACTATTCTGTACAGGAATTTTGTGATGCCAACCAGCACGTTATTTTGTTCTAAATAACATTACATTGGTTCCGTTTGACTTCTCCAACAAAGTGCATTTCCACTGAGTGAGTACAGCAGCCAAAACATTAGATGTAAACCATTAAAATGATGATACTGATACTACTCATGATTTGACAGCACGTTAGTCATCAGCAACATTAAAAATATCTTTAAGCTGTAGTATAAAGTACATTTTAAAAAGACATTTTATTAGCTTGAGTTTCTCAGATCATTTCGTGGCTAACGGCAAAAACCAGACCATCTTTCATCAAATACAGCGATGCCTTCAGGAGAAATTCTGGATTGTAAAGATAACTTATGGGTGTATTAAGAGAAATCTTGAAATGCGTTTCAAAAGCACTGCCAACAAATAGAGACACAAGCATACATGGCACTGTCTCTTAGTTGAACTAAAGCCTTGCTTCCTGCAGCATTCTGAACATATCAGAGTTATTCTATCACATCTTAGTTGAAATTAGGCATGAAATTAGTCAAAGCATGAAAAAATTTGACAATTTTATGTCATCCTGTACTTCCGTTTTGCAGTGGAGCATAATACCCTCTGTAAATTCACACACGGTAAATGTCATCTTTGTTACTGATAGAGCGCCTTGAAACATGAAACAACCGACCGCGGCTCCACGCAGAGAGCATCCTCTTCACCAGATGCTGCACCTGTTTCTACAAAGGGCCGACGGTTTCCCCGCAGAACAAAAGGATCAAGTGGAAGAGGAGTACCATGTCCTTCCCCTTCACCATGTTGCTCTCTGTTTGAATTGCAAAGACAGCTTTGAGCATCGCTGAGCTCACCTATGAGCTTCAGGCCTGCTGCCTTCTGTCTCCCGCTCAGTCCAAACAAAGTGTTTTAATTTTGCACAGCGCAGGGCGTCATTTATTTCCATTATCGGTGGCAATTTGCAAAACCACACAGTCATGTTTAAGATGCCAACTTGAAGCCGCCCTGCCACGGTTGCTAATATAACATAATGTGTTTCCTTTTTTTGAACAGTGCACATTATGTTCAGCCTATACAGTAGCTTATATAAGTGATCAGTAGAATCAGAGGCAGATCACAGAGCGGCTGCTTGATTAGTTGTGTTTACATGATCAGAGATTACAGTCAGTCTTGCTCCCAGTCAGCCTACCCTGCCTGAGAGAGGGACATTTCAGAGCGACACACACCTCCCTGCACATCGTATATGATGATTAATGAAGCACGTAATTGGCAGTGGCACTGTTAGCATGGCAATTCTGTATGTGTGTGTGTCCAAGAAGACTGCCCTTCAACCAGAAGACCTACTTTAAAGGTCCTGCTGGCAGGCCTTGGAGAGTTTTCACCTTGCTAAAGTGTCTTTGAGCAAGACCAGAATGCCTGATCAGCTCCAAAAGCCCGAAACTCCACTCTGACTTTTTGGGTGGCTGTGGTTAATTAATGAGATCATATTCTTCTATTGTCACGCATTAGGGACACCATGATGGATTGTCTGCCTGATTATATTCTTTGCCTCTAAACTGGTGGTTTGTAAGATCGCTATCAGCAAAGAGCAACATTGGTGTGTAGACCTTTTCATCTTTGTATTATTACAGTAGAGTTTAATTTTCCCAAAATGCAATATGGGTTGTAATTTGTCCAGCCATCAGTCAAATGACAAGAATAAACAAGACTCAGAGTCAGCCAATGCTCGTGTCCTGTGCTAAAATCAGCATGCTAACATGCTCACAAACACAATGCTATCATGTTGATGTTATAACTGCTTATAATAACTGCAGCTGATGCGGAAGAATTTGAAACTAAATTTTGACATGATGGTGGTGGAAGAAGTTATGACAATTCATCCTGTGGGGGACCTGAACATATGTACCAAAGTCCATAGCAACCCATTCAGTAAGTGTTGTGATGTTTCACTCAAACCACAAATGTGAATGGTGGCAGTAGAGGAAAGTCCAGGATCAGTAAAGTCAGTGGGATTTTTCCTCTGGGGACCATGAATGTAGATTTTTGAAGAGATAAGTGAAAACTTTGACTGGGTGGTGGCACTAGAGGAAAGAAGAGGGGATCACCAAAGTCATTAGGGTTCATCCTCACGGGACTATGAATGTCTGTCAAAAAAAAAAGTTTTTGGCAATCCATCCGACAGCTCCCCGAGGGAGGTAAAAACTCCACCCTGATGGAAGCAGATCAAACTCATTTCAACTGCAAAGGATTAATTGATGGCAAAGGTCATTTCAATTTACCCCAGTGTATTTCTTTTGACACACTTGCTCTGAAACCCTCAGCACAGCTGGTGTGATGTTGCCTCACCTTGTTGACGCCATCAGCCATAGCCTGCAGCGTGAGCTCTCGTGGTCCATCCACCGTTTTGCCATCGTCAGTTGGTCCCCAGCTGGCACTGTAGATGTCAATAACCTGAGGCATGTGGCTGATGGATGATGCCTCAATGATGTCAGTCATAAAGGGCTGGTCCAACATCCTTATACCTGAAAGAGCAACATCTCCATATTAATCTGATATAAAAATCCTGCCTACTATTGTTTCAGTGCATTCTTATTGCAGCTGGGGCACAGTCTGGTTTAGACTGCCATAAGTGGGTGATTTATAAAACCCTTTATAGCTGGTTATGTTTGCAATATCCAGAATGTCAAGACAGTGCAACACAACTTATTTATAGCATCTAAACCTTCAACAAATCCATGCAAGTGATGTCAGCTTCATAGTAGCACACAAATCAAGGAGTCAATAGTGTTTCTTATTTCTACTGTATTACTCCTGTCTGGATTAATGCTGTGATCCTGTTGCTATGTGAATCCTAACTGACCTCTGCAGTATGTTGCAGTAATTATAAAGCAAAGGAATACCATTTAAATGTGTTTCAAAGCCAAGCAATGCTGTTCTTCCACAATTACCTATATTTTATTCATGATGCATGCAGTATTTCCCCTGAATCAACCTCATCGTGCCTTCGATCCTTCCATCATACCACTATCAGAACTGCACTTTGCTAACGTCGCTGTCTGCTCATTGTTATTCTTCTCATTGTTCAAACTGGAGCTTTAATATGGCACACACCTGCCACCTTGGAGTTGTAGGCGACTCCCACGCCGCAGATGTTGTTGTTGGCTGCTGCAGACACCTCTCCAGCACATCGTGTGCCATGACTGGTGACAGCGAGAAGCAGAGAATATTTTAAAGAGGATTTGCATGAATTTGCATGCGTTTAAAAAGGATATATTGTGAATTAAGTTTGAGATAAGATTTCCCAGATTAGATGCCAGTCATGTTTTTGTTGACTTTGTGTCTGACTAGAATGAGAACATCGTTAATAGAAAAGGTTTAGCATTTTCCGCCGCCATAAATCAATTAAAATTAGCATAAACACTGTAACTCTGTGACCTGAAGAACATTAGCTCCATCCATTTATCCATCGCTCATCCGAGGCCGACTGAATATGTTTGCACATATCAGCGTTTTGTGTGCACCATGTGATGTGTGTCTATTCCTCCATCCCTCCGCTCCCCACAGGGACACTGCAGAGAGTCAACCCCTCTCTCCCAGCATGCTTTGCTACAGACAGGCAGCTATTTATAACAGCCAGCTGATTAGCCAGCGAGTTGTGCCCGACAGTCAGCAACTGCTACACTGGCAAACCCAAATACTCCCTCCTCACTCCCACACACACACACACACACACACACACACTGGTACAGCTGAGCAGATGGAGGCACGGTGGAGGAGGAGAGGCGGAGAAGGAATATGTTTCTCTTTGTTCCTCTCCTCGACATGTGTTGCGGTGGCAGTGGATCACCCAGTGTGATTGGGAGATGGGGGGGCAGATAAAGCACTATCAGACAGAAGGTCGCCGCCGTGAACACTGCGACCCTGAGAGGAGACTAGACTCGTGATAGTCCTCCTTTATCTGCTTTATCTCCTCCAAGTGAGCAGGTAAAAATAGGCATCGTGTTTTCTATTACGTTGTGTTGGACAACGGCTCTGTTTATACTGCACCATTATGTCTTAATGGAACTATGTGGAGAGAAAATCAATAGAGGGAGCTGCCAGACTCCAGGGAGAGCGCACACATGTGCACACAAAAACGCCGCAGAGCATGTGTATATATAAACAGGGGTCGGCCGGGTGAGCTTTACCTGTTGAACCAGTCGTCTGTGTAGCGTGGAAACGGGAACGGGTCGTTGCTGCTGAAGTCGTAGCTAGCGTCGGCGTTCTGAAAGGACGAAATGGGTGCATTTAGAAAAACAACAACATGGAGACAGAAAAACAAAAGGAGAGAAAGCGGAGCGTTTCATGGCGGAGTGCTGACCTCATCACTGCCTGCTCTGTCATCTGGGTGAAGCAGTTGGTTTTCCCTAACAGGGCTCTGCTAGTGTGAAATACTGATCATATCTAGCTACAATCAACACATTTTAATGGAATACTTTGACATTTTGAATATGCTATTCTTGCAAAGAGTTGGATGGGAAGACCAATACCTAGTTTCTGTATGGTAAATATAAAGAAACAGCCATGCCCTTGTCTCCTGCCTTTATTTTATCTTAGCTTATTTTATGTTAGATTAACTAGCCTGGCGCCATCACATGTAACAAAGTCCTCCTGACTAAAGCTTACTACTTGAAGCAATATGGTATATCATATTTGCTTGATCCTTGCATAAACTAAAGTCTGACAAAAAAAGTTTTAAAATTACAAGTTGTGGTGACTATTTCTTCGAAAAAAGAAAAAAATGTCTGCCATCCAAACCACACATGAAAAACCACAACTTGTCATTTTTCCATATCAGCTTTCGTATGAATTAAACCATTAAGATACAACATAGCAACTTAAATGTGTTGGTAGGATGCCAGATTAGCTGTTTCCTCCTTTTTCCAGTCTTTATGCTTTTTAAGATTTTTTTTAAGCTAATTTGGCTGCTATCTGTAGCGTCATATTTACCACACACACGACACTGGCATCGGCCTCCTCCTACAACTCTGAGCTAGCCCATTCCTAAAAATGTCAAACTGTTCCTCCAATTTGCCAGACTTGTGATAAATGGAGGCTGTACAGTTTAGTGTTGGTTGAAACTGTTTTATAGAAGTTGACAAAAGTCTCAATCTAACTACAAATCTTTATACTGTGGCAATGCTGCAGTAATGTGTGGTCGCAGCAGGGATTTCAAGCTGAGAAAATAATGGCCCAATCACTGCCAGCATTTAATTCCACTTTGCTAAAAGTAATAAGATCAGAACGAACAGCAGCGAAAAAAGCGGGAGAAAGAAGACCAGGAGACACATCTGCCAGGGAGACATTAATGCAGTCAACATAATTATCAGGAGGACACACACACACACACACAGTAAGATTTAGCAGACAACGTTCAAAGCTCACTGCAGTCTGCTGTGATGTCTCCCTCACCTGGCACTCGTGTCACGTGTATCTGTTTTGCCCCGTGTGCCCAGTAACAGGTGCTTTGTGCGGTCATGAGAAGCCACAGCCGTGTTCATTAGCCATAGAGCCAAACACATCAGATCAATCTTGGGACTGTTTCCACGCTCGGGCCTGACAGCTCTGCTGGCTGGCATTTAGGGGAGGTGAGTCAGTCGGCGAGAAGGCGAAGGCAGAGTAAAAGCTTACTGACCCAATGGAGAAACACCGTAATTATGACGACGCGGAGCAGGTAGCTCGAGGAAAGCGGAGACGCCGGGGGTGACTGGGGTTGCATGTTGAAGTGGCCATAGAGAGAGGCTCACACCTCTGTAATTGTTAGAGGTTAAATGCCATTTAAGCTTCCCTTGTGTGTGATTACTCGTCGCTTTTCTTCTCCTTTACGCAGATGTCAAAGAAACAATAAGAACTGAGACGTTTTATCAGGTGACACACGTCAGCAGCGAAACCGGTTAAAAATGAGCAAAGTCGAAGCATTGTCTTGAGAATTGTGTTCATTATTCACAGCGGAACATTGCGTAGAGAGGACATGTTGCTCCTAAACAGGTTTTGTGCTCACGTCAGGAGCGGCAGTGTGCTTCTTTTTTCTTTTTTTTTTTCATTAAATGGAGTGAAAAGTGCTGAGCCCCGGTAAATAAACGACACAGAGGCATGTCCATGAATCACTCGCTGTGCTTCTCAAGCTGATATCTTCTGCTATCAATCAGACTCTACTCTTTCTCTGGTGTCCTGTGATCATCCAGGGTCAGAATAATGGATTGTACCCGGTTTTCGGCCACCTCACCTTTCCCAGGCAACCCTCCTCTGCTGGTACTTGAAAAAGTCGTGACTCATTGCTAGTGGCGGCCAGTGTGCCCTGTTCTTCTAGGTTCAGAAACAAGTCAAATAAAAAAAAAATTTTGTTGGTGTTGTTTTTTGCATTGGTGGAAAGTAACTAAGTTTACCAAATTTCCGAATTTCCTCTGTTAATGTACCAAAATGCAGTTCAAATTCTTGTTTTTTACTTGAATATTTCCATTTTCTTCCTCATTGTATACCTCATGGTATATTTAAAAATGCAATACACTGCTAAAGATTAGATCAGTGGTTCCCAACTTTTTTGGCTTGTCACCCTTCCATAAAAGCCGTGTGTAGACTGGATCCCTTGTCACGTCTCAGCTGTCTAAAAGCTTTTAGAAGCCTTTTGTAGTGTCATAGTTAAAAGTAGCTCCACCACCACCTGCTCCATCAATGTTACATAGGCATCAATGCCTCAGTAATAACAAGCTGAGTCATATTCAGTAATAAATCTGTCACAGGATCTACTGCTCTGCAGAACTAGTGTATTTACTTTCGCTACTTAAAGTACATTTTGTTGATAATTCTGTACTTTTAGTTAAAGTTCCTCTCCTGGTATTAATTAAGTCCCACAAAACTTATCTCTGCTAATCGAAATTGAACATGTAGAAGTTCTGTTTTGTTTGATGTTCAAACCAGACACTGATTCTTAAGAGGAAGAAGAGCAGATTGTACATTACAAGTCGATGTATCAGAATAATGCCTTTTATGTATTGCTTTCTATAATGTTAGAAACATAAGAGAGCATGAGTCTTTGGCTTGACTATGTTGTCGTGAAATGGAAAGACCCGCCCCTGCAAGCTGATGGGATTGGTTCCTCTGGTATGTGATGGATCAAACCCCGCCTGTCTGAATCCATATGTGTCATGCTGCAGTTCCAAAGAAGAAATGCTCAGCTGTGCTGTGATTGCTTATTTTGCTCCTGGTACATCTTGTAGCATATAAAAAACATCCAATGGACATGTTAACAAGTTACCACCACTAAAAATGAAAATATTTTAAATCCTAAGGGAAGTCTGTCATTTTGGTTTGGTTTGCTCCTGAGTTACATGATGATGGTGAAGGGGCCCCAGCACAGACAAAACATCCTCGCATCTCTCTTAATGCCATCTATCATGTTATCATGACTGTATCAGTGGTCCATTTGGTGCTGATAAAACAATCTATACTCTAGATCTATCTGTAATCTACAGCTGGTGCAGGATTGCTGTGTAATGTGACTTTGCCTAAAGTCCTTTGTAAGATGCTTTAAAGAACACCGGGGCCACGCGATTACAGGAAAGAAAGATTCTGTCCATCTGTAGTTTCCTCTTGAAATGATGGTTGTGAACATCATTTAAAGGCATTTACATACTAATTTAAAAGACATTAAAATTAAGTAAAATATTAATTAAATAGACATTTTTACTCCTTCTCGCCACCTCTCACACAAATTCAAGCAAAAGCAATATATGAGACTAACTTCATGGTAATGTGACATCATAACATGTTGTCATGGTAACTCTCCGGGGTGCACAGAGGGAGAGTCGCACAAAATAACACACCTCAACTCTTTTCTCGCAATTTTTGAGGCAGAAGCAGAAATGGTCGTCCACCGATTGACGCCGCCACCACTCAGAAATCCTCCGAGTAGTATTTTAGTAGCCAAACACAACGGCATGTTGATGTATTGATCAGACGCTGGCGAGATTTACAGTTCACTCGCTGCTGCGGTGCAGGAATCAGGTAAAACTCAACATTATAACTGTCTTATTGAGGAATCCAGACATATTTTCCTCCTTTTTATTGATTTTAGTGATGTTCACCACTGCTGTCATCTGATATTAAATGCTGTTAAAGGTATGAGATAATCAAAACTGCTGTTTTATCACTTAGTATCATACTTGACACGTACAAATCCACTGATTTATGCGGAAATCATTTAAACTACTATTGGCATTTGCAGATAAATGCGCCATGAAATTAAGCTGCCAAGTTAGAAATTTCTCATCTCAGGACAGACACAATCTCACCATTAACTCACCATATCAAAATGTATCTTATGAGCTGTTTAAGTATGACCATCACACTAAATTGAACAACAAGAGGCACACAAGCCAAATGCCCTTGCATAAGCATTTGGCTGTACAAAGTAGATACACACACACACATGCATTTCCACAAATATCTAAAGCCACACAATCAATTGGAATCTAACAGCAAGGTGTGATGAACTGAAAAATCCATTTATTCTCATTCTGTATTTTTTTCTGTTTTTTATTCTGATAATAGGAGGTTTTTGTGGGTCTGCCAAACACGACGGTAAGAAAACAGGATTAAGCGCACAGCATCTTTCTCTCAAGCATCGCACAAACACACACTTTAGATCTATGCATGGCATGATCCATCAATCCAGTTGAGTGTGTTCCCGCATCACCCCAGCTGAGGCTGAGTGTTATTTTTGTGCCGAGGCTCATCTCTGTTCACAAGCAAGAAACATGCAAAGGCGGACGAACAGCGTGGTTAGTGTACACACACATGCACACAGAAAAAAAACCCACCCATTTAAAAGGATCACAGTGTGCACATGAGCTGAGGCGGAGAAGCAAAACAGAGAGCGGACTAGACGGATGTAGTCTTGAATGTCTTTTTGCTGCAACATATTAGCAAACGTGAGATAAATACGCAAATTGCTGGGATTTCTTAATAAAGTAACTGTGAAAAGTGGGTGTTTTGAGGCGAACAAAGCTGTATGACTCACTCTTTCACAACAACACCTCAGTTTCTCTGGAAGGTTTGCATTTGTACATCCTTGGATTCAAGCAAACGGCATAATGCAGTCAAGCTGACAGAGCTGCAAACTTAATAGTCAAACGACGCCTTCTGCATTTCCTTGTTCCATTTAGCAATCCCTCTTGTCCTTTAAGGTTTTATCAGTATTCTGGAGATAGAGCATCACATTATGCAGCGCCAACTACCCTGGCATTATCTCGGCTTGTGACAGATCGGCCTGCCATTGTGCCTGCAACAGTGCAGTGTGCATTAACATTAAACAGCTTGGCTGGCCGTCTGCCTGTCTCTGCGTCCTACAGGAATACAAGGAGACTCGGCAGCCATGAAGGCAACTTGGAAAGCACCTGTCACTGCCAGTGGCACGCCACACCAAACCCGTGAAATCCACCACCTGAGCCCCTGCTCCAGCTAACAGCAGCACTTCAAAGAAATGAAGGAAAGGGTGAAATTCAATAAGCGGAGGTACTCACATAATTTGATGCCAGGTCTGGATGCAGATAGTCGATACCTGCAATGCGATTTTGACATTAATCACTGTATAATTAAGCATGAGCTTTGCAGAGGATAGCATGACCTCAAGTGTCTTATTGCTATTACGCCACAGTTTCATTTTTGTTTAGTTTTGTTCTTAATGACACAGCGATATCAATGAATAATTCAATTCTGACAAAAACAAACAAATAGCAACAGATGTGAAATAGTGCTGAAACAAATTTGGCGATTATTTCCAGCTTCTCAAATGTGATGATTTGCTATTTTTCTCTGGTTTAACTGGAAATCTGAGCATGCCGGCTTGGGCTGTGTGTGGACAGACTGCAGTAAATCGTAGGCATATCAAGTGGCATAACAGGTCAAACTTGCCATCCTGTGCCTCTTTACCTAGAGGCTTATTTTGCTTATTCACTTTACTAAATTTATTTCTATATTATAATATTGTACATTGCATGTTTGCCTGCTACCTATTTATACACGTCATCCCTATACTACACGGCCGATAACTTTCCTGCCACTAGTTGCTGTTGTGCACGTTTAAGCTGCCTGCAATACGTGTGCCATTCTTAAAATATCAGGCCAGACAGGAAGCAGCCAAAGGCCTTTCATTCACATCTGCATCACATCTGGTTACAACTCTTTGACATTTTAGCCGTCATACAGTGACAATGATTCTTCAGAATAAAAGTAGCTATTTGGTAACTTTCGAAATATACAGAAAGAATGAAATGCTTCTTTATGAGAGAGAAATCCAGGAAATTGGAAAGTTCTGGAATTTTGTAGATGTGTGGTTTTCACTGCACAATGACATGTAGCTTTGAGAAAACTCTTAATTTGATGTGGTGAGTCTCCTTAAACAGAGAATGGCAAATCAATCTGAACCACTACATACTACCTCTAATAAATTACACACTAACATGTCACTGGCCACCATACTTATTCTGGAAAGTGATCTTTTATTTACACTAATCGTACTGTTTATTAAACAGATAAGAATTAATTAAATCAGTGTTGGTATAATCGAGTGCTTTCAGACAGCACTAATGGGTAACACACAACAGCACATTACACTCACCATCGTCCATGATTGCGATGGTGACTCCTTTGCCCGTGTAGCCCAGTTGCCAAGCTTCAGCCACATTAAGATCCAGCCCAGGGGTCCCGTCTGCCTGGCCTGTGTTTATCTAAGCACTCAGACAATATGGAGAACATCCATGACTCGTCGCACCCAGCTGAGCCGCCATTAGGAAATCAGCATGGCGGATTTGCGTGTGTATATGTGAAGGGGAGGCTGTGGATAAGGAGTGCTCGGGGGCGGCAGAGTGAAGAAGGTGAGAAGGAGGGGAAGTAAATGTCAGCGATACGGCACATTCATCCGACGCGGCAGATGAATGACGGAGAGCTTGCCACGGCATAAAAGTCACGGTTGCCAGTTAGGGTAAACAAGAGGGGAGGAAACTAGGCGGCATGAATGCGGTGATGAGATGGCACGGAAAGTATTGGCCAGGCTAATTAAAGAATGAATAACAACGTTGATTCAGAAAGTAGTGGGGAATATGCCTGGCCTCTGAGTAATTAAGGTGGAAGAATGTGGGTTGGTCCTAAAGGTCAGGCAGCTTGGCAGATTACTCACCAGATACCACTGTTTGGTGAACAGAGGGTCACTCATGTTGACTTCAATATCATTGATATTTCTGTAGCCTCGCTTCTGACGACTAAAACCCTCCTGCTCGAAGACGTTCTTCACCTGTGGAAGAAAGCAAAAGAAACACCAGGTTAGGGTCATTCTATAGTCTGCAATGACGTCACAAAGTACTTAATAAATGGATTGCACAAAGAGCAAAATGAAATCCAGGTGCACAACAGTGCAAAATAGGATTTCTTAAGACGGTTGAGATGTAGGCTCGCGCTGCTCTGCGTGCAGGAAATCAGCAAACCCAGCTGCGCTCGTCTGCGGCACGAAGGCAGAACATCATGTAAATCAAAAGGGCTATTCTTTTTCTGCCTAATCAGAGGGGCTGCAGCTGGAGCCAGGGCTTCCAAACTCACCTGCCACACAAGAGGGTTTTCTTTCTTTCTTTTTTTTTTTCCCTCTCGGTACATTCTCAACAAAGAGCCGCAGCAATTACACTCACAAATATGCCTGTATTTCTTTGAATCATCAAAGACACTTAGGCGGATGAGCAGCTGTGTTTTGGATTGCAAACACTCACTGAAAGCTGCCACAGCACCGTTTATCAAGCAGATAACACAGGACAGAGCACATAAATGATGGGGGTAAATGTCTTCGATGGAACTGCGGCGTGTGATTAGCTGGTGGCTGTCATTAAAATGATTGTGCGTCTTGACAATGATGTTGTATTTTCACTTCTGCTGCATTTTAGAAGTCAAGCCACAAAGCAAACAATCCGTCACCGACTTCGTCTCCGCCGGCAGTTTGCGAGGACGACAGCGAGGCTTCCTGCAAGGTTTCGTCAAAAAGCCGCCTTCATCTTTGGAAAAAACTAAAGAGGTTAAGGAGGGGTAATGGAAAGATGGGTCGTTTAATCTATTAGAGTCTGGCGATACCCAAACCAAGCCAAACCAAGCCTGGAGTGAAGCTCTCAATTTGAAATTTACTACCTACAATCATGCTTGTCACCAAGCTCTCAAGGACAACGATTGCAACTGAAAGCTTTATAGGTGCTTTTGTCTCTCTCTGTCTCTTTGTGCGTTTAGGTGTCCTGGGAATACTGGAAACTTCACTTTTTTTAACATAATTCTATAAGTCTTAAACTCTATTTCTGTGCCTATAGTGGTGCTAATAATAATAATATGTTGTTGATAGTTTCAAAGCTGCATTTTTGGAAATTGAGTCCCACTAAATGTTCCTCTTGCGTTTACCCTTAGCAAATTCACTCTAGTGTGACTGATAGAAACAGGCATTGTCCAGTGTGTTTACCACCACAGATAAGAGAGCAGAGCAGCACTTAAGATGGCCTTTGAAAATGGCCAAAGCCTATTCATCCAGACCTTTCCTTTATGGCATACTCTGTGCAATCAGGAGGCACACACACTGTCAGTAAGTCCTTTAAATGGCAAGTCAGTCCTGAAAAAACTACATCACGATATTTGCATATTTATATTTTGTCTTTGAGCATTCCAGAATGGTCATTTTACCAACGTTTTTACCTTCGTTTTGATTTGGCCTCGTGCTGCGTTTGACGTCACATCCCTTCATTCACATTCAGAGGGAAACCACCAGCACTTTCTACATTATCCCTGCATTTCCCCCCTTCTCTCCATCCATCATCAATTTATTCCATCACTTGGCAGGAGAGCTGGTATTTCCCTTGAGACAGCATGTCATACTGCCCACTCACCACATCAAACGGTGCCCGTGCAGCACCATCACTCTCCGCCTTTGCCCACTGCCTGCTCACAACGCTTCAGTTCACTTCAAACCAAAGAGCTGCGCTGTCTCCCTCGTTTCTCTTCGTCCTCGTTCCCCTCCTGGCTTTCCCAGGCATGTGTCTTTCAGGGTCAAAGGATGCTGCTCATTCACAAAGATTTATTCACATTTCTATTTTGTATTTGTTTACTTCCCAGCCGCTTCCCAGCATGCCTTAAATTGATTTTGAATGCAGTCGTCTTGTGTAAAAAAACACGGGAGGAAAAAACAATGGATGGATGGATCGGCAGAAAACACGGATGTGTGGATGAACAGACATCTCATCTGAAATCAATGTGAGACGGGAGATGCAAAAGGACAAGAGGGGACAAGGAAGCATAGAGAGAGATGCAGAGGGATACAAGGAAAAGATAGCGGGTGAGTCAGAAGTGGGTCAACATGCTCCACTAATAGAGTCCAACAAAGGACGGGGACTCCTGGGACTCTAAGAAATCCATCCAACACACTCTACAGTACATTCAGTGCTGCTACTCAATTAGACATGTGTTGAAGTATTTTAAAGGAGTCTGTAATGGCTCCTTTAAATCTGAAAAAATCTTTTCACAGACTAACCTTTTAAATATAGTATTTCCTGCTCCTTTTTGCATGCATTTTTCTCCTCAACAAACTACTTCATTTCTTTCTCAGCTGCAGGCATAAAACTTTAATGTGTTCACCATGCTGCCTTGAAAGATGGGAAGAAGACACTTCAGAATGATAAACAGGCAACATTAAATCAGACTAGCTGACCCCATCCATTCCAGAGATGCACAGAAATCAATAGCTGCAGTGTTGCATATGAGCATGTCAGGCATCTGATTAAAACCCAGCATCTGGAACGTGGACCTGCCCATGTCCTTGCTGTCTCACTTCCATTAGCTGCATTAGCTCGGTGGAGTGGCTCGCATTTATTTTCATTAGCACCTCTCACAACCGCAATTAGAGAGGTTAGTTGATTGTCTGCAGCAGGACCTCCACTTCCACCGCCTCCAACAATGGACGGAGCTAAACAGGCGAAGCTCATCACACAGGCAAACTGTTTTATTTAGATAAGAGCGTGAAGACGCAGCAGCTCTTTGTGCTTCATATTATGAAGCAAGGCTGAAATAATTTGCGAGTTGGCCGGCTGGTTCCAGCTTCTCAGATGTGAGAATTTGCTGCTTTTTCTGGTCTTTTGGACTGTTTGTCAGAAAGAAAAAAAGCAATTAGAGCCCATCACTTTGAGCTCTGGGAAACTGTGATGGACATTTGTGTTATTATTTCTGACCCTGTAGTCCAAATGTTTTGTGGTTTATGGAGAAATAATCAGCTAATTAATTATTCATGAAAATAACCCAAAGGTGCAGCCCTATTATGACGATAGGGTAACATATTGTGTGCAGGTACTCATTCAAAATGTTCATCACTCATTATCGCTCAGCCACACACAAAAATATGTTAGCAAATATATTATGACAGTTTACAACTTCTGCACTTGAAATATACACATAATTTTGATACTGGAAAAGCATGCATATTAGAGAATAACCCATGTTATTATAATTTACCATTATTCATTTATTTATTTAAAATGCAATGCAGTACCACCGCTACACCTACAACAAGACCTATTTCATTATCATGTGTCTTATCAAAACACTTTACAAGAAGGCATTTAAACATAAATTGTAATAACACAATGGGAAACAACGAGGAAACGCTTTCAAAGGAATATTGAGAAAAAAAAGCAGCTAATGAAAGAGAGTTTTAGCGAGTGATTACGAGCTGGATATTGAATTAGCTGCATTTAACAGACTTTTGAGTTGCTTCCTGGTAAAAACACAATCGTTTTTTTTCTTCAGATCAGACAGAAAGAAAGTCAGAAAGCACCAAGGACCTTCGGCTGTGATGCAGCTTATGCAACTAACACAGTATATCTACAGTGTATCTATATAGGTACCAGCCACGTTTTATTCATGCTTATGTCAACAACCAGCGACAACCAGCTTCTGTTCCTGTTTTCCACATATCAGCTATAGCTCATTAAAATATACTTAAGATTATCCAGGTTTGTAATATTAATTGTTTGGCTGGTGAATGAAAACAGTCTTTTATTATGGTTGTGGAGCCTGGGGGAATGATTTCCTGTTGATTACTGCTGGCAATATATCAGCCACTGTTTGACCTGACAGCTGCTATAATGAATGCGAAAATCATAAGACACTGACTGGGGATCAGTGCTCCTGAATCTACACTCAGAATGTCATTATTGTGCATGAATGAAGAAAATGATGTTTTCTTTTTTCTGTTATATTTTGTCATTTTGCGAATCTTTGTTATACTATAACGTGATTGACTAATATGTGAATTTTCATGATGGCATCTTCTTATTATAATAAGGTCTGCATTCATCTAGTGACTTCTGACATCATGCGGGCATCACATCAAGCCCTGATTTTGCACTGTATTCTACAGGGATACTCACCTCAAAATAACTATTGTGATGCAAAGTGAAAGGGGAGCCATGCCACTCTAGGCACATGCGTACAAGAAACACACAGTGCGCTTTTCTCAGTGTGCATCTCTGAGTGTATGCTCACCCTGCGGTCTTTTTGGAGCCTCCATCTGCTGTGGGCACTGCGTTTGCTCCGCCTCTTTGAAGTGTCCTGAGGATAGAAGTGAAAGAGCCCCTCTCCAAAGGGAAGCTGGGAAAAAAAGAAAAAAAAAAGAAGAGGCCAGACAGGAAAATGGATCAGTAGCAGAAGCAGAAGCAGCAATGTGAAAAAACACAGAGGCAGCAGCCAGAATGTGTGTGAATGGCAAATACAATCGATCATAGATGGAAGAGAAGGACAGCAGGTCAACCTCCAGGTGGGAACAAGAGCACTGATTACCTGGCTTTCACTAGTCTATTTTAAGGCACTGGAGAACAGTGCTGGAATCAACCATAATAAATCACAAGGGCAGGCAAATGAGATGCATCATCCAGAGCTTTCCCTCCGGCTCCGTGCACAGATTAAAGACCCCCTTATGCTTTAGTAACAGCCAGGGTGCAGGTCAATCCTCAGAATAAATGCTTTCAGATGCGCCTGTCAGATCTAATGTGGAAATGGAAATCTCGTGGAAGGATGAGGATTATTCTTATCTTCCACTGCTCTTTAATTCTACCGTTGTTTGCCAAAACAAATACTTGGAGGCTTGTGTGTGTGATGCAAATAGCAAAAAGGCAAAAACAAACACTGCACTTCCACTGAATGCTCTTTTAGTAATTATGCTGGCTGATCGGAGATCTGTCTCTCTTTTATCTCTCTTTGTACTCACGTTTGTAAGTATGCCCTGGTTCTGTGTCCCGGTCTAGTTAATTAAGCAACAATAGGAGATAATTCGAACGACACAGACATTGTTTAATGGTGCATATCCCATTAAGACAAATATAGCGGCCGATTACATAACCTGGGAGGCAGGGAGCCAGAAGATGGGGGGATGATCTGGTGACTGCAAGAAAGGAACTAGCAATCACAGAACTGGTGACACAACCACAGATATCACGTTATGATGAGTTACAGATTGAACCAGTGTGCTTCTTTTTTATTGTGGAGGTTAGAAAAAAGAAGAAAATCCTCATTCAGAGCAGCGCAGACTCCCCTCTGCTCACTGCTACGCCTCACTAGCTAAGGCTCCAGCCAATTTCACCCACACATTTATTTTGACATGTGACAAGGCACACACACTGTCAGGGAATTATTTCCATTGGTCTGCCATAAACGGCTTGTTACACCTTTTGACATGTTGTGATGCGTGCCGCATTTGCCAAGCTATTTACTAAGAGATATTGTCTCAGGTTAGTAAAATGCCATGTCTGCAGGGGCAGCCATGTCACACACTGTGCAAGGTGAATAACAGTGTGTATGTGTGTGTGAGGGATGGAGGAAGGCGTCTTTTTTTCTACAAATGTCAGGTTACCCCCCTTCAACAAACCAGTAACTAGACAACCAAAATAAAAAGATTCTCCTCCTCCATTATTGTATTTTAGTGAGCAAACACACAAAGATGGAATCAATCTAATCTAGACCACAGCTTTATGTCGTAAGAGAAACCCCCTGCTCATCATCCAACAAATGAAATTTTAAAAAAAAACGTCTTGTGCTTTAAAGGACACTGAAATTGGATGTGTCCGGAGATATAAATGTCAATGAATTTGGCCCCAGCAGCTCTGCGGCCTCTGGGGCCACAGGCCAATGGGCAACCTCCTAATAGGGCCTGCGTTTCAGTGGGAATGACGTCATCAAATTAAGCAAAAGTATAATGAAGTCAAACCAAAAGAAAACCCTGAGAAGCCTCTCAGTATCTTCTCATCTGGACTGCTTCTGTTCCTAATGCAATGTGTTTGACTATCTCTGATGGTGAGAAATGACAGAGAGGCAGCAAAATATGTTTATTTTTGGGCATTTAATCTGAATAATCTGATTTACGATAAGAAAGCACTCATTAAAGTTGGTTTCCTCACGAGAGACGCAAAGAAAAAAAAGCAGATTGTATGGGCAGCGGCGCGCGACAATTTCACCCGAGCATCCCTACCTTTCGGGCACTCTGGAACCCATGTTGCGTTGCAAGTTGGTGCGCCTCATCCTGTGCGTCCTCATGCAACTGAACCAGGAGATGGTCCGTGAAGACTCCCTCTGCAGCCTGCGTCGCAAGCAGCAGCGCGTTCAGCACCACTATAAATCCCACGGCTGTCCCATGTCGGGGAGATCCACGCATCGTGTCTGGCTCGTGTCAATCCGCCCGTCTGCCTGCCCGTCGGAGTGAAAAAATCAGTGTGCGGGATGCTCCTCGCTAGAGACGGGAGGCGGAGGAGGAGGAGGAGGAAGAAGAAGAGGAGGAGGAGGAGGAGGATGCAAAGGGGTCGAATCAAAGCTTTTGCGGACGCATCTCCTCGTCGTCAGCTGATGAGACCACTGGAAGTTGGATTTCACCGCGGTGTGGCCGCTCGTGCTGGGTGGCTCGACTGGGGAGGTTGTGTGTTGTGTGGAGCCAAACCTGCATCCTCAGCTTTCTATCTCTCCTCCTCCTCCTCCTCTCATCCGTAATTCATTTACCTTACTCGCTCGGGTACTTTGTGCGCGTGACGTCGTACCAATGGGCTCCGGCGGGTGTGTCCCGTTGCTTCCTCCCCCGGATGAGCTCGGGCGCTCGGGGACACTTTTCAGCACCTTGGAGAATTCCTCCCGTCGTCCTCAGAGTTGATAGAATTGTATTGATTATCCGACAGCTACTGGCCTCATCTCAATGAAAAACACGTGCACATATCACGCACCACTGTGCCATATAAAGCACATGCTGACCTTTTTGAAGGAAGGCCTCATTAATATTAATATTAATATTAATATGTATATAGAATTCCTATAGGTCGATTTGTATAGTAAAATCCTTTAACACACTACACATTCTAAAGGTCTCTTTTTGAAGATTTGACATATAAGATCTACTATGTACTACTTTGTGTAGTGGAATGTAGGAGCAGCCCCACTGGACTGTAATTGGTCATTTGAATGTGAACAGCAGGTTGTTGGAAAGAGCCCCTGCAAAAAAAAAGACTGCTCTTACAAAGGCTGCTCATTAGAGGACCCCAGCTCCCATGCTTCCCTGCTGCTATACGTTACAGGGCTGCTGTGGACTGATGGAACAGTGATGTGCATATGTGAGAAAGTAGAAGGCTAGAGGGAGAAACCAGTTCCCGTGAGTGTGATGCAATTAATTTCCCTTATACGGACAGGGTGCGGTGAAAAGAGCCATATATGCTTTCTTCTGCACAGCTGGCAGTTGCTACCAGTCTTTACAGTTCATTGCCCCAGCTAAAATAAAAAAATCCCCCCTGAGCCCCTTTCATTCAGCGGCCCATTTAAAAATCAGCAGGTTCTCCGATTAACAGAACTCTGTATGTGTTCTTGCACATGAGCACGTGGGTATTTTTTTTCTTTCTCTATTTTTTTTTATTTTTTTCTCTTTCCTATTTGGAATAACATCGCTGTAAGATCTGCTGTCATCTGTCCCTATTCATCCTGTCAGCCCCTGAAACTCACATTGCCCGTAAAGTAGTTGCATGCTTTAAGGATCCAATGAAAATGCTTTTGAATATGGGCTAAAAACCAGATGAAAAATAGTCCTGCTCATCTCCCTTCCTCCATGTTTGAAGTATTCAGTATTGCATATATTTCAACAAAAAGCTTCATAAAACTAGTTGAAATTGTAAATTCAGTGATGAGAAATGATTAATGTTCGTGCTTTGCAGTTTTACCAGGAAACTCTTTCAGTGAGATAAATGGAGAAAAGAAGCAACGCCTTATAAAATATGCGCATGCATACTTTATGAACCATGTTTTGTATATAAAGTGTTACTATATACTGTTAAGTCAGTATGCACCTGGTTAACATCAGCATAATGGTGCATGTGTGCAATGGTCCCTGTTACATAATATGATTTGAAAGGTGTTGTAACAAGGGGGCACAATAGCACGTGGATCAGTTATCACAGAAGTCTGGAAAAACATTGAAGGTGGATTTTCTGTGGATCCGCTTTACTAATCACTGTTTCCGTGCTCCCTGCAGACCTCCTCCCACACTCCTGCAGTTCTGCAGCGCAGAGATTATTTATATAGCTTGGGCAAGCCAGCATCCTTCGCTTCTCCATCAGTACACCACTCCTTACTGCTTGGCCCTCGTGACTGCTCCTGTTCTGACTGCTGATTCGCATGCACTGTCTCCTCTTCATCACGTACCGCCTGTCTGGAAAACCTGTGCAGAAAATCTCCGGCGCATTCTGCTTTTAGACAGCGAGGGGGTTTTCTGACAAATCACCAACGATTTTTGTTGTGAGAGGAGTGGGCGTTTGTATGCCTGTAAAGCTGCTCCATCTCCCACTGTGTGAAGTAATACTCAAAGACCGCGACACCTCCGCTCTCGGCAGGTGTGCCTGTAATTTTTATGGAAGGAAATGGATTCAATTTGAAATGGTGGAAATCCTGTCATTCAGTTGTGCAGTATATAAGCAAGTTCTTCATAATGATATTCATCAGTGCAGTTTCTGATGTAAAAAATATGGTCTGTTGATGTTGGTGGTACCAACCTGCATTAAAAGTATGTTGTCTAATGAAAATGAAAAAAATTGCATCCATTTTTCTTAAACATGCAGTACATCATTTCCTCTACTACAGGGTCTCTCAATCAAAACAATAACAAAGAGTTTGATGACATTGTGAAGTAGCATGGCATCATGGGAGTTGTTGTCTCTACTGCGAAACGACCACTGCTGATGACAATCTATCTGACGGGACTCAGGCAGAAATGTTCACAGATGAGGTAATGTGTTAAAGTTTGATTCAAGCTACGTTTAGTCACATTCGCCGACTTCTTTCCTCGCTCTCTGACGTATCATCTGGTGCTTCCCTGGAAGTTTTAGCAACTAGAGGAGGTAAAGAGGACATGCTGCATCGACCGGCGACCAAATGAAACGCACTGTTCCCTTGAATTAAATTATGGATTCCTCCGGTTTAAACATTTTTGGGAAAATTTGGGATAATGTAAGCATGGCTCAACAACATATATAACATAGGTCCAGTCCTCTTAAAGACTGTAAGAGGTCTGTGCGAAGTTAAATGTTTACACTGAGCTGCAAGACTCTGATCACAATTGAAATAATAAAATCTCCCCTGAGAGTTAGACAAGACGTAATGCTGCTTAAACAAATTAGCTCAGTTTAGTGTAGTAATACTGACTGGTTTATTGGCCTGACCCATGGCTTGATAACAGTGCTCTGGTGTATTAATTCAGCATATAATATGTGTTTATGACATATAATGATCACAGCCAGTTATCAGTTGACTCTGTTCTGATGCGCAACGTGCAGACACAGCAATTACTGTTCATAGAGAGTGGGCTGTATAGAGAAGTGGACTCTACTACTATAATCTTCATGGTTTGCGCTGCAGAGAAAACACATGATTCAGCTTGAGGGCTTATTCTTGACCTTGAAAACAGCAGTTTGACAAAAGCAGTCCAAACACAAAGTC
This sequence comes from Chelmon rostratus, assembly GCF_017976325.1. Lineage (NCBI taxonomy): Eukaryota > Metazoa > Chordata > Actinopteri > Chaetodontiformes > Chaetodontidae > Chelmon > Chelmon rostratus. The sequence goes on along the minus strand of NC_055668.1, from coordinate 15,469,631 downwards.
CAGCTCATATGTTGTTCTGAAGCTTTCAGTCTTGCAGTCTGAGTTTTAGAAATATCACTTAAAGGTCCAGTGTGTAGGATTTATGGGGATCAATTGGCAACAATGGAATATAATTAGGGTCTAATCACCTGGAAATAAGAATTAGATTAGATTAGAATGAGCTCTTTATGTCCACAGGACTGTGTCCTCTTCCACGTCGCACTGCCATGTTTCTACAGTAACCCAGAACAGACAAACCAAACACTGGCTCTATGGAGCACCTGGCTGAGGTGAGGGGTATTCAGTCAGTTGCAAGCTCACCGCTAGATGCTACTGAATCCCACAACCTGGACCTTGAAAGCATCCTGGGAAATACCTAATAAGTTAATCAAATTGCTAAAGAAATGTAATTTGATTTAGCACAAGACGCAAAGACCTTCATTCAAGTCAGCCTTTTTTTGGAATTTATCAAGTGGAGTTCTCCATTTGCTTTTATTTAATGATCAAATGTAATTCGATCTTCACTACACTACTTTCCACAGTGTCTGCTGTGATATTTACAGAGTGCATCTTCATTAAATCAGACAGAGAAAATGGGATTTTAAGTTTGAAGTCATTTCAGCGAAATATTTGAAGGATAGCTACACAATAGGGGGTGTGACGAGCTGAAACATTTTGTGCCATTTTGGCGCTATCCCAACAAGAAAGAAATGCAGAGATCGGTGCCCAAGACTTGTTTGGTAGCACAAAGACGACTGTTTCTGCTGGAAATGTCTCATTTTTCCACGTAGCTTAGGGATCCTTTTTTAATACTTGTGAAAACCTTTGAGAGGCACAACACAATTCCATTAAATATTAATCATTGAAATGTTTTGTTATGTACTTTGCTAACTTTATTGGAAACTGAAAAGTCCATAGTAATAGTAATAATATGCGCATATGGCTGCACTTAGTGTTGTTCCAAATATGAAAATATCATGGTTTGATTGTTTATTTCAGGCTCTGGAGATTGTTGGAAATTGGGTATTTTACAATGTTGTTTTGCACTGTATGATTAGAAACCCCTATAGCACAGATGGGCTGTGCAGGGATGACTGCATTTAAAATGCATGGATGTGTATCTGCGGCAGAGTTGGAGGAGGAGCTGAACAACATGGATCTTTAATTTTTCATACTCGCCCGAGGCTGGGGTGGATGCAGGCTGTCTGTCAGTGTTTCTGCTAGGGGTTTCAACACGAGCAGGAGAGATTAGACCAGCTACAAGATGATATTCAGCAAATAATCAAGCATGCACATGCACACACCAAAACACAAGCATCAGGAAACCATGACAAAGCTTATGCAACCTCTGCCACCAATCTTTCAGTCAGGCTGGAATTGTCCACTAGTTCTCACTCTCACCTCCACTGTAGTGTTTTCAATGCTAAATCGAATCAATCCAGAAACACTGAATACATTTGCAGCAAAGCATGCAGTTTTCATGCATTTATATTCAGTTTATTAATAGTTAATGATTAAAGGGAGATCCCTTGCCTCTGCTCTGCTTAGATGCTGATTTAGTCAACACTCGCTAAACATTTGCTCAGAGAACAAGTTAGTGTAAACTTACTTTGGAAACCTCAGGTAAAGACCTGCAAGTGAGCAAAGAAAATACAATTTCCCTCTCTCTCTCAGCACCACAGAACTTACGAGCAGCACAGAGCGAGGCAAAGATAAGAAGACAAAAGCCAAAGGCCTTTCTTATCCCTCCCTGTAGGTAAGCTGTCATTGCAGAGGCAGCTCTATACTATACTGCTCCGTCAAAGCCAGTCGGTGGTGTGGGACTGGATGTCTCTGAATGAGTGGGGGACTGTGGGTACTATATCCGCACTGCAATCAATGCGGATATTGTCAGGAGCTGTGCTTCTAATGGTTTCATTTGCTCCCTCACTCTATCTCTTTGTCTGAGTCGCTCTCTATATCATAGGAAGGTACTGCCCGCCTCTGGCTCTGTGAGATGAGACACCAGCCTTCACAGGTAGACGGATATCAAAACCCGCAGACAACACTAGTCATTCATAATTCATAATGACAGAGGATTGAGAGGTGACGGCATATCATTACCTTAGTGTCTCTCGCCTTAGATCATTCAATTTGACTTCAGCTGTGGTCTTGACATGAGACATGTGAAGCAGTCATATGCTTCAGTTGTGGGAATGATGGATATTTGGGTCATATTCCTATACTTTGATTACACACATATATTCTGCTAATAGTTAGATTACGTGCATATGCTTACATTAATGATGGTTTGATCCTGATATGTTGATCTTATTCATATTTTCTGCTGATGGATTGTGTGACTGAGAAATTCTACTTCTCCCTGTTAAGTTTTTCCTTTATTATTCATAGAAGTGATTTACACGAGGAGTGATTCTTTGTGTGCAAAATATATCTAAGGCCAGTGTGACCTAGAACAGGAGGTTTTGAGATAGAGGCCTGGCATGGGAGACCTCATGGGGCCCTCGACTTTAGATAGAACAGGTTGGCGTCAGGGATAAGTTTGTCTCTCTAGATTTGTCCTTGCAAACAGTTTGCTGGGCTGGTGACGTTGGATTCTCGAAGATGAGCAAGCAGAGGAGAGAGAGAGCGCCCGACGGCAACGAGGAGGAGCCGACAACTGTTTCAGCATTTCCTCATGTTCTGTCTGTATAAATACTGGGTCAGGGAGAGGTAGTGTGTCTGACTTCGTGAACTGACCCAACTCTGTTGTGGATCAGGGAAAGGTTAAGTCGAGACCCAGAGCTCTGTAACCTTGCACATTCTATTGATGTTAGAATAAAACTGATTTTTTGGACCCAACATCTTCTCCTAATTGCTTCCTTAAAAGAACCCAGAGGACCAGAGAGCTTTTTTACAGACATGTCCTCGACAGGAACCAGGATGCAATCAATATAAGCTCCTTTGCAAAAATTTATACACGCCAAATGTAAGTTTTGGTCTGTGCACACAGGAGCGTAAGTCACTGGAAGAAGGTTTAATTGCAGTTACGCTACAAGCAGATTGGGCTGTAACACGGTGTTGTACTGATCTATTACTCCCATCAGGCCAGCTGGAGAGGCAGATACAAGCGAGCAGAGAGACAACACCAGGTCATGTTGAGCCTGATGTTCTGTGAGGTGTTGCAGACAGCAAAGCCAACTCATGTGGAAACACCGGCCCGATTTGTCATGGACCGCACAAGTCAGCACAGTAGAAGATTAAATTGAACTCATCACTCTCCTTCTTCTTCGCTCATCCTCAGCTCTTATATCACTCTGCCCCCCCTCTCTCTTTCTGTCCTTCAGCAAATCTGTATATCATTTAACATTTCCTCTCCCCTCCATCTCATAAAATTGTCCTGTTGCGATGAAAGAGCTGTTTGCCCCCCTCCTGCAGAACTGAGGCAGTCTCAGGAAAGAGTGCGATGTGGGAAACAGGTAATTCATGTTACCACAACACGCAGCTTTCATTTGTAAGGTCCAGTACTACACTGTGATGTTTTGATTATTCTCTCTGCAGGGTGCTAGCTAATACAGGAACAATTGATATTCCTGCCTGGGCCTCTGCTTCACCTTGAGCTACCCTCAAGCATAATATAAATGGTAAAGGGCTGTAATACCTCAGAGAGTCCATCATGTTGTCTATTCATAAAGTGAGGAGGTGAGTTTCATTGTCATAGTGGGCAACTTTCACCTCATATCCAACATGCATCTGCAAATTAACATGAACATTTTTATATGATAAGGGTGCTACTATATAGATTCATTGTATGGGATCAGTTGTTAAGGTGTTTATGGTGCATTCAAATGGGATATTGGGCTCATGGTTACAAGATGAGAAGTCGTGTACACAATATGCTTGACGTTCAAGTGGTTAAGTCATGAAAAAACAGCTGCCAGGCAGTAATACATAGAGCGAGCGGTTGCCGCCACCACTTTCTGTGACATCGTACATGGATTCTGATGGACAGCATTTCCTGTTTTATTTTGTAGTAGTGTTTCTCATTCATCTCTGTATGTTTTACTTCCAGCCATAGTTCATTTTGCCACCAGTTTCTCTTACCAGCTGTGTTCAATCATCCAGTCAGTTCCTCTGTATACATAGATATATATATGGCCCTTGTGATCCGCTTCCTGGTTGCCAGATTGTCTTTGTCTTCATGAAAGCAAGTGTTCCAGCCTTTTTTTCATTTCCATTGTTACTGGTTAACATTTGTTCTCTGCCAGATGTTTGAATTTTGTATTTTGGTGGGCTGATTTTCTGTTCTGCATTTCCTCAATTCAATTAAATGTTGGAATTATTTGACTTTGGATTTTTGAGTGATCCTTAAACCTGAGTCTCCTCTAGTGTTGGGGTGTAACACTCTTCCACTGTTTTCCATGTAAACATGGCAGCAAGGAGAGGAAGGACAGCTGCAGCTGTGCATGGCTCTTTGTATTCAGAGTTTATGATGGCTCATGTAGTTAGCACAGTATTCTTATAGTAATTGTGCCATATTACTAACCTCTTCCCCCAATTTAAGCTACAACCTGCTCTTTATAGGTATGTAATGAGATCACTGATAGCACAGTCTGTGCTGTACAGCCTGGTAGAATTGACAGTAGCTGGTTTGGGTGTTGTGCCCTGCTGACCACTGATTCCAACACGTCCTCATACCTAAACAGCTGAACAGGTCTATTGCCAATGACTCCAAAAATGACATATATGACCATTGGATGTACCTCGCCTTCATTGTCACATGGTTAAAGGATGCAGTTTCCTTAGGTTTCGACACCAAAACTACTTGGTTTAGGTGTAGGCAAACAACTTGGCTTTGGTCAGGAAAAGATCATGGTTTGGGTTAAAACCATTACTGTTAACTATGTAAACTAACTTAGGTACATTTCATAAGTTAAAAAAGTCCTGTGTTTGTTTGATCCATCCATCCATCCCACCTTCTTCCATTTGCAGACTTTCAGTACTTCCCCTGACTTCTTCTTTTGCGTGTAATTACCACGGGCATTAGAGGCTGCAGCCTAACAATAAATGTAAATATTGGTTGTAATAACACACTTGCACAGGGAACCTATAGAGTCACTTTTCTGGTGAGGACAGGCTGCCGATTCAAAATACAGACCATCAGTATTGCCAGGCAGCAGCAGCAGCCACTCGCTGCCAGACAGCAGCTTTAGTGTAAAATATTGATTCACTTTGAGAGCCAGCATTATGCAAAATCTGACTTGTCTTTGCAACCAAAAACTTTTTTTAGACAAATAATCCACATTGACCATTAAAATGCATGTTCTGAAAAGCAGTGAATAAACATACAACCCATCATAATGTTTTTTTTTCACCAGCAGCATTATGTTTTATTCAACAACTGGAAAAATAAACCATGGAATTATTTTCCTTTCCTGTAATGAAAAACATATCTTCCCTCTATCCAGCTCCTTCTATAAATCTGTGTACAAAACGAAACATACAGTTACTAGATTTGTGCCAAGGCTTAGCACCAACATGGGGGAAAATGTCCTATAATATTAATGGTTTCTTGAAAAACAATCCACCATTGCAGCCTGTAGCAGTGCAGTTCTCACACGCAAACAGCAGTCAAGGTGCAGCGAGAGAGGAATGGTACCTCCTGCTTTGTTATTCAAAGCGCATTCAGAATATAAATGTTGTTTAATTGGAAAAGAAAACAACTGTGCGGGCAAAGATTATGCATAATCACAATAATTATTTCCCTCTGTGTATTACTCATTTCGAGGTGAGTATTCCGTGCTGCCTAATGAATGCGCTTGCTATTCAGTCTGATTTGATTAATTAGCAAACTCACTCTGACTTTGAAGGGAACAGCAAAATCAACATCTGGATTAGAACATGTGGATCTACAGGAACATTTCAATACTGTGCCTCACTCTTTAGTGCTAATGAAATACGTCCACACCATACCCCAAGCCACAGTAATTTGATTGTTGTCGCTGTAATATCGTCAAATTGGCAGTGCAGAAAATGTGTTTTGATCTTGCGTTTTAGTTCTCATCTCTGAGGCGAGCATTCACACTCAGAAACGATGCTGATGTCACGACTGCAGTGGTTTAATTGCCATTACTAGTGTATCATGCCGAGTGCCCCACATCATGCCAGAGTCGTACACCTCAAACACATTTGCTGCTGATGATTTTGATTGGACACTGTGGAAAACATTACCTCAAAGTTAATTTTTCTAATCAAGCCTCCCGAGCTGGACCTGGTCCTCAGCTCCGGCACTGCCAACTTTCCCATTTCCTTTCATATGCTCATTAAGTCGTCAGCGAAGTCAGCCACCTCCAATCTGATGTCTGAGCAATTATCAGCTTCAGTCGGGCTGTGACGTTTGACGATGCCGTGTTTAGAGTCTGATGAGACAGCCTGACCTTTGAGGCACAACGGGAAATAATCACCATGTAACTAAGGTCACTGTCACAGACCCTGTTGAGCTGCATGTCCTCGATCTGAACATACTATACGCATGCAAGGAAACTGGACTCACTGGGAAATTGTAGTATTGGCAATAGGTCATCCTTTCCATTTGCCATTAGAAGCTGTGTGTGAACTTGATTCTTATTTTTCAAAAATAGAAATATTAACGTATAAGATATATCATGACAATGCATGTGCAGTTACAACTAGCTAAATAAACACCAGGAATGTTGGGAATGGAGAGTAAAATGTTCAACGCCAGCTCATCAGCTTCAGAAATGTGCCTGTTTTGCTAAGAGGCTAATTTCTAATGAGTCTGCGCCCTCAGGAAGGGGACAGGCCCGGTGACCTTGGCAGGATATGATGGCAATGGGGCTGTACCATGTAAGCAGCATAACCAGCACACAGCAGTCTCTGTGTGTGGGCTGTGATGCTCTTTCCATTTTAAAAGGACATTAGGGCTAATGGTAATGGTATCTCAGAGGTTTCCAAGCATCTTTCCAGTACTTCCCTATATACTAGCAGCCAAAGAGCATAGTCCATTAAGAAAGCAAACAATGGATATTTTTCATAGGCCGCATAGGGCACAGGGTAAACATGGCTGTGCCACAAATGCTCAACGTTCTGCCATTATTCTAATAACACAAACAAACAACAAGGAATGAATGAATGAAAGAGGAGACTGCCTGAGAGAAAGAGTGATAACGAGTAAACATTTCCATGAATCTAGGCACAAATGTTTAACGTCGCTTGACATTTAAGCATCAGTTAATGTCAACAAAGGCTACAATGGATGCAGTGAGATGCTGTGTAAAAAAAAAAAAAAAAAAAAAGCAATCTATTGTGCGTGTGCATGAGCATGGTTTTCCACGTGGCGTTTTCTCATTATGCTCTTTCTGCGTTAACAGCAGGCCCACAAGCTGCAGCAGGGACTCTCACGGAAGTTTGACACCTTTCACCAGACTCTTAACACAGATGTGAGAACCGGCTTCGTTTGATCCAGCCTGGGATTAGTGGTGGCCACAGTCTCTTTACGGCTCAGTAGCTGCACCGAGTTGACAGCGGCTAAGCGATAAGCCTGCCATTCTGCCTGCTGACTGTGAAGTCAGCACAGCTAATTAGCAGTTCTGTCCTGTGCTGATTAATTTATTCAGCGAAGCCTCATTTATTTAATCGAGCGAAAGTAATTTATTTGCATAGAGCTTCACTGTTTTCACTTCACAACTTGTATTGGACATTATTAAAAGCCGTTCACTTATTCATAACCAGTCAACTGCGCAGTGACATGCAATACTCGCCTCAACACCTTCTTCACAGATCCACCATGGCATTGTAAAAATAGGCAGCGAAGCAAAGTGTGTAAATAAACCCTGCACTGGCCGCTCCAGGAGGGTCAATAAAACTACAAGCTGAAATGCATTTAGAGATCCTCAATGAGAATCTCATTGTTCATTCTACCCCTCCGATTTGCGAGGAGCCAAATCAATACAAGGGCCATTAGGCTTAACAAACCTGGCTTGTCTATAAACTGCCCACAGCCTCTTTAAAGCAACAACATGTACTCCAGGACACCCTGCCTACCTGTAATAGCTCAGAGGCAGGTGGTTTGTACAAAGCAGGATATAATTCTATTCTGACATACTGCACTCTGACAATCATTTGTCATTCTCAGGTTACTGTACATGTGGTGATGTAGATAAGCCCCAAACTACACGCAGTAATAGCGCTAATGCACGTGTGTGTGTTTGCTCTGTTTATACCACGCTGTTTGCTATGATTTGACATTTAGCAAATGGAGGAATACATGGCCATTTTTTTTTTCCGTAATGAGAAGTTCTATTACAGCTTTTTTTTTAAACATCACTGTCAGTCATGTCACTCTCTGGCGACAAGCTTTGGGTGGCTGCAAGACCGAGATATGGAACTTGAAAGAAAAGTGACGAAACCTAATAGACGAACCACGCGCAGCCGTACGCAGTGTGCTGACACAGTACACCGAAATTCAACATTCAAAATGAGAGCTGCGATGCTTAAAGGACCCTATGAATAATTAGTCAGTGATCAAAGGTCGCTGTCACTATACAGCTTGGAAGAACAAATATACTGTTTATTGTTATTCAGTCACTATTCATTGAAATATATTCATTCAATTTTGAGTTATTATCTTACAATAGAGTGTGTTAGACACCATTACGTAAATGTAATGAGGCAAATAAGGCAATTCTTCCCACTTGTTGTTCATAACAATGCCCATCCTTTGGAAAGTATTATTGCTGATTACTTAATTAAACAACATTGCTGTGTGATGGCTGCGGCTGCTCAAGTCAAAAACATATTACAGGGGTTTATGTCAGCAACAGACGGTCTGTTTTAACAACAGCAGGAAGTCATAGAAATGAAGCACAATGCAGCAAATGTTCCTGAATAAGCAAGAACATTTTGCTGTGTGTTCTGTGTGTTTCGGCCGCGTGTGAGCAGAAAACACACGGAGAAATCCTGCAACAGACAATTTTGTTTCACCACTTAATTGCCTTACTTAGCCTCACTGCTTTTGTAATGGGTAACTGGTTGTCATGACAAACACTCAGTCTATTCATAGCTCAGAGGGTTGTGCAGAAACCCCTCTGCAAAAGCATTCGAAGACAGGACATAGAAGATTTCTGGTGGAAGCTTTCCACGACTCCATAAAGTAGGTCCGAAGGGAATGGCGGCCTGTTATTTCTCTTCTTTCCAAATAATCTGTCAGCCTGATGCAGGGAGACAGGGAGGGATAAAATGAACCCCACCTTTTGGTTACATACAAGAGAACAGTCATTCAGTATGACTAAGCGCCCTACCAGTATGCTTTCATATTGAGACAGGTTAAAGCACTGTGCCTCTGCCAAGAGAAGCTACATGGCTTTCCTGGAGTTTCTATACTGAATGCAAACAAAGAAAAATAAATACGGTGAATCATTTCCTTTAGCGTCACACTGACATAATGCAAACACACTGAAAAGCATGCCTCTACTGGGATTTCATGTGTTTTTCTTTGCAAGGTGTAGACAGTGTCATGACGTGTAAGCATCAAACAAAGGGGGCCGCATTCTCCAAGTCCTCCAGCCATGTGTTACCTGAACACATGCATTATTTATGTTACAAGGAAGTGAAAAGACAAGATAGAGAAGTATCGGTGACATCTGAGTCATGACCTTGTAAAGCAAAGTTGGTGTAATGGTAGGAAAAGGGTGAGCTACAGTTTTTTCAGTCTTCTGGAAATCTGGCAGGTATTTGATGAGATCAAGTTTTTCATCAAGAACCCAGCAGGTATGTAAAGAAAAAAACTGGCGAGGTATCCATTAGCTGTTATAAGTGTGTTTTTTAAAGTGTGATTAAAAGTTATCAAAGCAGTATTAATTGATTTGAACACTGAAACGCCATCAACTTTTTAGATGATAGTTGTTGTGGTGAACAGGTTAGCAAACAGTGTCCTAACGACATTTTCAGCATTCATTCATCCATTGATGAGCTATACCCCCTTATCCATGAGCCAATTCCAGCTGACTCTGCTCGAGAGGTGGGGTATGACATATATATACGTTGGACAGGTCACCAGTCAGTCAGAGGGGGGCTGCATGGAATCATACAACCGTTTACACTCACATTTATGTGTGAGGAAACTGGAGCCCCTGGAAGAAAAGTCTGCACAGAGAAGCGCCCTGACACTCTAAAGAGTTTAGAAACTGCACAATTCTGAGTACTTACTGAGTTGTAGCCATTGTGTTTCACTACATTGTTTTAGAAATCTAAATCTCATCACAGATTTCTGTAGATTTCATCATTTTATGGAGGATTACTTATCTGTTATATGCTGCACCCACTTTAAATCCAGACATTTGGTCTTACATGATAATAACCTTTTCAAGGATACGATTTGCAATACATTTGTTTGCAATAGACACAAATCAATAATGGTAGGCGTCTGACTGACAAGATAAACCTTTATCCACTGATGACAGAGTGTCTTTTTTCCACCTAAAGACAACACACACTTAGTTTTATTATTAGAGTTAGATTAGAGCCACGTGCTCTTTAATTACATATTTATCATCTAATACGTCTGTAACTTATGTGTCAAACCAGAATGAGGTCTCTTGATTTGCATTCGTTAGAAATTACAGGACAATGGCTGCATCTAATTTCCTCATGGTATCATTCATTTCCTGTCTTTTTGATTTCAGCTTTATGACCTTTTGACCTGCAAGGACTTCATTAGCCAATTAGAGATGGTAAGCTGCTTCACGTAAAGTATCTCTTGAACCATAACCGAAGGTCTTCTTACACACTGCTAAGCCCCACAAGGACCCACATCCACTGTCCCACACGCACACACACCGTAGCCTTTCCCTGAATATGTTTGGTAACCACAGTGATTGGCAAAACATAGTTGGTTTCCTCGGATGGGAAAGGTGAGGAGAGGTTTTTCTTGTAGAACGGGGCTTATTCAGGTGTGACAGAAATGTAGAGGAAAAGTGGAAGAACATGAGCGTCATCAGTACTTCACTCTGGAAAGTCTCATGTGCAGAATCAGTGTTTACTAAACTGTGCCAGTATTATATAGTGAACTCAACCACTGTCTGTTCAACTTGTGATATTGTTTACTATTTATGATATTGTGCTTTCTTTATTGATGTTTCTTGCTATTACATTTCCCCCTTTTGCTGTTTTTGTAACACTGCAACTCCCCTACTGTGGGATTAACAAAGTACAGTGCATAAACTCTGAAGAGTAACTTATATCATTTTTTAACATCTGTTTTTTCCCAAAAAATATACATTCAGATGCCTTCTCAAATGCCTTTCTTCCATTTACCAAAATACAGCAGTAACCCACACGAGTCCCGCGTTGTTTGGAGGGTTGAACACACAAGAAATGAAATCAATGGTTTCTTTGTGTGGTTGTGTGACAGAGAAAATGGGTGGAATTACACTAGCTTATGCAATTATATGAGTCAGAGATATAACACAGACACACAGAGAGAAAGAGAGGGAGGACAAAAGAGTGGGAAAGATAAAAACGGAAAGGAAAAGAATATTGTTGAAGCTGCAATTTCTTCTCGATGAAACACTTCTATTGTCACTTATCCCTGAAATATGGCAGCGGTACACGTGAGGTGGCCGGCTGGTGGTGACATATTCTTGACACAAAGCTAGGCCGACAGATGCATTTTCGAACGCACTGAATATTAATCGAGTGAGACGGACGCCGCTGATCCTCCGGCGCTAGATGTGATTGATTCTTGCCGACTGATTGATTGATTTAGTTCAAATAAACAGTGAGCTGGCATTCTCCGACACTGCTGAGGAAAATCCGCGGCGACAAAACCCCATCACTCAAGCACCTGGAAGACACTACTGATTTAGTCAGTCGCTACAGACACGTAATGCACTTTCCTCTGTCGTGCATACGTTGAAGCACAGGGTCTTCCATCATTGTTGAGGACAGCAAATGAAGTTTTGTGCCTGCCATTGTCCTGAGCAAATAACTCCTCTCAGCAGGACAAAGCCTCTCGTTGTTTGCCCTTGGAAAGAAATGAGCTGTTTCATCAAAAAACATTCACGCTGAGTCATCCCATGTCTGTAGGCCAATATGTTTGTGCTTCAAACGTTCTCAACCTCAATCTTTTTTAAAAAAAATCATGGTTATGGGTTTTCTTGTTTCAGAGCCACACGAGGCATTCCTTCAGTGCAGTACTCTGGAGTGATTTGCTGTGTGTATCCAGAAACTCTCACACAAATGCTTATAAAATTATCTGTCGCTGATTATGAGCCGTTAGACGACATTTGTTTCACAGTATCACGACTCGTTGCATCACACAGACATGCCAGATGTGAGTTTTTGGGACTCACGCTGTCAGATGTTAGCCAGACCTGAAGCTGTTGATTTCTTAGCTCTGGAGGGTGATGCGCTGCTGGGCGTAGATGTGTTGGCGGGTGTGACACTGGATGGAAAGAACACACCTACTGTAGCCTGCGTTTGGCAGCTGCTCCTTTAAGCTCACACAGGAAACACACAAGCGCGCACGCACGTCAATCTCATCTGTCACAGTATCCCTGCCTGTCACCATGGTAACACCCTAAAACTATAGTTGTCTCATAGAAGGCTTCCTGTGATTTGGGTATTTGGGGCTTTGCATAGGCCTACACGTACACACACACACCTCTCCTATTGGCCGTCAGCTGAAAAGATGCTGAGCTCTTGACCTCTTTGTGGCAATTGTGAGTAATAATCATTGGACACAGCATCCAGTTCCCCTGTGCATACTGTGTAATGACACCAATTTCATTCCAATATGACCACATATTGAGACAGATGCTACTTTTCAAAATTGAAATTATTTTTGAAAAATGCTTCACATATAAATATTTCAGTCTTCTCTAGTGAAATGGTCCCTGCAGAGCCCTCAGACATGCCCAAGGTATGTTTCTGCTGAGTGACATTTTGTGGTAGATGTCCACATCTGAAACAGGTTTGCATTGATCTGGGCTGGGAATTGCACAGGAGATTGATCGTAATGTGTGACAGCCCTGTTCCCTGAACTCACAAGCCTGCCTTTATAAGAATGCCTCTGGTCAAACAGAAATAAACTAATGAAAATGGCCTGTTTGCAGTGGGCTCACAAATCAATGCATGCAGCAGTCATGTAAGAGACTTCCTGAGATGTCAGGGACATTAACTGGCAGCTATGAAGAACATTTACTAAATCACTGAGGCTTTCTTCATCGAAATGAAACATCTTTGGATCTGAAAATCCAACAGAGAACATTTGCTTGAGATGTTTTATTCAGCACTATATCTGGGTGGGTGCTATGACGCATAAAGCAGAGATACTGATGATTCAAAACCAATCAAAAAGAGATTCAAATCATCCTTTGGAAAGAGTCTTAACTGTGACAATACGCCAAGCCATGTTTAATCATGATAGTTCTCTGGAAGCTGTGTGTGTGTGTGTGTGTGTGTGTGTGTGGTGAGTGGGGGGATATGAGACAGACAGACAGACAGACAGCTGACTGACATAGATTTAGACAAGATAGGCAAGATTTAGATGGATGGTGCACACAACATAATGCAATAACACTTCATGGAAAATAACTTTACTTCACAATTAAAAGCAAGCTTCAAAGGTCATGTTACGCTAAGTGGCAGCAAGCAGCCTTTGTGAGCTTTTAAGGAGGTCTGGCATGGGGCACTTTGACATATTTCTAAGCAACATGAGACATCTAACAGAGCTTTTAGCAAACAATGCAGATGCATCAGTCTAAAACAAGTTGCTCAATTATTGTCACTGTATGGTCAAACACAGAGTACATCATCATGGAACAGCTGTCATTAGCTGTAAACAAACTACAGTACAGTAGGGTGCAGACAGGTAGCTAGTAATTGTCATGCAAATATGATCCACCTTTATTTGTTTTGTAGATTGCTGTGATTTAAGTTTGAGGCACGTTTAAGGAATGCTCAATAATATGCCAGTAAACTAAGAGAAGCAATGATTAAGTCTGGGTCTCTTCAACCCTCCTCCCAGATAAAAAAGAATAGCTGCATGACTTTCACCTCTCAGTTTCTTATTTCCGAGTGTTTTCCAGTGCTGCTGTAGACGGAGTTACCTAATTTATCAGTCTTAGATCCATCTCATTGCTACTGCACTGTATGTCACCATAATTCAGCATCCCACCTGTACTAATGCCCCTCATTACATTCACCAGAGTTAGTTCACAATGGTTTGTTGAGTGCGTAAGAGAGGAGATTGGGGCACATTAAGTGGTTACAAAAACACAAAAACTGATAACGTGTTCACTAAAAATAGCCTTTGCTAACATGATTATTGAGTATAGTAGGTGATGAAAATGCAAATATGTCTTTTATTATATGCAATTTTTTATCTTAAATACTACATTTCTTCTTAAAAGGGGGAGACGTAGGTAGTTTTCTGTGTAATCGAAAATGGTAACAGTGTCAAGAAACCTTGACACTGCAATAAAAAGGCTACATCAGCATAATAAATTTAAAGTGATAATATAATTACAACGGGAGAAGAGCTTCACAGCTGTTCCTTGTGTCAGCAGAAATGTACAACAAAATTGCAATCACCAGTCCCGAAGTGTCAAAGAACTAATTATTATCTGATCAAATAATCAACATTCTGGAGTCACATGAAAATGGTTTATTGAGCAAAGTGTGTTGTTAAGATAAAGCAAGACAGAAAGGACAAGCTGACCCAACAGCAGGGAGTGTCAGACTGTGGGCTGGAGGACTGAGAGTGTCCAGGTTTTCATTCCCAGCACCATAGGGTTGTGACATATAGTTGGACACACTGGCCAGAGAGAAAAACTGTCTACTTTCATTGATGACAGCCAGAGTAGCTAGAATCAATGCTTGAGAAGAGAGAGGCTTCAGTCTGTCATGCCTTAATCACAGTAGAAGTCCATTTTCTGAAAAAAAAAAAAAAGGCAAAATACAAATGTAATGAGATAAATGTTGTTCACCACCTATTACTCCAGGAAAAGTGAAAGCCCCATCTCAGATATTGTCCTATAAAAGAGTCAAATATACTCACAGATGTGGGAACCTTAACTGTGTCTTCCACAAACTTGTGTGTCTCCTTCACCACAGTTGCAGGAAAGTATCCAATAATGCCCATCTGGTCCACATACCGCTCACTGTAAACCTGCCAGTGAAAACAGCATGGCCTCTCTAACAAATTACCATACACAACATTATATATGCTGTACGCATTTAACCATCCTCACTAAACTTGTAGTCATTTCTAATAGAATGAAAGTGAACATTGGACCAAACGTCTATCTCGACATTTTGCTTATAAAGGCCAGAAAGTTCACATTTATTTGTCCCAGCTGTGCCTTTTGTAAGGTGAAACAAATATGCACGTACACTTCCAGACCAGAAGACTCCAGCGCCCTCGTCTGGTACCAGTTTAGAATACACATAAACCATCTGCCCCTTCTTGATGTTGATGAATCTGCAGTCAGGAGCAATGAAGTCATCCAAGGCGGTGGCCATGGACAGAACATCTAATGATGCACAGAAAATAAAAGAGGACACAGAAATATTGATGAAAATATCTTCTATTTCTAAAAAGTTATCAAGTGCATGCATTCTACTGCATGGTTTTAATACGTAATAGTCACTCATGCACACTATAACATGCTTCCCTTTAGTGCTCTGACTTACATGAGCATTCTGCATCTCCACAAATCTTGATGTCTGCTAGTTTATCCATGAGGACGGCCCTCGCAGTTTGGTGCAAAAGTCCCAAACAGAGCAGAATCACCACTGGATAACCCATGCTGACCAGACGAGCAGAACCTAGGGAGTGTTGTGTGCGCCTGTGGGTGTGAATGTGGACGTCTGAAGGAACTTAAGGCTATAAAAATCCCAAAACACTTCTCTCAGCCAGAACTGAATGGGCTGAGCCCCTGCATCATAGTTCGCCTGACCAATCAGTGTCGAGTTTCAGAAATGCCACGCTCTCTAGAACTATTCATTTCCCACAAGGGAGTTGGCTGACTTTTCTCAAATCTTAGTTTGAAGTCTTGAGCTCTGTAAAAAGGTAAATACATAAAAATGACTATTAAAAAAAACAAGTTAATTTGTTGAAATACAGCATGTTGTTCTTTCAACAGGTCTTAAAGTAAGTGACATACTTTTACCAGGCTAAAATGTCTAATGCATAAAGCAGTCTAATAACTTTTGAGGTATTTTATGTAATTAGATGTAACACCTATTAATAATCTTGAGTAAAAATAAAGTAATTAATCTAATATTAGTTTGGAAAATGTTGAACTGAGCTCCTGAGATATTAGTCTAATTTACATTCAGCTCTATTGATGATGATGCTCCTTCCATGTTACTCTAAAGGCTGGAGATGAAATACAAAATTGCAAATTGCAAAATAAAGTCTATGAAAATGAATTAATTCAGACCTAAAGAGCTGAGTGTGATATTGCTGGACAGTGCTTAAACTTGAATAGCCTAAGAATTGCACTGCACCACCAGTAATGTAGCTTGCTGGTGACAGTCGGTCCAGTTAAAATCTAGTCTAGTTATCTGCAAAACAAATGTGTTAAACAAATGTAGTCAAACCCATATACCCATATTGAAACAGCCTACACAATCAGGACATGGTTAAACAGACTAGTGGTCAGGCCCACTTTCAAATGGTGTGGCCAGCACGCTTGTCAGTTTCTCTTAACTAACCTAAGACTGTACATTGCAACCCTCTGTGTCCTCTCAAGGTCACCCAGTGGTACGTGAAATTATATTCTCCACCAAACACCTGATGGCGCTCTTGTCCCGTAGCTATGGTCAAGAAATTGAAGCATTTCAGCTTCTGTTTGTTTATTTGTATGTTCTTGCCAAGTGGAAAAATGCCAATCTGGCGAAACCAGCTTCACTGGAGAACTTTCTGCTGCACCTGTAAAATAGACAAAATGATGATTGCAGGTGAGGCATAACGTTGGCTGATGAAGCAAAACCTTGAAAAACTAAACCAAGTTCTGTCTTACTTTGTCGCTGTCTGTGGATAACATACTTAGGCTTCTCCTTACGTGTTATTGAACATGAGCACAGACCTGAAGAGGTATTCTCATTTACTGCCAACGTAAAGGTTAGATTCAATTCAATGATCTCTGCGTCTAAGATGATGACATATTTTTTGATTTTGTGTCATCATCTTTTGCAAACAAGCTTTCTAATCTCTTTGTAAACAAACGTATTTGCTTCCTCCTCCGTCTGATGCAAAGCGCTGCAAAACGGAGTATGTCTGTGGGCGCTCGCTGTTTTTACCCAGTTAAGTAGGCGGGCGGGGTTTAACGTACATTCAATCTCACGCCTTTCAGATAACAAAAAACCCGCTCACTCGCGCTCTGCTCTTCTAAAAATCAAGCGCATCCATTGGCATTTCAGACAGTGACGTATTCACACCGTAAACTCAAAACGAAAGTCTCGGACGAAGCTGTTATTGTTCGGTTTGGAGAGTTTGGGACAGCCGGTGCTTTGTCTTTATTTTGGGGGGTGTAAGCTACCACTAGCAGGCGTATTCCATTCTAATACAAATACCTGCATGCTCGGGCTGAGGTTTATTTTTGAATGATATAGCATTATATTAATCCTGGTAGTGGTAAGCTAACAAGTTAAGTCGCAGAGTAGCTGATGGATGCGCGGGTATCGGAGTTATTTTGCTCAGGAAATGGACACGGCTCCGGATCTCAAAGTGCTGCGGCCAACGTCAAAGCGGGAAATGGCTATGGGGTAGCCCCCAAAAAAGCTTGTGTAAAGAACAACAAGAAATCCAAGGCTCGGTTCTCTCGCAACTTCAAACCAAGCAATAACACCCCATATCTACCTCCAGAGGTAAGGATGAAATTACAACTACCGGTAGCGAAATGAAGCTAATGTTATTTGTAATAATAATGTGAACTTAAATAGGTGTTTGAGTGCATGTTGTAAATTGTGCCTCCTATAACCGTAGGTTGTCATTGCGTCCCCGTCGACGGGGCTAGCTATGCTGTCCTGACTTGTCTTTGAACTCGCAGTGACACGTAGCTAAAGGAAAATGAATGAGACGGTTACACTATGCTAACATTATAGTAAGTTAGCGACCTAACATTTGCTGTTACAACTTGCTTTTCACAGTATGTTTACACTCGTAAACCAAATATGTGTCATTAAAAGCCGATTCCTATAGCCGGCCAGTATTGAAGCTAGCTAGCAGAGGAGGAACAGCTGTGTTTGTAAATACCTAACAGGGGGCGGGTGTGCCCTCGGTCGAACTACATCTGAGCTAGCTAATGTTACTATTACAGCCCCTGATATTCGCTCAGCCAAGGACTGTGTTACCACACAACAAGGACAGAGGAAGTGGAAAACATCTTTATCGCATTAGTTAATAGCATGTTAGCTATATGATGTTTATGAGCGGTTTCCATGGTTATAAACACTTACTGAGGTTGACGGGGCAAGTCTCAACATACCCAATCGCTTCAGTTGTTGTTACAGCTGTCAACCAGCATGTAACCAGCGACACTGTCCTACACCGATCATAATTGTTCGTATACATTTGAGAAATTTGCCCACTTGTAAGGATTTATATATGTATACATATATTGACTTTTACACATTTGTGTGCTTTGTCTAATAACGCATGAAGTAGCTTTGTGTTAAGGCTAGCTAAGCGGGTGGTTTGTTTAGCTCTCGGTGACTACCTATTCACAGTAGTGCTTTGAACGCTCATTCAATTAGATTGCTCTTCTTTGTGTCTTTTACCAAATCAATAGCCTGTTGTCTCACTTCTCTACAGTCTGACAGCTGCTCTGTCTGTCTTTGTTTCTCTCCCCGTCTCGTAGGCTGAAGAGGGAAACATAGAGTACAAGGTAAGCAAATTAGCTGCCATTCTAGGTCTTTGTTGTGTTAAAAAGATGTTTTAATTTCCTTCAAAGTGAGCCGGTTGCCTCCTACACGTAACACTATAACAGTGTACAGGTTGTGAAGGTTATTGTCAGTCGTCATTACAGTAAGCTGTGAGCAATATGTAGGTGATATTTCAGAATATACAGTGCAAGTAGTCTCAAGTGTCTAGCATGGAAATCGAAACCACAGTGGATTAGCAAGAGCATTTTTAGTATCTGGACAGGTGCTTCCCCTGCCACATCAACATTGACTTTGTTTCAGATTTTTATTGCCTCAGCCCTCCAGTAATCCTTTGTGATATTAGTTGTTTGCATCATAATTATTAACCACTGACTAGTACCATTTAAATTTTCCACAATCTAGGTTTAAGTTCGGCACTGATTTCTTAAGTCTGTCCTTTGTCTAGTTGAAGCTGGTGAACCCCACACAATACCGTTTCGAGCACCTGGCAACACAAATGAAATGGCGACTGCAGGAGGGTCGAGGCGAAGCTGTCTATCAAATAGGTGTTGAGGATAATGGCATGCTGGTGGGACTGTCAGAGGAAGATATGAAGGCGTCACTGAAGACACTCCACAAGCTGGCAGAGAAGTAAGTCAAGATATTATCTCATTCACTTTTTTTCAAGCCTCAGCGCATTGTCACTTTTTTTGACAAGTTATAACCCTAACCAAACAAATGGTAAATGACAGTGTGTCATTTTAAACAAAGCTTTTTTAAACAAATTACAGGTTATTTTGTAATTGCACAATCAAAATTAAACACTATATTTATCTACGTATTTGTTTTTCTTTTTTCTGACAGAGTTGGAGCTGACATCACTGTTCTCAGAGAGCGAGAAGTGGACTATGACTCTGATGTGCCTCGTAAAATTGCTGAGGTTCTTATTCGCAAGGTGCCAGATGACCAGCAGGTTAGTAGGGCGAAGGTGAAGTCGTGTTGCTTTTTAGTTGATACTCTTTTGTTGTGCATCTTGTACATTTTTTAAAATCCCTGCTTTTTCTTCGCGTTTTCCTGCAGTTCTTGGACCTGCGAGTAGCCGTACTGGGTAATGTGGACTCTGGCAAATCCACTCTATTGGGTGTTTTGACACAGGGTGAGCTGGACAATGGACGGGGAAGAGCGAGGCTCAACCTCTTCAGACATCTGCATGAGATCCAGACTGGACGCACTTCAAGCATCAGCTTTGAAATCCTTGGCTTCAATAGTAAAGGAGAGGTGAGAAAAGATCCAGCACCAGAGAAGAAATAATGTTTACCCCAGTATAAATGTTATTGTATTTGCCATAAATAACAGCAAAAGTCAAATACATTACATTATACATCCTACTGAGGTGTACTTGTTGAGAGAATATGGTTTGGGAAATAGTTATGTAAAGAGAAAAGTAAGTTAATGCAATGTAATACTAATATAGTAATGTATTACTCATCAAGCTACTATGTCTGCAAGTAAGTAACTGATATTTAGTCTGACCTATACTTTCAAATAAATAACTGAGGAGTATGTTGGTGCAGCTTTTTTAATGCAATATACATTGTGACCCTTCAGCCATGATTACATCTTTTCGCAGATTGTGAATTACAGTGAGTCTCGGACAGCAGAGGAGATTTGTGAAAGTGCCTCTAAAATGATCACATTCATTGATCTGGCGGGTCACCACAAGTACCTGAAGACCACCATCTTTGGCCTCACCAGCTACTGTCCAGATTTCGCTATGCTGGTTGTCAGCGCAAATACTGGTATTGGTAAGTGTAAATTGATTAATTTATTCTTACATTTCTAGTAATTTAGTAAGAATTTGATCATCGTTGTATGTCAGTTAAAATGTACTTGTACCTCTTCTATGTGCGCCCTTTATCCAGTCGCTTTACTATTCAGAATAGCTAGGCTGAAAGTGGATCTGTCACAGGGACACAGACTGGTAATAGACACTTGCAGGGCTAGTCTTGTCAGAGAGCCTATGTTTGTGTACATCACACCTCCACACTGTAGTGGACTAATGGTGGCCAGCTCTGGCTTAGCGCTTTGCAAACATGTGATATCTGAGTTTATGTAACCATTCCCTGCCTGCTACTACTAGTCCCAAAATATCTCAAATACCATTCATGTCACAGTCCTCTGACCCAGATGGGTCTGTAAGCTGTGTGCATCAGCAGTCACCAGAAGTCATGGCATGTAGGCGGCAGGCAAATTCCACCCCCTTTTGCATAAAGTTGGGATTTTTCA
This sequence comes from Chelmon rostratus, assembly GCF_017976325.1. Lineage (NCBI taxonomy): Eukaryota > Metazoa > Chordata > Actinopteri > Chaetodontiformes > Chaetodontidae > Chelmon > Chelmon rostratus. Next base: position 15,448,496 of record NC_055668.1, on the reverse strand, counting down.
ACTTAAGACATTACATTTGAACAACTAGTTTTATTGATAAATTCTCTAGTAGGGCGTTATTTCTTTACAGCAATCCCCAGACCTTTTATAACAGCAAGTGAGACTAGGTGCAGGAATTTTGTACAATAACAAGGTCCAAGAAGGACATACTTTGAATCATACAGTTGTATGATTTTGGTTGTAAAGACGTTTTCTTTGTTTTTATCCTGTATTTGTTTACTTTTTCTTAGTTTAATGTAGAGCACTATTTGATTTAGCTAGTAGGATTTGGTCCAAAAAGAAGTTACTGTCAGAAGTGGGATTCGAACCCACGCCTCCAGGGGAGACTGCGACCTGAACGCAGCGCCTTAGACCGCTCGGCCATCCTGACATATTTTTGTGTGTGCTAACTCTGCCAGATCACTTGGTGGGGAGGGGCTTCGACAGGCATGTTCGTTCAGATAAGAACACGCTGTTAAAAAGCTTGTGACCCGCTGTAAAGAATCTCTGTGCTTTTTAAAGCAATGGCCTTGACTAATACAGAGTTATTAAGAAATATTTAGTTGAGTTTTATTTTTGTAAATGGCAAGGAGCCATAGATGAAACCTGAGCCACACTCACAACCTACCACTCCAGCAAGGCCACAAAAGTAATGTTGTCTACCGGCACCAGTAGAGTAAGAAGATAAACAAGTAGAAAAAGAATTTCCTAGGCACGGTCACAATGTTGTATGTAATTAAAAAGCTTGAGAAACTGCAATGACAGGTTAGTTTTTCCTGTTTTCAGCCATGTGCAGAAAGATTGGTTTGTTGTAAATTTACCTTTGACCTGAATGTGTCCTTTAGTAAATAAGCAGTTGTATTTACGTTCATTCAGTAGTAACAAAGCAAATTACACCCATTTGCCAATCATAATTTCATCACAATAAATTAAAATACTTTAAGCATTTTAACTTTGTGGGGCATAAATAGGGCATGGATATATGAAATCAAACAAAACTGAACCATTACTACTCTGCAGAGGAAAACTGAAATGGGCCTCAAAGAGTGCCGCTGAAAGCTCAACCTGTAATGCACCTTTTTTAAAACCTATGCAGTATTATTCTTTTATTGATATGTACTTATATGCTTGGGTTTCTGTACTTCTTGTACTGTAGGCATTGCTGTGTTTGTGTGGGTGTCTGTTCTAAAAATGGGTGTGCTTGGGGAAATGGGGTCAAGAATGATGACCATCTTAACTATGCAACAGACAGAAAGGGGACACAGTGTCTGTAACCCAAGAGCAACTCCTTTAATTATGAAACAGAGAAATTGATCTGTGTAATACATAGGGCTCATCTTAGGTCATATCTGTGACAAGACAAAAAGCCAAAGAGCGGGTAATCATCTTATATCACTCTGCCCTGCTTTACCAGATATTTTGGCATGTCCAGCTTTGATTTATCCTGTGTACCTTTACCTTGGATGAACTATTAGGTAACACACAACCAGCAAAACAAGCTGCTGCTCAGCTGACGAGGGGGTCAGGGTAATTTGAGTCTTTGTCTGTCTCTGTGTATGTGTGTCATTGGGTCTGTATGTGACGTAGGAAAAGCTGAGACCTGTATCCTAACTAACATAATCTACTATATATATCGCTTTATTTACAAAGGAACATGATGAGCCTCCTGTCTGGAAGTCACTGTGTTATGAAGAATTTGTCTTTGTCATTCTGGACAGCCAGGGCATTCATGATAATTACCATATGTGGTTGAATATTCCTGTATTGCTGTCCTGTCTACTTCCTCTGATGGCATAACAAGCACTCGTAATGGTAAATTCAATGTGGCCTTATCATGTCATATATTTATGATGTCTTGACCCTTTGACCCACACTGAGTGCCAGCAGATAAGCAGTGTTATCTAAGGTCACAATAGTCCTTTCCCTCAAGGATGTAGACGTATGTAAACCTTATAAGGAAGAGCAAGGTGCACCTGAAAGAGTAGATTCAACGTATTGAAACCCTCCTGCCAGACCTAACTGAATATTACTATTTTGCTCTTTCTCAGCTGGTACGACACGGGAGCATCTTGGAATTGCCATGGCCCTAAAGGTGCCCATCTTCATCGTCATCAGTAAGGTGGACCTCTGTACGCGGGCCACAGTGGAGCGCACTGTGCGGCAGTTGGAGCGTGTCCTGAAGCAGCCGGGCTGCAACAAGGTGCCCATGGTCGTAGGCAGTACAGACGATGCAGTCACAGCAGCGCAGCAGTTCGCCCAGTCACCCAAGTATGAAACAACTCCATACTGTATACATAATTGAATAAGCATGTTTTCTAGTTACATATACCCTTGTAACAGTGGATGGTAGAAGGAGTGACGTCTGTGTGTCCTGATGATGTGCTTGTGCTCTCCTTGGCAGCGTCACACCCATTTTCACCTTGTCCAGCGTGTCTGGAGAGAGTCTAGACTTGCTCAAGGTCTTCTTCAACATCATCCCGCCTCTCAGCAACAGCAAGGAGCAGGAGGAGCTTATGCAACAGCTAACTGAGTTTCAGGTAGGTGTGAGATGAAGCAATCAGCTGGCACATACACACACACATTACACACAGATGATTTCGATGTGATTGACAGCAGTGTCTGTCATCACAGGTGGATGAGATCTACACAGTGCCAGAGGTGGGGACTGTGGTGGGGGGTACTCTGTACAGGTCAGTGTGTAGAAACACTTACTTCATGTCCTTCCATTTAACTTTTTTTGTCGTTTTTTTTTCAAGCATGGACTCTGACTCACTATTGTCTTTAATTGTGTAGTGGTATTTGCCGTGAGGGAGATCATCTTGTGGTAGGGCCCACAGACTCGGGCCAGTTCCACAAACTGACCATTGGGAGCATCCAAAGGAATCGCTCAGCATGCAGGGTACTCAGGGCCGGCCAGGCTGCCACACTTGCCCTGGGCAACTTTGACCGGTCGCTACTACGCAAGGTCAGACACTTCTCTCAAACCCTAACCCTTTACTGATTGCCCATCCCAGTATTTAGAGAAAGTGTGTGTTTCTTGTATTTACATGAAAATACATATCTTATTTGGTAATTGATCACTGATTGCTATTCCTGTTTTTTAATGATAAGTATGTCATTAAACCATCTACATTTTATCATGCTACATTCTCAGTTCTATGTGTGTATAATGTCCATGTGTTTTCCATTTACAGGGCATGGTGATGGTGAGTCCAGAGATGGATCCGACCATCTGCTGGATGTTTGAGGCTGAGATTGTGCTGCTCTTCCATGCAAAGACCTTCCACAAAGGCTTCCAGGTTACTGTGCACATTGGTAATGTGAGACAGACCGCCACTGTGGAAGCTGTGTATGGCAAGGTTAGTTCATGCACTGAGCTAAAACTGTTCCTGTCTGAAGGTTGTCCTCTACTCCAGACTACTACTTGAATTTGGTTTATTCTTAATGCTGTCTCTCTTTTCATCCTGTTCTCATGGCACATCACTGTTCCACAGGAGGAGCTGAGGACAGGGGAGAAAGCAGTGGTCCTCTTCAAGTTCATCAAGCACCCAGAATACCTGAAGGTGGGAGCTAAGGTGCTCTTCAGAGAGGGCGTGACCAAAGGTATCGGCCATGTCACCAAGTTGCAGCCCATCTCCCAGTACCGACCATCCCAAAGCGATGATGACGAAGCGTAAAGTTTCTGTGAGAACCAAAACAGAAAACACCGTCCTGCCCAAAAACAAGGTGCTTTACAAAGAACCTCCTGCTTTCTCCAAAGGTCACTCTGCCCTTGTCCCTTTCACAATATTTCATTGTTGTCTTCTTGTTGTCATCCTCCTCATTTGTCCTTTTCAGCCTTTTAAATAACTGCTGATATTTTCTGTTGAGGTGTAAAGAGTGTTGCTTTTCATGCCACTGATAAGAGGCAGCCGCCTCTTCAACACATTTACTTAGCAAGACCGCATCGTTGTAATGCACAGATCAATAAGTGACAACAAGGAAATTGCTCTCTCACACCTACATTGAAGTGCTACTTACACAGTTTACACATAAATGCACTCCTAACACGCTTGGATAAAAGATACACACACTTGCACTGAAACACAAATGCCAGTTGATATACCTTTGGCAGATAATCGTTTACAAACTCAACAGTTGCAAGTATCAGATGCTTGGACATCAAGATGTGACCTGTATCACTAATGTCATTGTTGTCATCGTCCCTCAGCAGCTTATCTGTGTTACCAGCATAGTGCCTGACTGAAAAGAACAAGCCTCTGATCTCACTGTATTTGAATTCTCTAAATCATACCCTTTTCTTAGTAACCGCTGATGTTATGAAAGCACTGAGATACCTTTGTGATTCTCAGACACAGCTTGTTAGTTGTATATAAGCTAAACTTCAAGCTATATTGCTGATAAGGGCACTTTATGAAGGCAAAGGTGGGCATTATGAGGTATGCATATTTAGAACTTGACCCAGTTTGTTTGTCAGCCCACCAAGATAGCTCACGTTGGCAATCACCTAGTAACTGATTTTATGTAAAATGTCACATGAGAATTATGTTTTTTATTCACAAACAATGCCTCACGATAGTGCAGTGAGATGGCAATGATCTTGCTGCCTATCTTTCAAGTGCTTTAGTTACTCAGGTCAGTGTAGATAGTGTATTAGACAGCATTCCATTCTCACAGAACTACTCCGCTGGAGGTTTCTGTCACTGACTTGGGGAAGGGAGGTTTTCAGGAAAAAAAACATGGGTTGTTTCTCCCAAAGAGATGTGTTTGATTGTGGATTCTATATATGTGAAGCTGCCTGCTGACGCAGCTTTGTTTAAAAGCAATTATATTCAAGATATTTGAGGTCGTCTCTTCACTCAAGTTACTGATGTCACTGACTTTGAAGGGGTTAATCACAGTGCCTGATGGAACTACCGTTGTAGTAGCTTTCCATGACACCCCAAAGTTTTACATCTTAGTAAAAAAAATTAAGTTGGTGCTACTCCTTTAAACAGCTTTTGATACTTAGAGGTCAACTTTGAAAAGTAATTAACTGATCCTCTGTTCAAGGCTGCTGTTGGCCTTCTTTTCTGTCTTATTATAATTACAGATTGTTGTCCCACTGACATCATTGATCGTGGACAACTGAGATATGTGCCCTGTTTTGTTGCACCCGCGTTGTTGTTGCGCAGTTTGTGTGCACTCAAAGAAGGAAAACACATTTTAACCAAAAAATTTTATATATCCTTTATGAAGACTTATATCAGGTGTTTGGTTTAATGCATCTGAGAAGTATTTTATAGGTTTCTAGTAGTTCTGGATTTTACAACTTATTCAAACACGTTTTTCACTGTTTTCACAGTCTTCTTAATGACACCAACACATCTTCACTTCTTTTGAAATCACAACCTGTTTTCATTTTAATTGAAATTGTAGTTATTTGATTATTATTGGGGTGAAATGCAATATTTATGTACAGATCCATTTGTGTATAATGTACATGAATAAAACTTTTATGGTCTCTTAAGCAGGTGTTTTGTCTGTTAGACTCCACGTCACCAGTCATGACTCATAAAAAAAATGAGTTTTAAAAGGCTCGGTTTCATTTTCCTGATAGTGCTCCTCCTTATCTGTTCCCCAGCTGATGCAAGCCAACGCAAGAGTAAGTTCAACTGTCTTTCGGTGCACCACAGAACAACACAGTCACCGTGGTAGAAAAGTGAACAAAACAGTATGACACATCTTATAATGGTGCAATTTCTCTCATCCTCCTGGCAATCATATTTCATATATATACTCTCTTATCTTTCAAAAGACTAGCATTTGCAGTATGAGTTCACAAGAAAACTTCAAACTGACACTCAGGTGAGGATTCCTGCTCTATACTCAGCTGATTAGTGGCATCTGCTGGCAGAATACTGTAACATAATGGACACTGCTACAAAATGTAAACAGTATCTTAAATATACTCTGACAATGATTATATGCTACAATTAATCCTTAAAAGTATTGCCTTTATCTTTATTATAAAAAGCACATGTGAGACAAATTACATAAATTAACACTTTTGTAAATTGCAGACATTATTATAAGGCACAATAACATTTCTCATTACGACATTATTAGAAATTTGTATTTTATTCTTTTGAAAATGCAGTCCTACAGCACATCTTCAGCTCCTCTTGAAAAAAGAATCCAGAGTTCCTGTGCTTCCACCTTGGGAGCGATGCCTTTTTGGTTGGGGTCCTGACTGGCCTCTGGTTTTTGTCTTGCCCCGGGAGGACTGGGTCATGCCTACTGTTCCTACTTTGTGAGGAGTTAGAGAAGAAGAAGAAGAGATGGCGGTGGAAGAGGAAGAGGCGTTTGCTGAACTTGTGGATGAAGAGAGTGAATTCTGGAGGTCCAGGGCAAAGTGGTAGTCATTGTGTTCAGGCATTTCCCAGACTAACACCTCCTGGCCACAGCGTTCACAGTTAAACAGGTCTTCTCTGGCCACACTGGAGGGGTGGTGGTTTACCTCTAGATCGATGTCCAGTTCATCCCTTAACTCTTCACATGGCAACTGGTCAGATGTAAACTCTGAGCTATGCTTTGTCAGGAGGCCAGACACATCGGTCACAGGGTCTTCAGAGTTTTCTCTATTGACAGGCCCAGGTCTGAGTCCCACATCAGGCTTGTTCAATGTTGACGCTGAGGCCTGGAAGCTTCTATCAAGGGTTTTCTTGTGGAAGAAGGAGGAAATGCCAGAATGGGGGCTCACTGAACCGTTTTTAGGGTGAGACGAAACCTTAAATGAGGAAACAGGACCGTTGTTATCTGTCTCTAACTGAGTATCAATAGCAGAGGTCTTGTCAGAGGAGGAAGATGGGAGAATTCCTGTGGAGCCGACGTCGTCATCCTCCTCATCTTTTGTAACCTTCTGTCTTTGTTTTTCAGCTGCCTTTTGAAAGAAGGACTGGATGGTGCCAGGTTGTTTGCATGTGGAGTCATTTTTCAGTTCAGAGGGTGGCTTAGTGGAGGACTGAGTGGTTGAGAAAACACTCTGGGTTGATGTGGCATCACTGGAAAGAAAGCCAGCAATCCCCCCTGCTGATGGAGCATCACTGAACTTGCTAGCTGAGAGGTGTAGCAGGGTGAGGGGTGGAGTCCTGGGGAAATTATGTAAGACGGTGTAATACGTAAATCACACAGGATTCCTTCAACCACTAATAACTGGAAATATTTCACTGTGTTATTATGCTGTAATTACCAGGCTGCCTGGTGGTTCCCTGCTGTGTTGAGACTCTTGATGATGGCAAAGCTGTCACTGGATAGTTTGCTCGCTTCATAACGTACTAAAGCACAACAGCGAGAGAAGCTGCTCGGCCTCTTATCTCCAAGCTGACGTACACCTACTGTCAACAACTTGGCCACTCGACCATTCTGTTGGATGGCGAGAAATGACAGTCATCTATGTGAAACCCAGTAATATTTACTGTATATAACATCATTATGAAACCCAGTCGAGGAGATAGGTAGTACTGCAGTAAAAAGGGAAAATAAAAATGAGACATGACCACAAACCGCTTTTTCTCACCACTTCTCTGTCCTTGGTCAGCCTCTCCTCCAGCTCAAGGGCCAGTTGATGAAGCCAATACTGTACCTACACAGACGTTTTAGTAATTAACATGAAAATGATCGCGCAAATCATAAAAGATAAGGAAATTATGTAAAAGATTGCGCATTTGTTGACATTATGACAAGAATGTGACTAATGCCATCTTCCTTACACATCTAGATGGATCAACTACATTCTCTCAAAGTTTCATCACTTTCAATGTCAGTCAAGATGAGACTAAAAAGACAGATTAAGCAATACAGAAAAAAACAGACTGATGGGCTGTACCTGCTCTTTTGTAGCCAGGGATGTCTTCCCAGGGAAGTTCTTACTGCAGCCGATGGATTTAGGAAGCTGTCTCGGTTTCACTGCTTCAAACTCAATCCCCCGACACAAGTCATACAGCCACTGGCTGCAAAGCAGAGAGATTCAATGGCATATGCGGTTGGTCAAGTATAAATAAAATGCTCAGAGGTTAAGTCCTGTTTATTTCTGGAGCACTTTTATCAAACAGGTTTGTCTTTATTGGGGGAACCATTTAACCTGACACGCCAGCTGGTTTGTTACACAGAACCATCTGGGAAGTCATCAGTGGAAACTGTCAAACCATCTGTCTGTCACAGGCACACTTCAAACAATCAAATCAATAAATCATATGATGTAGTAGGACTTTTGCTATAGCCAGTTGGAAGAAGAGTGAAAAAACACCATTCTTTGCTCTTCATTCAATGAAGAAATACTCAGCAGTTCTGAAATAACTGCTGCTATAGCAGCATCTGTGCTAACAACTCCAGGAGCCGCCATTGTTGTTTTCACCTAAACCACACCGGTAACCATGACGGGTCCGAAATAACTGTGTCCGTAACTGGTTTGGCCACAAGCGCGCAGCTTGAACCCTGACAAGATGGACTCTCAGTTTGCATGATCTTGTGTAATCTTCTGAATCCATCTGCCTCGCAAAGCAAGAAAACCTTTGCCCTAAGATGTTTTTAAGCCAACTTAAAATTATAATGGTGTCTGACATAAAATGCAAAAACTAAGCAAGACTTTCTGTCATCTTATGACAGCTGACTTCAAAGGGAATATCTTGTTTGTCTTACCCTGTCTTTTCTCCAAAGTGCTGTCCCAGTTGGGCCTGAGAGAAGCGAGTCAGATCGCCCATGTTCTCTATTCCCAGAGTTTCTGTAATGGAGGCACCCAGCTTTCCGCCCAAGTTACGGCTGCGTGGGTGAAAATAAGCAATACAGTAGAGTTCAGTGTATTGTTAGTCAGCTTTTATATTTACACTTCAATGTCAGAATGTGAGTGTAATCTTTGATGAGTAAATGCTTTATGTAGTAGTAGTACTCTGAACTCACATCTTGCTGATGGGTAGAGAGCTGAAAAGTTCTGCCACAGAGTCCAAAGGCAGAACGGTTTGTCGGTTGGGTTTGTTCAGACCACAGGCTAGTTTGGCCAATACCTGGAAAAGGTAGACAGTTAAGTATGACCCCAGCAAAGATAATGAGCACTCTTCTACATATTGCACCAGCATTAGATTTATAAGAATAAAAAACAGAGGTTTTCCTACCTTGTTGTGTGATATCCCTGCTGAACAGCGGAACCCTGTGTGCTTCTCCACAGCCGCCCTCATTTCCTCAACAATTAGTGCCCCCACAGTTAGCTGCAGGTCTGCAGAGCTCTGCTCCCCTAATAGAGGTACAGGTAAGGATGCCAGCCACTGCTGAAGACCTCTGGACCTCTGTTCCTCTGAGGACAAATATGACAGTATTAGGGGTATACATCCTCTCACTGTTTTTGTGGGTGTGTTGCATGTCATTTTTCAACACCAACTTCCTATGTCCAGTGTTGAAACAATGAGTAATCAATCAGTCATCAGTTTGCTTATAGCATACCTTTATCAATAGCAACATCCTCTGCATACGCTTCCTGTTCAGGTGAACTTTGTGGGTACCCCTGGATGTAGGTCGTCTTCAGGAGGTGAGGCTCAGTTTGTGTGTCAGTCATGTTTTTCAGCCGCTGCTGGACCGCAGAAGTCAGATCCATGTAGGCCTCATCAATGCTTGCCCTCTCAATCACAGCAAAGCGAGACATCACCTCAATCACCTCCACACTCGCCTCCCGGTAACTACACAGGGGTGAGTAGGTTATTTACTTTGAAACTAGTCACAGGAGTGGAGGTATCAAAATAATATTAACTCAATATTCATCCTGTCAAAGAAAAAAGTGTCATGGCACAAACTCAGCAATTGTGAATAGGTGTGGAGGTCATAAAGTACATCGCCAGCACTTACAGTGTCAGATCTGCCTTGCCGTGAGACTCACGCACGCGTGCTACCTGGAGATCTGGGCACAGTTTCTTCGCATCGTCCACCCACATGTTCCTGGTGACACCATGGGCCCTGGCCTCGTAGCTCACAGCTATGATACTGAAAGAGAACTATATTTAGTCGAGAACCACGTTTTTTAACTCATATTTACTTACTGCAAAAACATGTAAATAGTAAGATCCAAGGGGGGTTAAAGCGGGTGAGTAGCTGACACAGAGACAGCAATTCAAATGGTCCACGCAACTGAGCAGACACAAGCTGAGTACAGTGTCCCCTGTGTAAATACATGTCACTAT